>NC_060072.1:120184166-120487196 GCF_922984935.1 Meles meles
TTGTCTCTCTCTTCCACACAGCGCTCCTCTTTTTTTCTCTTCTCTCTCTAGAAGTATGGAGTTTATTGGCCTCTGCTGGAGGGAAAAACAATCACAAACTTAATTACTGTAAGACCCAAACCCTGCCTGGCTGTTTTTGGTTTCAGGGTAGTTCCCAGTGAATCACAGGTAGTTCCCAGTGAATCACTAGGGCACACTCTCAGTGAATCACTAGGGCACACTCTCAGCTTAGGGCTCTTTCTGGTCCCCTTGGCTTGACCACCTGGAAAATGGGAGGATTTTCTCAAGGAAGGGCAAGTTTTGAAAGGAGAAATCAGATGCCTGACAGCTTCTCTGTCTCCCAACCCCACAGGGGCCTAAGTCAAGCCCAGTCTCACAGGAGAGGGCTGGCAGGAGGCTGTGGCCTCTCCCAGAGAGCGCCTTCCAAGAAAAGGTGAGTGGTTCCAACCCCCCCCCATGCCCTATCTCTGCCCCCCCCCCCCCCAACCTATGGCTTTACTGTCCTGGATTCAATTTTAAATAGATCAGCATTTCAATATGTATGTATTCCTGCTGCATTTACAAAAACCCAAACCCAACCTTCTGGTAACATGCCAGAAGAGATATATAATGATGTTGTTTAGCGGCAACTGTGTTATTCGGTGTTGTTGACAGTAAAATAAATTAACATAATAAACATAATTTGCTCAAAAAACGGCTAAGGAAAAGCAGATGGTTAGCACATTTCGCAGGACCTGTTGGTCCAAGTTTGCACGGATGTTTAGACGTTGTGCTGCCTGCAACAGATGCTCGCCTGGGTCCCCACATGACGGGCACAGGCCTGGGGGAGGGCCCTGGAAAAGGAGGCGCAGGGCAGCCACATGGGGCAGGGTCCCAGCCAGGGCCAGCCCAGGGCAGGAGCGTCCACAGAAGCGCCCAGAGAGGTCTCCCAGCGCCCGACTATTAGCATTCATGGCCTGTCCCTGCCCAGCGCCCTTCCTTTGTGTGCCTGGAACAAGGGAGCTTTCTTCGGGGCGGGCTGGCGCTGAAGCCCTCAGGCTGCTGCCTCCCAGTCTCGCAGTGGCTTCCGGGCCAGTGGGCCTCGCCTGGACGCTCAGAGTAGGGCCTAAAAAAGAAGAAAAAGTCATTTTTTTAGGAGGAGGCCTGGGGAGCGGGGGTTGGGACGGTTCTCTTTCCTCCCGGAGGGGAGGGGGCCCTCGGGTCACTGTAGTCGAGGTCCTGGTGCTCTGGGAACCAGCTTCTCCCCCCTCCCAGCTCCTTTTTTGTGGCTGGGGTGTCAGGCCTGTGACAGAAAAGGGGACCCTTGCCAGCGTTCAGAAGAGCCTGAGAAGCTTCTGAAAGTTCCTCTACTGCCTGGGCACCTGTAGGCAGAATCCTGGGGTTCATACTGGAGAGTCTGACTGGGAAGAGTTCAGAGCAGGAGGCTCAACCCTATAGGAGACGACTGGAAAGATGGATGCCTGTTGTAGGATGACCTCAGGGCCCATAGTGCCCTAGCTTGGCTGTGAACTCTGCAGGGAACCTGAGTCCAGCTTCTTGTCCCCTCAGTGGAGTTGTTACAAAGACTGGATAGAATGACTTACAGGGTGCCCAGCATGCTGCCCTGTGTGCTGTCCCCATGAGTGCTGAGCCCTCCCTAGGTGGCAGCCATCTTTAATCCTGATGGCAACTTCTAAGATGGTTTCATGCGAAAAGCAGCATTCCCCCTGGATCCAGAAGATAATGAGGGACCCATGCAGGGGTCTAATAGGCCGCTCAAACAGCATGACTAAGACTTAGCTGTCCCCAGCAGCTCCTGGTTGATCTCTAGCTCCCTTTGTGACCCTACATGCCATCTTCCATCCAACAGCCCCCGAAGCAGAACATGCTCTTCCTCTGCTCCAGACCCGCTGTCAGGCCAGGTTCTCTGGGAAGCAATTGTAAGACAAGATTAGAAGGCTGGTGAGGGGAAACGTGCGAGGGAGAAAGGGGTGAGACAGCAGTAGGAGTGGAGAGTCTTCAGACCAGGATGCAGGTCTGACAGCTAGGAAAAGAGAGACTGAGGAAGAAAGACAGGGGGTAACAACAGCCTTGGACCACGGTGCTGCTCTAGAAAGCCTGTTCCAGCCCAGCAGGGAGTATACCGTTGGGGTCCCAGCTCCAGTATTCCTGTATGGGTCAGTCATGGGGCAGAGTGTGGCCTCAGCTTGAGTGCTGGGTGGATCTTGATGGCATTGCAGCTGGAAGCTGTCTGACCGCTGTCCTTCTAGAAGGTTCTATCCTGAAGGGAAAGCAGAGCAGCACACCCAGATGACACCACACTGACATGTGGATTCCCACCGCACTTGGGACAATATGCCCCTGCTTGCCAAGCCCCTGCCTGGTTGTCACACTCTTCTGTCCTCCACCTCACCCCGGTCCCCAGCCACTGTGCTCCAAGCCCTAGATCCTCCGCAAGGATTGTGGGTTTTAGGGCTGCCCAGAATGCTGAGCTCCTCCTCTTCCCCTGGTAGATTCTTCTTGCAGTCTGAGTTCAGATGTCAACAAGGCTTTCTCTGGACCTGGTGCTCTGAAGTCATCCCCATCCCCAGCCCTCATCCCCGTCTTCCACAGCGTCTTATTTCAGCTTTGCACAGTCCTTATCCCTGTCTATATTCTGTGTGTTTCTTCTTGTTGTTTATGTGTGTGGGGATTGCATCACTTGTGGAGATCAGGGGCCTTCTCTGATGGCTTACCACTGTTTTTCTAGAATAGTGCTTGCCGCACAGTAGCCACACAATCTGTACATGATGCAGGTGTGAATGCAAGACCCGGAAAGGCTGGGGGCACTAGAATCTGGTAGCTGAGTGCTCTGAGCGAGGCTCTGCCCACTTTTCAGAACAAAAAAAAATTAGATACTGAGTGTTTGTGGGCCTCAGCTCTGCTCCCGTGGGACTCTTAGACAGGTCTAATAGGAAAATCTAACAGGGAAAGTGCTCCAGAACCAAAGGCAGGAGACCCATTGAAGGTATTTATGCTTTACTGAAACCTTTCAGGACTGTTAGCATAACAGCCACTGTGAAGTGCTGACATGCCAGTGAAGGGTGGATCACAACCTCTTCCCCCAATATCCCTTCTCTATGAGGAGTTGTTTTTTTTTTTTTTTTTAATCCTTTAACATAAAAGACCTGCTTTTGCCTCTAGCCCAGGAGGCCTGCTCAACTGTTGGCAGTTTAGTTATTACCAGCAGAATGTTCTAGAACATTCCAGTAACTTGCTCCATGACCTTGGGCACTTTTCAAGCACAATTCTTAGGTCATTTTGCAGGGGCCGTGGGAGGCTGTAGCTATACCAAGTTCTTCTGGCTGACGTTTATAAACAAATGTTTGCAATTGATACTTCTATACCAAAACCAAGCAAAACATCCCCCTAGAACCACACCCAATAACAACCTTAAAAACCCTGAAATTTCCAATTATCCCAAATCCTCTGGACTCGCAGAACATAGCCCTCTCAGGACTGTGCGTACTGTGCTAGCGAATCATCCCCAAACTATTACAAAAATCTCCACCGGGGCCATGGCAGCTGCGGCACAGATGTTCCTCAGAGCGGCTCAGGCATTGTTTAGTATCAATAAACACTATCTCTAAGGCATAACACGTGAGCCGAGAGCTAGAAATAGTGATAACAAGAGCCATGCCGACCATTTGCAGGGAAATGGGATCCAACTGGGGACTGAGGGCAGACCCCTCCCTCCCTCATGGAATGCCCAGTTTCAGAGCACACTGTGATTTAGGTGTTGAGCATTGGCAGGCCTCAGGCTCGGATCTCTGTGCCAAATGGCCAGTTTGCTCCTAGAGATGGATGCCTGGAGTTTGTGCTAAACCTGGACACCCCAAATTTGTGGTTCTCAAGCCCTGGGCCCGCCCTTTGGCGTTTGCGTAGCAGATGCCTCAAAAGATTTAACTCTGCGTGTGCTGATTTCTGAATCCACTCAGATTGTCCTCGGCTCAGCCACCACCGCTTTAAAAGAAGTAACTCCCAGCTAGTTGCCATCCCTCTGGAGAGCCAGCTACTGTGTCCCTGTTCTCATTTCTGCCAGAATGGGCCCCCTGCAGAGATGACAAACCATAGTAGACCTCAGAGCTCTCCAGAGGTCCCTTGAGGTGTGACACTAAAGCAGTGTGCTTGCCCCCCCAGCAGGAGGTGGTGAAGCCAAGGTCATGTTCAGGGCATCCCCATATTGAGCCTGGAGGGGACCTTAGAGATGGGCTAGCCTGACCCTCATTCTGTAGATATGGACCCATGGCCAAAGCACTGACATGATTGTTTCAGGTCACATGACCAGGTAGAAGCAGCTAGAACTGGCCTGAGGTGCAGTTTGATGTTTGATGTCAATATCTACTTCCATCTAGTCCTTCTGTGGTTGTGCCTCATCTTTTAAGCGCAGATCATTGCGGGGTGATTAGTATACCCTCAGCTAAAGGGAAATTCTTCCATAAATGACATTTTTTCGAAAAGTCGACCAAAAGTCTTTTCCAGTCTATACCAGGGTAAGTCCGATCACTGTGTGAGTCACAGTGTCACGTGCTGCTCTAAGTGTTAGGGGCAGGTCCAGGGTGGACACCTCCCGAGGACTATCTGCACCAAGGGACAGCCTTCGCAGGCCACCTGGAAAAGACCCCCTTCCACCTATTCTGGTCTAGACCAGGGTACGTGCATGCTCCCCGGCCTGTTATACTGTGACTTGTCTGACTTGACTGTTCCAGGAAAGGAATGAATTTCAGGACCTTTTCGGTTGTTGAGGGGGAGTCTGCCAAGTTCTCCACTAAGTCTCCCTCTCCCTATCTCAGAGAAAGAGTGTTTTTCCAATGTGGCCTGTTAGCGACTGTGGGAGGCAGGGCCTGGTCAGGAACCCAGACCTTCAAATCCTGGCCGCCATCCCTCTGCCCTGGTGAGCCAGCATTAATGAACGAGAACACGCCCCAGCTCATCGGAGCCTACAGAGCAGCTGGCGAGGGGTGGGAAGAGTGGACAGCTGCAAATGGATAGCCTTCCAAGTTCTCCAGGCGGCCCCAGAGTGTCGCGGGCGGGGACCCCCAACCATGGCAGTGGATGCTAGGCCTCATGGAAGGCAGGTCTGGGAGCATCTGTTATCGGTAGACCAATCTTTGTTGAGTGTCCACCACTTGCCGGGCACTTTGCTGGGCACCAGGGCTACAAGCCCTGCTCTTGGCAGATATAGGAGGAAAGCTATTTCAGGTCCATCAGATAAATGCCCCAGTACAGGGGAGGTGTGTGTGCTTAACACAGAGCACCTCGGGCCGAGAGAGCCACTCCGGTCAGCCCTGGCAACGGTGCTAGAGGCTGGTGGCCGAGTGTGTCACCCATTTCTCTGCTGGTGAGTGCAACAGAAAGAAGAATGGAAAACTAAACATGGCCATGAATTCCTTGACAGTTCTCCCACTGAGAAGGGGGGATTATGTCCTCACCCCTTGACTAGACTACTTTGTGCACTAGAAGATGTCAGAAGTGATGTTATACCAGTTCCTAAGTCCAAGTCTTAAGAAAATGGCAGCTTCCACAGTCTCTAGGAACATTCTGGAAAACTTGAGCTGCCATGTGACAAAGCCGACTATCCTGATAGCAGTGCTGGAGAGGCCCTGTATAAGGACTGCCTTTGACAGTTTCTGTTGAACCCAGCCTTCTAGGCTTCTCCACCAAGGTGCGTGCCATCGTGGCTGCCACTGGCTAGCCTACCCACTGGCTGAACATTACACACTGACTCTGGGAAGGGAAAAACATACCACCCCGTGGACTCTATCTAAGTTTTAAGTTCACAAAATTGGGAAAGACAATAAAATTGTTTGTTGTTTTAAGTCACTAAATTTTGGGGTGATTTGTTATGCAGCAATAGATAACTAGAACAAAATTTGGTACCCAGAATTGGGTTGCTGCCATAGCAAAAAGCTAACACATGGCCTTGCTTTGGGATGAGGCATTGGGAAAAATCTGGGAGGACCTTGTGAGAATTGTTAATAAAAGCTGGAGGGACTTCAGAAAAACTACTGTGAAAGCCTGGAGGGCAGTGAAGAAAATGTTATTGGAGGCTACAAGGAAGTTTGGCACATTGTTACCTGTGGTCATACCAGCTCATGCTCGTGCTCGCGCACGCACTCTTTCTCTCTCTCTGTCTCATAAATAAATTAATTAATTAATTAATTTTTAAAAAATCTTCAAAAACAAAAAACAAGAATGTTAAGGGCATTGTCCACAACAGCTCTTGACTAGAGCTGCTGGGAGCCACTCTCTGAGAGCAGGACATGGCTCCAACCAGGGAACTAGAGACATGAGCCTGGCTGGATTTCAAATTGCTGTGGACCAGTTGCCCACACAGGCTTCCTCTCCTCTCTGCTTTCAAAGGAAGGGTGTTAAATGGAACTTTCCTATCCTGACAGCCCCATCATTCGTTGCAGGTGTGGGAGCCATGGAATTCTTTCTCGAGTTCAGTCTTCGGAACATGGCGCACTAAACTTGAAGAGCTGCTCCTGAAAAAGCTCCTGGACAGACCTGCCTGAGGTAATGCGAGGCAAGACCTTACATCGGAGCCTCAACTGTGGTGGAAAGAGACCTGTGGGGGTCCTGGAATTTTGTGTTTTGGAACAACTGTAAGTAATCTGTGCTGGAGTGTGGCCTGTGGTGGACTAAATATAGCGCACGTTCTTCGAGGTGTGCCCACCATGCTTTGGGTTTGGGTCACAAGCCAGCTGGATTCGAGGACCCATTCATTTGAGGTAACCTCACAGTCTAGTTTTCATGCAAACAAAAACATTGTAGGTTAATCCTCGGAGTCTATGAATCCTCTGTCAGCACTTCACCTCTGGAAAACCCACGCTGGACTCAGGGATGATACACTGATAGCACCGAATGGCGGGTGGTGTGGAAGGAAGGGGGTGAGAGAGAGAACCACCAAACAGAAGAGTGACCACACCCCGGGCCCGCCAGCATGTGCCCAGTTTTCCACAAGGCTGTGGAGGGCGCCCCTCTTTGGGGGAGGGGGAGCAGTCTAAGGGGCTTCTGGGGGACCCTCCTGGCAGGTCACATGTGGAAGGGCAGAGGCAGCTACTGAAAAACCACACTCAGGCCTCAGGACGCCAAGGAGCCCGTGGTGAGACGCCGCTCCCCAGACAGGCAGCCAGTGAGGCCCAGTGCTTCGTCCGCTCCCTCCCAGAAATTCCCGTTCTCCGCTCTACAGCTGTCAGAAACCTTAACTAACTGAAGGAAATGGATTCTATTGCACACAATCATAATTGCCTCCAGTGAAACAATAAAAAAAAGTTTTACTGCTCCTCTGCAGTTTAGTTGTTAGAAAGTAAAGTGGAGTGTGCCAATTTAAGAGCCCGGAACGTAGTTTCCTTTGGGGACAAAAGCCTGAGCTGTCAAATGCCTGGTGGCTGGTCAAAGCGGAGCTTCCGGCGGCCGTAGGAATGTGACAGCAGATGCCAAGAGAAGGAGCGGGCAGAGGGTGGCTCCTGGGAGCTCAGTCCCATGAGCAAATGCCCTGCTATAGAAATGTCCAACATTTTCCAAATGATGTTCCAGGTAGAGCCAGTTGACTCGCCTATCTGAGGAAGCACTTAAAACCAAGCTTCGGGGGCAGGCAGATTCCAGGCCCTCCTGACGCTAGTAAAGGGGCAGGTGGCGACTGGCCCTGGGGAACAGATGGGGCAGGGGCTGGCCTTGGCCGGGAGGCAACGCCGCTCCCCATCCCTTAAAACCACCACCAGGATGAGGAAGGAAGCCTGGGGAAATGAGACATACACTTGAAAACACACATTTTTACTCCGGATTAGGTGTGTCTTCCCATTATAAGAGGGAACAAATGACCCAGGCTGCTGCTTAGGACTCCTGGTGACAGGACCCCGGACTGGGCCAGAGAGCCTGGGCCTAGGGCTCACCCTTGCCTTGGCCTCACTGACCTTCCAGATGGTGCCCGGGACAACACATGGATGGCTCTCCCGGAGCACTGAGCTGAAGGAGTGGAGCAGCGTGGGCCCCCCCGGGTGGGAGCAGAGCCAGTGCCTTGCCCCCACCCCCATCATCTCTGCGCATGCTCCCCGTGCTGCCTCAGTGAGCCGTCCTATCCCTGTCCCTCCCACACCACGGTGGCCAACGTGTCCGGCCAGAGCGAGGGGCCACGCCACAGATCTTGTTTCAGGAAGCAGCGTGGCCTCTGGCCTAATTGTAGGGGTGGGAGCACAGAGGCAGCCACAGGCCTTTCCTCTGCCAACAAAAAGGCTGAAGTTCAATCCTCCTAGGTTTCATTTCAAAGAAAGCTAAAACCCCCTCATTTCACCTAAGTGCTGCCTTCACAGAGTGGAAATGGAGACTTTTATTTGTCTCTGCCCACTGCTTTCTGCACCCCACCTGCTTCGGAGGTGGTCTAATGGGTAAATTACTCATGTCCTGCTAATCAGTTCCAGGGCCTGCGACAGGGAAGTGAAGGAGGCCAGTTACCACAGGGGCTCCTCCTCCCTGGGGCCGTGAACCCGGCGAACTCTCTGCTTCCAGTCAGGACCCAGGCTCCCGCTGAGCGCCTTCTGGGAGCCCTGATCTGGGTTCAGCTGGGGCTCCTTTGGATGAGAACTCCCAGGAGAGCTTCCTACTCCAGCCTCTTGAAGGGGCCATCAGGGTCGGACCTGGGGTAGGAGGAAGCTGTTACTGCCCCCCCACCCCCCCATCCGTTCCCAGGGGGCACGGCAGGGCCCCAGGAATATTTTATTTATTAAAGGAATATTATATTTATTAAAATTAGAAAGGTTAAAAACCCAGTCTTTCTTAAGCTTGTAAGTTCAGCTTCCAGTAAATCTAGCTTTCATTTTGAACTTGAAATGTTTGATCTCACTTTTTTTTTTTTTTTTGAGAGAGAGAGAGAGGAGAACGCGCAGGCGCACAGGGTTGGGGGTGCAGGGGGAGAGAGCGGGAATCTTTTTTTTTTTTTTTTTTCCATTTTATTTATTTTTTCAGCGTAACAGTATTCATTCTTTTTGCACAACACCCATTGCTCCATGCAAAACGTGCCCTCCCCATTACCCACCACCTGTTCCCCCAACCTCCCACCCCTGACCCTTCAAAACCCTCAGGTTGTTTTTCAGAGTCCATAGTCTCTTATGGTTCGCCTCCCCTCCCCAATGTCCATAGCCCGCTCCCCCTCTCCCAATCCCACCTCCCCCCAGCAACCCCCAGTTTGTTTTGTGAGATTAAGAGTCATTTATGGTTTGTCTCCCTCCCAATCCCATCTTGTTTCATTTATTCTTCTCCTATCCCCCTACCCCCCCATGTTGCTTCTCCATGTCCTCATATCAGGGAGATCATATGATAGTTGTCTTTCTCCGATTGACTTATTTCACTAAGCATGATACGCTCTAGTTCCATCCACGTCGTCGCAAATGGCAAGATTTCATTTCTTTTGATGGCTGCATAGTATTCCATTGTGTATATATACCACATCTTCTTTATCCATTCATCTGTTGATGGACATCTAGGTTCTTTCCATAGTCTGGCTATTGTAGACATTGCTGCTATAAACATTCGGGTACACGTGCCCCTTCGGATCACTATGTTTGTATCTTTAGGGTAAATACCCAGTAGTGCAATTGCTGGGTCATAGGGTAGTTCTATTTTCAACATTTTGAGGAACCTCCATGCTGTTTTCCAGAGTGGTTGCACCAGCTTGCATTCCCACCAACAGTGGAGGAGGGTTCCCCTTTCTCCACATCCTCGCCAGCATCTGTCATTTCCTGACTTGTTAATTTTAGCCATTCTGACTGGTGTGAGGTGATATCTCATTGTGGTTTTGATTTGTATTTCCCTGATGCCGAGTGACGTGGAGCACTTTTTCATGTGTCTGTTGGCCATCTGGATGTCTTCTTTGCAGAAATGTCTGTTCATGTCCTCTGCCCATTTCTTGATTGGATTGTTTGTTCTTTGGGTGTTGAGTTTGCTAAGTTCCTTATAGATTTTGGATACTAGCCCTTTATCTGATATGTCGTTTGCAAATATCTTCTCCCATTCTGTCAGCTGTCTTTTGGTTTTGTTAACTGTTTCCTTTGCTGTGCAAAAGCTTTTGATCTTGATGAAATCCCAATAGTTCATTTTTGCCCTTGCTTCCCTTGCCTTTGCCGTTGTTCCTAGGAAGATGTTGCTGCGGCTGAGGTCGAAGAGGTTGCTGCCTGCATTCTCCTCAAGGATTTGGATGGATTCCTTTCTCACATTGAGGTCCTTCATCCATTTGGAGTCTATTTTCGTGTGTGGTGTAAGGAAGTGGTCCAATTTCATTTTTCTGCATGTGGCTGTCCAATGTTCCCAGCACCATTTATTGAAGAGGCTGTCTTTTTTCCATTGGACATTCTTTCCTGCTTTGTCGAAGATGAGTTGGCCATAGAGTTGAGGGTCGATTTCTGGGCTCTCTATTCTGTTCCACTGATCTATGTGTCTGTTTTTGTGCCAGTACCATGCTGTCTTGATGATGACAGCTTTGTAATAGAGCTTGAAGTCCGGAATTGTGATGCCACCAACTTTGGCTTTGTTCTTCAATATTCCTTTGGCTATTCGAGGTCTTTGCTGGTTCCATATAAATTTTAGGATTATTTGTTCCATTTCTTTGAAAAAAATGGATGGTATTTTGATAGGGATTGCATTAAATGTGTAGATTGCTTTAGGTAGCATAGACATTTTCACAATATTTATTCTTCCAATTCAGGAGCATGGAACATTTTTCCATTTCTTTGTGTCTTCCTCAATTTCTTTATAGTTTTCTGCATAAGATTCTTAGCCTCTTTGGTTAGGTTTATTCCTAGGTATCTTATAGTTTTGGGTGCAATTGTAAATGGGATTGACTCCTTAATTTCTCTTTCTTCTGTCTTGTTGTTGGTGTACAGAAATGCAACTGATTTCTGTGCATCGATTTTATATCCTGACACTTTACTGAATTCCTGTACAAGTTCTAGCAGTTTTGGAGTGGAGTCTTTTGGGTTTTCCACATATAGTATCATATCATCTGCGAAGAGTGATAGTTTGACTTCTTCTTTGCCGATTTGGATGCCTTTAATTTCTTTTTGTTGTCTGATTGCTGAGGCTAGGACTTCTAGTACTATGTTGAATAGCAGTGGTGATAACGGACATTCCTGCCGTGTTCCTGACCTTAGCGGAAAAGCTTTCAGTTTTTCTCCATTGAGAATGATATTTGCGGTGGGTTTTTCATAGATGGCTTTGATAATATTGAGGTATGTGCCCTCTATCCCTACACTTTGAAGAGTTTTGATCAGGAAGGGATGCTGTACTTTGTCAAATGCTTTTTCAGCATCTATGGAGAGTATCATTTGGTTCTTGTTCTTTCTTTTATTAATGTGTTCTATCACATTGATTGATTTGCGGATGTTGAACCAACCTTGCAGCCCTGGAATAAATCCCACTTGGTCGTGGTGAATAATCCTTTTAATGTACTGTTGAATCCTATTGGCTAGTATTTTGGCGAGAATTTTTGCATCTGTGTTCATCAAGGATATTGGTCTGTAGTTCTCTATTTTGGTGGGATCCTTGTCTGGTTTTGGGATCAAGGTGATGCTGGCCTCATAGAATGAGTTTGGAAGTTTTCCTTCCATTTCTATTTTTTGGAACAGTTTCAGGAGAATAGGAATGAGTTCTTCTTTAAATGTTTGGTAGAATTCCCCTGGGAAGCCATCTGGCCCTGGGCTTTTGTTTGTTTGGAGATTTTAGATGACTGTTTCAATCTCCTTACTGGTTATGGGCCTGTTCAGGTTTTCTATTTCTTCCTGGTTCAGTTGTGGTAGTTTATATGTCTCTAGGAATGCATCCATTTCTTCCAGATTGTCCAATTTGTTGGCGTAGAGTTGCTCATAGTATGTTCTTATAATTGTCTGTATTTCTTTGGTGTTAGTTGTGATCTCTCCTCTTTCATTCATGATTTTATTGATTTGGGTCCTTTCTCTTTTCTTTTTGATGAGTCTGGCCAGGGGTTTATCAATCCTATTGATTCTTTCAAAGAACCAGCTCCTAGTTTCATTGATTTTTTCTATTGTTTTTTTGGTTTCTATTTCATTGATTTCTGCTCTGATCTTTATGATTTCTCTTCTCCTGCTGGGTTTAGGGTTTCTTTCTTGTTCTTTCTCCAGCTCCTTTACGCGTAGGGTTAGGTTGTGTACTTGAGACCTTTCTTGTTTCTTGAGAAAGGCTTGTACCGCTATATATTTTCCTCTCAGGACTGCCTTTGCTGTGTCCCACAGATTTTGAACTGTTGTGTTTTCATTATCATTTGTTTCCATGAATTTTTTCAATTCTTCTTTAATTTCCTGGTTAGCCCATTCATTCTTTAGAAGGATGCTGTTTAGTCTCCATGTATTTGGGTTCTTTCCAGCTTTCGTCTTGTGATTGAGTTCTAGCATCAGAGCATTGTGGTCTGAAAATATGCAGGGAATGATCCTAATCTTTTGATACCGGTTGAGACCTGATTTGTGACCCAGGATGTGATCTATTCTGGAGAAGGTTCCATGTGCACTAGAGAAGAATGTGTATTCTGTTGCTTTGGGATGAAATGTTCTGAATATATCTGTGATGTCCATCTGTTCCAGTGTGTCATTTAAGGCCTTTATTTCCTTGTTGATCTTTTGCTTGGATGATCTGTCCATTTCAGTGAGGGGAGTGTTAAAGTCCCCTACTATTATTGTATTATTATTGATGTGTTTGATTTTGTTATTAATTGGTTGATATAGTTGACTGCTCCCACGTTAGGGGCATAGATATTTAAAATTGTTAGATCTTCTTGTTGGACAGACCCTTTGAGTAGGATATAGTGTCCTTCCTCATCTCTTATTATAGTCTTTGGCTTAAAATCTAATTGATCTGATATAAGGATTGCCACCCCAGCTTTCTTCTGATGCCCATTAGCATGGTAAATTGTTTTCCACCCCCTCACTTTCAATCTGGAGGTGTCTTCGCGTCTAAAATGAGTTTCTTGTAGGCAACATACTGATGGGTTTTGTTTTTTTATCCATTCTGATACCCTGTGTCTTTTGATTGGGGCATTTAGCCCATTAACATTCAGGGTAACTATTGAGAGATATGAATTTAGTGCCATTAGTAGCCTGTAAGGTGACTGTTACTGTATATTGTCTCTGTACCTTTCTGATCTACTACTTTTAGGCTCTCTCTTTGCTTAGAGGACCCCTTTCAATATTTCCTGGAGACCTGGTTTGGTGTTTGCAAATTCTTTCAGTTTTTGTTTGTCCTGGAAGCTTTTGATCTCTCCTTCTATTTTCAATGATAGCCTAGCTGGATAGAGTATTCTTGGCTGCATGTTTTTCTCGTTGAGTGCTCTGAATATATCATGCCAGCTCTTCCTGGCCTGCCAGGTCTCTGTGGATAAGTCTGCTGCCAATCTAATATTTTTACCATTGTATGTTACAGACTTCTTTTCTCGGGCTGCTTTCAGGATTTTCTCTTTGTCACTAAGACTTGTAAATTTTACTATTAGGTGACGGGGTGTGGACCTATTCTTGTTGACTTTGAGGGGGGTTCTCTGCATCTCCTGGATTTTGATGCTTGTTCCCTTTGCCATATTAGGGAAATTCTCTCCAATGATTCTCTCCAATAGACCTTCTGCTCCCCTCTCTGTTTCTTCTTCTTCTGGAATCCCAATTATTCTAATGTTGTTTCATCTTATGGTGTCACTTATCTCTCGAATTCTCCCCTCATGGTCCAGTAGCTGTTTGTCCCTCTTTTGCTCGGCTTCCTTATTCTCTGTCATTTGGTCTTCTATATCACTAATTCTTTCTTCTGCCTCATTTATCCTAGCAGTGAGAGCCTCCATTTTTGATTGCACCTCATTAATAGCTTTTTTGATTTCAACTTGGTTAGATTTTAGTTCTTTAATTTCTCCAGAAAGGGCTTTAATATCTCCAGAGAGGGTTTCTCTAATATCTTCCATGCCTTTTTCGAGCCCGGCTAGAATGTTCAGAATCATCATTCTGAACTCTTGATCTGACATAGTACCAATGTCTGTGTTGATTAGGTCCCTAGCCTTTGGTACTGTCTCTTGTTCTTTTGTTTGTGGTGATTTTTTCCGCCTTGTCATTTTGTCCAGATAAGAGGATATGAAGGAGCAAATAAACTACTAATAGGGTGGCAAAGACCCCGGAAAAATGCGCTGTAACCAAATCAGAAGAGACCCCAAATTGTGGGGGGGAGAAAGGGGATAAAAAACAGGTTCTGAAAAAAAAAGAAAAAAAAAAAGAAAAGAAAAAAATTTAAAAAATAAAATAAAAAAATATAAAAAAGAAAGAAAAAATATATATACCTAGATGAACTAGTCAAAAAACGTTAAAAAAGAAAAGGGTAAAAGTTTTAAAAAAATTTAGCAGAAGAAGAAAAAAGAAAAAAGAAAAAAAAATTGAAAAAAGAAAAAAAAATTGAAGTAGCTGCAAGACTAAAGAATCATGGGGAGAAAGCCATGAGTTCCGTGCTTTGCTTTCTCCTCCTCTGGAATTGCTCTGCTGTCTTAGGAATTGAATCTACTTTCTCCTTGATAGATGAACTTCGTCCTGGCTGGATATTTTGTTGATCTTCTGGGGGAGGGGCCTGTTGTAGTGATTCTCAAGTGTCTTTGCCCGAGGCGGGATTGCACCGCCCTTACCGGCGGCCGGACTAAGTAATCGGCTCGGGTTCGCTTTTGGGAGCTTCTGTTCCCTGAACGCTTTCCGTAGAGTTCCGGAGGACGGGAATGAAAATGGCGGCCTCCCAGTCTCCGGCCCGGAGGAGCCGAGAGCCTGGGGCCCCACTCCTCAGTGCGCCCCCAGAGGACAGCACCCAATCACTCCCATATCCCCAGCCTCTAGCCGCGCTCCGAGCTCACCCAGCCCGCGACCAGTTCAAGGTAACCCCGAGCTGAGAGTTCAGTCCTCGGCTCTGTCTTTGCAGCCGGTTTCTCCGTTCTAATACCTGCGAGCTCTCCGACACTCCGACACCCCCGATCCTTCTGTGACCTTGCGGGGCCTGGGGCCACGCTGGCCCCGCGTGGGCTTCACCCCGGTTTAGCCCCTGGAGCAATGTCCCTCAGTGGAACAGACTTTTAAAAGTCCTGATTTTGTGCTCCGTTCCTCCGCCACTTGCCGGGAGCCGGCCCCTCCCTCCGCGGTCTATCTTCCCGTCGTTTTAGATTCACTTCTCCGCCAGTCCTACCTTTCAGAAAGTGGTTGATTTTCTGTTTCTAGAGTTGCTGTTCTTCTTCTCTTCGCTCTCCCGTTGGATTTGTAGGTGTTTGCAATGTTTAGATAAGCTATCGAGCTGATCTCCTGTTACCTGATGTAGTCTCAGGCTGCTACTTCTCCGCCATCTTGACTCCCGAGAGAGCGGGAATCTTAAGCAGGCTCCATACCAAGCACAGTGCCCGACCTGGGGCTTGGTCTTAAGAGCCTGAGCTCATGACCTGAGCCAAAATCAGGAGTCAGACGCTTAACTGACAGAGCCACCCAGGCAGCCCTGTTTGGTCCCATTTTGAGTTCTCATCTTACCCAGCTGCTATACTTAGAAGCTTGGAGGGCTTCGTGAAATCTTCCACAATAATCTTAGATTTCCATACAGTTCAGTCCGGCCAGTTTCCCTCTGACCCCCTTCCCATCCAAATGCCCCATCGTCTTAGGGAAAAATATGACCTGGGAATTAGTGTTCAAATGGGACGTTTCCTCAGATGTAAATATTGGAGACTTGGTTCTCAGCAGACTCCAGTTGCCGTACGTGCTTTGACCACGTGGCCTACAATATTTTCGAGCCTGGAGCCAACTGCCTCTTACCCCACACAGACCAGAACATTTCAGGAAGCCGCCTCTCCCTGTGTCCCTTCTGCTTCTGTCTGGAAGGCTGGGTTGGAGCATGCCTGCTTGAGGGAGGGCTGCTGACAGGGCACAGCGTCCCCTCAGCAGGCTGGGCACATCTGGGCATTCCCCCTCGGTCCTGCCCCAGGCCCGCCTCCATCCTCCACTGCTCCCGTCTCATCCCAGGCCTGGGAGGGAAGCGAGGTCCCTCACCTACCTGGGGCACTGCCACGGCCCACCTGGTGAGATACTTCGGCACCTCATCTCCAGACCTCAACTCACAACTGTGATTCAGTCAACAAACATCAGCAGCGAATCTTTCAGGACTTCCCCAGTGGCATACTCTTTATATTGGAAGACTGGTTTTGTATTAATGGATAATTTCCATGAGAAGTGAACTTTCAGGTGTGACTTGGAAGAGAAAGTCATTGCTGGAAAATTAGAGAGACGTCCCATTTTAAACACACACACACACACACACACAGACTTTTCAATAATAGATTTTTAACAAAGGATGTCTTTGGAGAGTTTTAAACGAGTCCCCTCCCTGTGTTGTCCCTGGACTATGAACAAGGGTCGTTAACAACGATTGGGGGCTCTTGAGTCACCAGTCCTCCCAGCGGTAGCCCACCGTTCATGGGCCTGAGCGGCTCTAACAGCACGGGGCTAGTGTCAAGCAGCCTCGGCCTGGCTTGTTGAAAACCAGTAGTTGTGTAACACTCCGACTAGGTAATTTGAAAGTTGCCCTTGGGGATCCATATATTTTAATTTCAAGGCCTTAATTCATGAGCAAGTCTATTCAATGAGGAACAGGCTTAGGGAATTGCGCAGAGGGAAAGAAAATGTCCACGAGGCCAATTACACCAACTCTGGACCTTTCCCAGCTCTGGGGCCGGGTACGACCTGCCTGTGAGAAAGCATGGGCCGTTTCCCTGGTTTTCGTGTGTTTCAGGGTGTAGGGATTTCTGCTTTTACTCAGGTTGATTTATTTTTCTTTTCCTTGGTAATTGTTGAAAAACAAAATAAAACCTGTGAGCCTTTTAGAACTTTTGGAAAAGTCCCTTCGCTGAGGAGAGCTGACTCCAAGAATTGTGGAGAGCGGAACTGGAAACCACTTCTCCGCAGCCCTTTCATTCCTGGGTGTGTCTGGGTGACACGGGGCTCCCCAGGATGCCGTGAGGGAGTGGGGGCTGCCCTGGGCAGTCAGCAAAACTGGGTTTGTGTTGGCTGGAGGCACAAGAAAACCTTGCTGATGGCACAAAAAGATAGCTGCACCATAAGGGGAACAAAATTCTCCTCCTCACCTCGAATGAAAAGAAAGAGAAAAAGGTGATCAAAAAAAAAAAAAAGAAAAAAACAAAACAAAACAAAAAGAAGCTTACAATGGCTTCATATAAGAGTCCTTTTAACTCAGAGCTACTGTCTTATGCTTTGAAGGCCACTTTGAGGCAGATTCCACTCGTAACCCCCCTTGAGAGGGGCTTAAAGTGGGGATGGTGGGCATTCTGTTCCAGGATAAGTGTCCTTCAGGCCTGTGGGATGGTTGCGCTTCCTCAGGTGGGCAGGTGGCTCTTCCTAAAAATGAGGGAGAAAGTCTGTGGGGTTGGTTCGATCAGGGTAGAAACTGCCATTGGTATCCCTGTCAGGGTTACTGCCAGCATGCCCTTGGCACCTGCGCCGTCTCCTTCCTCAGTGGCCACCTCGCCTGGATCCCAGTGCCTGCCAGACACTGCCAGGGCCATAGGGACATGTGGACTTCTTCCCCACAGCTCTCTGGGTCTGCCTGGGCCACGAAGGGGATGAGGGACCCCTACGTTGTTGGACACAGTGAGGACTGCTGTGCCCTCCAAAGCCTTCGGAAACTTTCCATCCCTGCAGAACCCCGTCTCCTGTTTTTCTAGGATGACCCAGTCACTTGGCCCTCAGCCAGACCCTGGGGAGACCGTGGGTGGCAGGAGAAGGGACTCCCATGGGTGCTGGGCAGAAGGCCTCGGGATCAGTGAGGGTCATTCTTAGGTATTGGCTGAGCCTCCTGGGCATGTGGGGGGCTTTACAGGGTCCCTCATGTAGCTCATTTGCTTATCTGTGACAGCATCCTGAGCCCCCTAGCCCTCTCATCTTCTACAGTCCTGCCTTGCTGTTGTCATTGATGCCCATGGTGGCTCAGGTTTCCCTGCGCTGTTTGGGGTCCACGTCACATCTCGCTATGCGACCATGTCCCGCCCACCTTTGCCTTCCCACGCCAGCCGCCCACAGCTCCTCAGCTCTCCCAGTGAGCTTGTGCTGAGTCGCTTTTTCTAGAAAGCACTTAAGGCAACTCAGAAGATATGTAAAAATACAATCAGATGAGAAACATTATTTTCTGACTCAATGAATTTCAGTTCTTTCCAGCCCGAGAACCTAGGGCTTGATGCATCTAAATCTCCTCAATGCAAGGGTTTACCCAGAAACTGCCCCGAAGTAAACACATAAAGAAGCAGTCCTGGGTTTGGAAGGAAGACCCACCACCTGGCTCCTCTCGTTCGGTTATGTGGCGATGGACGGTGGTTCCAGTTTCATGCCTGTAAATCTTTTTCATTTGCTGAAGTGTATGACCCTCAGTGAGAGGCAATATCAGTCACCTCCGTGGCTAATGTTTGGGCCCCCAGCGTGTAAGAGAACTTTGGCCTGATTTGCGCTCAGTCCTGGAGATAGTTGTTCATAAAGTCTACAGCCTGTGATAACATATTTTCCTCACCCCCTAACCCCCTCACATGAGGGGAGCAAGTCGCTGCCTGCCCTCGAGTCTTTTTAAACCTCTGTAGCATTTAGTGAACTATCCAGTGTCTGTACTGGATTCTTATTTATTTTTTTAAATTATTTATTTATTTATTTATTTGAGAGAGAGAGAGAGAGAGAGCACAAGCAGGGGGAGTGGCAGGCAGAGGGAGATGGAGAAGCAGGCTCCGCACTGAGCAGGGAGCTCAATTTGGGGCTGGATCCCAGGACCCCAGAATCATGACCTGAGCCAAAGGCAGACGCTTAACTGAGCCCCCCCACCCAGGCATCCCTGTACTGGATTTTTAAGAACAGAAACAGACACTGGGGAGTTTCTACAGAACAGGGATTTCGTGGAAATTTCACAGGTAGCTCACAGAATGTGTCGAAACCCTTGGAGTCTGGAAGTGGCAGGAGCAAGGATAGGACTATCTGGACTTGGTCTCATTGCTGCTGCTTTCTTGCCACCATGTGGTCCTTGCTCTCGCCACCCTGGAGTCACAAAACTGCCACTTCCATAGCCATTTCTTGGTGGCCTCAGCCCTGTGCCTCACTCTCTCAAGAATTAAGCCCCGGGGGTTGCAGTCCATGCCTTGAGAGGCAAAACTACTGATTTGACTTTGCTTTGCTCTCTAGCTGTCCAGTTCCATTATAGACAGCCACCTCGCCCCATAATCCTTGTATCCTTCATGCCCTAAACATCATTCTATGATAGATCCAGCCCCATCCCCCGAGCTCTGCCCTCAGGCAAGTAACAATCTGGTCTGGTCCCCATTTCCCTTGGAGTCAGTTAGTGGCAGTCTGCTTACAGTGAGCAATGCATCCCCCGCTAGACTGTCAACTCCGGAAATGAAAGAATGATTGCAATAGCCCTCTGCACCACAGGGCCACGCTTAGGAAATTCTTCTCTGGAATTCTGAAACCTTCCATGCACAGCCAAGATCAACCATCAAAGACTGTGTATGTTTCTTCAGGGAACAGCAGCATCATAGGTGGGAGCCTTGGTCCTCTCTTAAAGGCCAGGGAGGAAGCAACCTGGATTTGTACTCCTCCAGCCCATCACTGTTTTGAGTCAGTGATGGGGCAACGGGTGGATTTGATTACCCGGATCCAACTGTGCTAACTCAGGGTGGAGGGCCCAGAGCAGGGGTTCCTTCTTCTTGTTTGCCTCCTCAGTGAAGTGGATTCAGGTGGAAACCCTTAGACCTTCCTGCTAAACTATGACATCTGGGTGACCACCTGAGACGGAGGGATTCAGGTTTGAGAATATTCGAGATAGCGATTATTTACAGGCATTGCTTAGAAATTTGTTTTAAGATTTTATTTTGTTTTGATTTTTTAGAGAAAGAGTGCATGTGCAAGCAGGGGGAGGGGCAGAGTGAGAGACAGAGACTCTCAAGCAGACTCCCTGCTAAGCAAGAACCCCCCACCCCGCCCCCCAGCTCAGGGCACGATCCCATGACCCTGAGATCCTAACCTGAGTCAAAATCAAGAGTTAGATGCTTGACTGACTGAGCCACCCAGGTGCCCGGCTTAGAAAGCCTTATAAGTGAATGATGGACTGAAGTGTTTTGAGTCTTTGCTGAGTGACAATTTATGAGAAACCACTTAGAAATTGTTCAGACAAAATTCCCTCAGTTCTGAGCACACCCTTGTTAGTCTCTGTACTAACGTGACAAATAGGGTTCATTGGATCCATTGGTGCCCGCCGCTTTCATTTCCGGGGACGCCCGTGTGTGAGAACTACCCAAGGGGAATCCGTCCTGTGTTAGTGCGTCTTGGAGAAAGCTGCCTATTTGTAAAAGCATCGTTGCCCAGTTGAGCCGCCCTTAGACAGACCCGCCCTGAAAGGGGCCTTCAGCTCTTCCACTCTAGCTTCTGCACCTGAAACAGTACCGAAGGCCCACGCTGGCCTGGAACTCTCCTTTGCCCCTCCTTTTAAGAACTCCAAGACTCTCGATGCTGATTCTGGCCAACGAGCCAGAGAAGTTAGTGACTTGAACCTGAAGGCTGGAGTGTTCTCAGGCCTTTCTGGGGCTCTGTGACTTTTCCTCTTCCAATCGGACACTTGCTTTCCCGAGGGCTTTCCCCCATCACGCGCTAGGCCTCCTGGTTTTGAGGAGCGATGCAGGCTCTGAGGTCTTGGCTGGGCCCCGTGGTGCAGAGCCTGCGTCTGGCGGTGACCCACCTGTGCTCCTGCCTGGTTCCCGGATGTCCCCCTCTGGGGGCGGGGATGGGGTGTTGGCGGGCAGCTCTGTCCCCCGAGTGAGCAGGAGGCAGCCGACCAGCCTGAAGCCACACAGCTGGAACTCATTCGGGCCCAGCCCAGCATGGAGCCTTGTTCTCTGTCAAGTGCGGGCCAACTCCATCTGCCCCACACCTTCTTCACACGAAACGTTCTCCTGACTTCTTTGGAAAGTAACTTTATCCGCACCCATCCAAGCTGAGGCAAGGAGCTGAAATTTTAGCAGAGGCCCTTTGGGAAGCAGGAACAAAAATTAAACAGCTCAGGATAGGATCCTTTTTACCCATTCCAACACTGATTACATGGCCTCCAGCTGGAATGTGGAGGGTGTACCTCAGAGCACGCGCGGACACAGCTGGAATTTATCAGTGGACCCCATATTAACCCACTGGTTCCGGGACGTGGGATTTCCTGGACCTGAAGCACGAGTTTTTGCACATTTTTTGGGGTCTTTCCTTTCTGACTTTTATGGAAGCGGGGGTGTGTGTGGGCAAACAGGCCAACTCGAGAAGCAGCAGGTTGCTGCCTGTTCGCTTCCCATCACCGGCGGAGGAGCCGGGAGAGAAAGGAAAACACGTTCTGGAAGGCCATTTGTTTATTGCTCCTCGCAGGTATGCTGAGATTCCTATGTCCGCGCCCTACGCTGTACCTTTAGCCTGTAGCCTTTGGAAAATAAGCCTCACTCCTCCCTGCACTGATTCAATAGGTGCGGGAATGTCGGGCCAGAGAGGCAAAACTCCCCCTCTCAGGAGGGGTGGTGACAGTCTCTGAGGCAAGCCCCCTCACCCCTGCCGCCTTTAGCAGGACCCGCAAGGAAGAGTCACGAGAGGCAGTGGTGCCTGGGCTGGGGGGAGCGGGCGGGGAACAACCGGAAAACTCTAGGCAACTTCTTGCAGGTGCTCACAGTTGGCTTGATGCTCCTCCTGGCCCTTCTTCAGAGCTGCTTGGAGCTCACCCCCAGGAACCTACCGGGAGTGAGACCCTCATTGGAAGCTAAACTTTAGCGGTACAAGGCAATCCCCTCGGACCGGCTTTCCTGAGGACTGAACAGGTGCAGCCCCTCTAGTTTGCAAGACCAGGGGGAGCCTGGGAGTAAGGATGACTTGTCCAGGGCCAGGCACCACCGCTTCCGGTCCATGGTAGCTCCTGCTGCCTGCTTGAGCTCTTCCGCATCTCAGGCTTCTGCCGAAACTTCCCTGCAAAGATCGCTACATGGTACGTATACGTTGCTCCACGGTCCAGTGGCTGGTGGGTAAACAGCGCTGGCATTTTCCCATATTGCGAACCTTTAGAACTCAGCGGCCAAGTCTGCACACCGCGGGTGCACGCTGGCCCCCCTCGACCACGGCTGCTCCTTTCCCGAACACTCTGACTCTCCCAGGTGGATCCCTGCCTCAGGCCAGCAGATCCGAGGCCTGTTTTCAGTCAGCACACTGGCGGGGTGGGACTGCCCAGAAGACCCTCCAAACATCCCTCCAAGGCCCAGGGCCATGGGGGAGGGGCCCAGCATTGAGAGAATGCAGAAGCCTCCATACTGGCCTTGCAGAGTCAGAGGGGAGGGAATGTTCTCTCAACATGGGGCCTTCCCGAAACTGTGACCCGGAGTCTTAGCGTTTCAGTACATGTGTGGGAAGGCAAGTCTAGAGCCCAGGACTGAGGTAAACGTAGTGGACGCCCCATCTTTAGGCTAACAGGCCAAGGAGGTGAAGGGAGGGAGGGCAGCTCAGACAGAAGGAGATGGGCAGAGGTTGCCAGTGGGCCCATAACAGAGGCCTCCAGAATATTCCAAATGCTGTGATGCAAAGGGCCCAGGAAGCAGCACCACACTGCTCTCTAATCTAAAAGTATCGGTAGTGTTTTGGGGAGCTGGGTGGTCTTCTAGCCTGTGAAGGGCAAATTCCCCCAGGACGGGTGAACTTTCAAGAGTCTGTGGGCCAGTTTCCTGGAGGACAAGGGGGTGCTGACAAGCAGGAGGAAAGAAAGGAGAAAGGGGAGGAGTGTGGCCATAGTTCATCTCCTTTACAATTAGGCCCTGGGTGGCCCAGACAGCAAATGGTGAAGCAGTCTTTTAAAAAGTAAATAAGGAAAGGACACAAAAATAGAGTCTTGCCCTTAGACTTGACTCTCACTCACAAAAACCCTAGAAGCCAGCGCAGCTTTGTTTGAAAGACCTGGGTGGTGGTGAAGCAGGTGGGCGAAGGGGGTCTCAGGCAGGTGTGGAGAGGAGGTGGAAGACACCAGACCAAGCCGCTGCTGGAGGCCCCTGGCTTCTGAGCTATGGGGCTGGGAGTCCTCCTTCCTCACACTGGGAAGGGAGGCCCGGAGGTGGTGGAGGGGGCACCCAGGAAGGCAGAGGGCCGCCAGACTGACTGCACCCACTCAGTCCCATTCCTGGGCTCAGCATGCCGCAGGGAATGTGCTTGGATCATTAATAGAAAAGGTAGAGAATATTGAATTTCTGATTAGGCCTGCTGCCGCTGCTCATCAGCTCAACTCTGAGTCCTCATGGGCCATGGTTCGTTGTTATGACTGGTGAATAAATGATTATTATCTACATAATATCCCGGGCAAAAGCGGCCTAGGCTGCCAAGGTTCCAGTGCCTTGGGTGGGGTGGGGTGGGGAAGGGGTGGGGCCCCGGGCAGCCGTTCTGTGCTCCATGACGGCTCTGGGGCCTCCCGGTAAAACCAGACCTGAGTACGCGGTCAGGGCAGACACCCAGGGCCTTGGGGCCAAGCCGGTGGGCTGGGCTCAGGTAGGAGCAGGAAGAGAAATGGGGGTGGCCCATGTGGCCTGTAACTGGCACCAAGCCCGCTCCAAGCCATCCCGGCTCTGCGCATGCTCCCCACACCCATGAAGGAGGCTGCAGGCTCCCAGCCCCTTCTGGAAGGAAGGAACAGAAACCCCATTTGAATGGCCTCTCTCTCCAGCAGACCCCAGGCCCTGCTGCGTGCAGGGGTGCAGAGGCAGGGCCTCACCTGAGTTGAGCTGGAGTGTCGAGGACTGCTTTAGTGTTTGGTGAGCACCTTCCTAAATGCGAGCCCATCACAGCATTTTCTTGTCCCACTCTCCCTCTGGGCACAGTCTCCAGACCCAAGGGCCATGGAAGTTGCAGGCCCCCTGCTGGGGCCACATAGTGCAGGCACAGCTCGGCAGTCACATTTAATTTTCCTAAGCTGTCACATCTCAGCCTCTGGATGGCACGGCTCCCTGGAGAGGGGATCTCAGCCTCGCCTGCTGGTCCCCGTTTCTGTGTGCCAAATGGCTCCCGCACTTAAGGTCCGCAGCGAGCTATCAAGTAGTGCTGGTGGACCGCCAGCCTGCAAGGCCGCCGCTCCTGGAGGCGTCACCCTCCATCCTCTAGAGACCCTTCCAGCTTCAGGATGACCAGCCTCAACCCGGTACGAAGACCAGAGCCAGGTTGGAACTTCTGATGGCCAGCGTGAACCCCGTGGGCCTTTGGCACCCGCTCAGAGGCTGGCTCTAAGAAAAAGCGGGGCTTCCTGGTCCCTGTGGGCCCCTCCTGCCTGCAGTTTCCTTTCTCTGGTTTTGTAATCTCTACTCATCGCCAGGCACTTTCCATTGTGAGTGACTTCATCGTGGACTTAAGGCTCTGTCAGTCCGGCGAGTGGGGACAGAGCCAAATGGTGTTCTAATCAACTCATCCTCTAGTGTGTTCTGGGCTCCCTTCGCAGCACAAACACGCGTCTCTGCGTGCAGCCGGCTCCCCGGATGGGCCTGAGGCCCCCTCTGCCGGCAGCCAGCCTCCATGGCACCTGGCAAGAGGCCCTGCCAGGGGCGGCCAGCCAGGCCATCTGCACTATAGAAGCAAACTCGGAAAGTCGACAGGCATTTTCCTTAGCGCGGTGAGATGACTGATAACAGGAAGGAAAGAATTTGTCCCACTGGCCGTACTTCGTTTGGTAACACCCACTCCCTTCACTTGACTTAACCAACCTTCCGTGCTTGGGGGCCACTTCCACATTCACGGTTTAGATGCGTGGCCCTTCGTGGCATATGGCACAACCTCCCACAAGCTCGGGAGAGCTTTATCGCGTTGGGTCTGTGTGCTGCTGGCTTCTTCACTCAGACATCTCCCCGAGATCCCATGTTGAGCAGAGAACCTTGCTCATGGCAACGGTAAGTATTTCTGCATAAATGTGTGAACCACTCTCTGAATGACTCAGTGGGTGGCTTGTTGCTATGTGGGAGAAAGGTCTGGTCACTGAAATAGCAAGAAATGAAAAAGGCCTGTTCTCCTAGAGCTCACGAGGCCAGTCACCAGGTGCTCTCAGAAGCTGTCCAACCTGGTATCCCACCCCAAGGCCGAGGACCCGTTAGCCCGTCGGAGCTCTGTCAACAGTCCCCCAGAATTCATAAGCTGGAAGTTCTCAGAACGTCTTCCTGAACACACATCATGTTGAACTCCTCACAGGTAGACCGAGGTACAGGCAGATAAGCATCAAGTCAGGCCACATAGAATAAAAATAGACTAATGACCCAACGGGTGTTTTTTTTTTTTTTTTTTTTTTTTTCATTGCCTCTTGGGGCGGATTTCCTGAGGAGTAGGAGTGTGAAGCATTTGCCCCTTGCCTCAGGAAATCCTGACTCCCCAGATGGTGGTTAGAGCAAACACCTCTGTCACCTCCTCCTCAGAACCAGGAAGAGGCGTAAGCAAAGACCTTTCGTTTGGCTTTGGAAGGTCAGGGGACAAGGACAATGGCTCCTGTGGTAACTGGCCAGCTTTAGGGGAGAAGTCATTTGTCACAGCTTCTGAGCACAATAAGGCCCAGAACATGGCCTGGGTCTGTGTAGGGCAGGCAGGTGGCCCACCGCCCACGTAGTCCTCGCCAAAGTGAAGACAGCACCTCTCTCTCCTGAGGCAGCTTGCTTGTGGTCCGCTCTGACAGGCTGGCTGTCAGAGCCACTGGTGGCAGCCAGGGAAGGCCTCTCGTCCAGGTCACAGGGGCCCTTTTGTCCCATCCCAGATAGATGTCCTCACCTGAGCCTGTGGGCGCACTCCTCTAACCCCCCCACCCTTGGGACCAGGGACCAACCTGCCAAGACCTATTTCGGCATTAGCTCCAAGCTCCTTGCTGGCTCCCTGAGGCCTGGCTCCATTCCGCTGTCCCCTGCCTCTCCCCACAGTAGGTCCCTCTGTCCTACTGGTGTCCCTGCATCCCCCCAACTCCAGCCTTTGCCTTTCATTCTTTCAGCAGCCACACCTCACCTGGTCTTCCCTCCACCCAGGCTTTCCTCCAGCCTGCAACTCCCAGGCCACATTCCGTCTCCTTCCCTTGTCCGTCCTCATCTAATAGGAACCCCATCTTGAATGTCCCCTTTTCTCAACTCCTGTGGCCTTTGAGTACCAGGCAGAACTTGCTGGTGTTTTTGTCTCTGTGAGTCTGTAATAAATCCTTTGAGGGGAGATACTGTGGTGACAGAGGATGGGTTATCTACAGGCTTCGGCTCTTGGGCTCTGGTCCTGACTCTGGGCTCCTCTTTAGCCCTCTGACAAATTATCCCACCTCAGTAGCTCCCAACGTGGTTGGGGGGGGGCATGATTTTGTCATGTTTGGAGAATTTTAGGGGCGTCAAAAAGCGCCAGTCGACAGCGCCATGGGATGGCACTCCCCATCTCTATCATGCCAAGGCCAGGGATGATGTTAAATGTCTTACACCATACAGGGCCGGCTCTCTGGCTGAAGATTATGCCAGTAGTACTAAAAAGTGAGGAACGCTGCCCGGCCTCCAGTCCCCTCACCTGTAAAGGAGGAGGGCTGTGAACAACTCCCCTGAGCCAGCATCGAACCAACACTTCTTAAGGGATTATGTTCTTTGATTGAAACCAACTGCATGGCCATGAGGATGATCCCTGCTTTGCAGACGAGAAAGCGATGTTTGCAGCCCTGAGGAGGCCGCCAAGGGCACACAGGGGCCCAGCTGGGTCTTCGGAGCTCACACTCTAATCGTTGCTTGTGCCACCTCAAGACAATTTTTGTGAAAGCGTTTGGAAACATAGAAGGACCCTGTAAATAGGATCATAGTTCTCTCTCAGCGCGGAGGCAGGCATGCAGCTGGGTTGCCATAAATCCTTGCAGGTTAATTCAATATGGCTTCCTCCAGTGAGTTAGGAGAGGCTGAAAAACTGAGCGAGGCTGCGCGGACTGCAAGTTAGATTACTAGAAACTTGGAAAGTGCTAGAAGCTGGTAAGAGTCTCAGTGTGGTCCCAGAGGAGCCTGAGACCTTGTGAGTAGGACAGCTCACAGCCCATACCCAGCCTGACCGCCATTCAGAGGACACGTGGCCCCTGTGCATTTTCCCAGGGCACCTGTTCATACAGCTGGCAAACAAAACCAGCAGCCAGGGCCCGGGGCAGCCTTCTCTGCAGGGGCAGAGCTGTCACCCACGGGTGCCGACCAAGAGCTTGCAGGACTGGGCAGGACAGGGTGATGTCCACAGCATGACTTTCCCCTGCAGTGATGCCTGGTTCTCCATTGAGAAGGATTTTAATCTCCAGGGAGAGGTTACCATGTTCCTTGTGGGGAACACGTTTCCACAAGGACAGAAGGCCTCGCCACAACTGTAAACTCTCTACCAGTTCATGGTTGACCATCCGTCTTCCTATACGTCCCAGCACATGAAGTCATCGTGGCTTGCCTATCCTGACCAGGGCAGCTTTGAAGAGCAAAGGTCCTCATCGCCATTCATCACTTCCTCTTTGTTTTTCCATCTGAGAAGTATAAGACGAAATTCATGTCTGGAAATCTCTTTCCTAGGTTCTCCTCTGAAAATAAGTCTGAGCTCAGGAGTGGTTCTTCTCAAGCCCTGGGCGTTAGAGCCTGTAAAACTAATGACATTAACAAAATTCTCTGAGCAACACATAGGAGGTAACATAGTCCTTCTGGTAGGATGAACATCAGTCCAATAAGAAGATGATGTATTGCCCATTCCCCTGTAAATAGAAACGGGCCACATCAATTTCTCTTCTGTCTGTGAATGATGACCAGTTTATCAAGTATACACTGAATAATGATTTCCATGGGGACAACAGCTCTTATGATAAACTACGACTGCTCTAGCTGCATTATTATAAACAGTATCCAATTTATGGAGTTAGGAAACAGACACATTTCTCAGAAATGTGTCACCATTATCTAGAACCAGCCATAAAATCTAGGCTGCCATGTATTTTCTGGCTGCAGACTTGAAGCAATGAATATTCCTATAAAACAGTCTTGATCACAAGCCCAATTTAGAACTTAGTTGTTCAATATGGTGATTACATTCCAGAGCTGGAACTTCCTATGGCCGAATGTGAGTAGCCAAATGTGACAAATCTTATACAGCTTTTCAGACGGAAGGAACTGTTTGAGACATTGGGGGTTTTGGGTGAATTTCAAATGAGGCACCTTCACCTTAGGAAAGGGCCACGATCTTGCTCGGCCTTCCAGAGGAAGATGAGTCATCGGTATTTTCCTGCATCAAATACCATGGCTGTTGCCTAGGCGTGAGTCAGTGTTCTGGAGGCAGTGCACGCACACCCAGCTGAACACTGCACCAGGATGGATGGCGGAATTTCAACTCCGCTGTCCCCGGGAGGGCTTAGATGGCACCCCTGTCTTCTTCCTTAGCCCAGGGATGCCACACAAGATGAGAACTAGGAAACATGAAATGGTGGGAGAATAAAGCTTGGAGTAGTATTGGAAAACACAACCCTCTAGAGTATAGAGCCGACGCTACCAGAAACTAAGTGGAGAGAGTGACAAGCCTTTGGGACATTGTCACTGACTAATCAGTCATTTTAACTATATGGACATGGTCATGCTCAGAATTTTAATCCCTAGTATGTCAGCAAAAGAGTTTTGTTCTATCATTTATTTTGCAAAACCTAATTCAGCATTCAGTTCACGTTGAGATATGTCAATTGTTTCCCTGGTCATTTCAGAAGGCCTGTCTTTTGTGTATCTGTAGGCTACCCAGGATGGCGATGAATTCCAAAGGCGAGTTTCACTGTGTTAAACATGGCCCGCTGCGTTTAAAATGAAAGAGGCAAGAAGAAACCACCACTGGCAGATGGTAAGTGTTCGGGGGAAATGAACACTCGCGCACCCTTGTGAGGGAGTGCACTGTAATGTTATGAAATTCGCAAGAGACCATTTGGCAGTAAGTGTCAAAAACTGGATCTTTTGACCTAGTCATTTCACTTCCAGGAATTTTTCCTAAAGGACACCGTTAGTAGGGGAGATCCTGAGGGGAGCACTACTCGTGCTCACAAATGTCCGGCATAAGGGGATTGGTTAATGAGAGTTGGGACATCCATGCAATGGAATGCTATATGGCCATAAAAATCGTGTTATGCAACGTACAATGGAAATATTGTTCAATGCAAAGAGCCAGTTAAAAAGTAGAATGTATCATAAGATCTCAATTTTATATTAAAAAGAATATGTTATGTATGCTTGAGGGTAAAGAGTCACCAAAACATTAACGCTCTCTGTATGGCAAAAAAGTGAGTGATTTTTTTTTATTCATTTTTTATTTATTTACAGCATAACAGTGTTCATTGTTTTGGCATCACACCCAGTGCTCCATGCAGTACGTGCCTTCCCTATTACCCACCACCTGGTTCCTCAACCTCCCCCCCCCCCCCGCCCCTTCAAAACCCTCTGGTTGTTTTTTAGAGTCCATAGTCTCTCATGGTTCATCTCCCCTTCCAGTTTCCCTCAACTCCCTCTCCTCTCCATCTCCCCATGTCCTCCATGTTCTTTGTTATGCTCCACAAATAAGTGAGACCATATGATACTTGACTCTCTCTGCTTGACTTATTTCGCTCAGCATAATTTCTTCCAGTCCCGTCCATGTTGCTACAAAAGTTGGGTATTCGTCCTTTCTGATGGAGGCATAATACTCCATTGTGTATATGGACCACATCTTCCTTATCCATTCGTCCGTTGAAGGGCATCTGGGTTCTTTCCACAGTTTGGCGACCGTAGCCATTGCTGCAATAAACATTGGGGTACAGATGGCTCTTCTTTTCACTACATCTGTATCTTTGGGGTAAATACCCAGCAGTGCAATTGCAGGGTCATAGGGAAGCTCTATTCTTAATTTCTTCAGGAGTCTCCACACTGTTCTCCAAAGTGGCTGCACTAACTTGCATTCCCACCAACAGTGTAAGAGGGTTCCCCTTTCTCCACATCCTCTCCAACACTCGTTGTTTCCTGTCTTGCTAATTTTGGCCATTCTAACTGGTGTCAGGTGGTATCTCAATGTTGTTTTAATTTGAATCTCCCTGATGGCTAGTGATGATGAACATTTTTTCATGTGTCTGATAGCCATTTGTATGTCTTCATTGGAGAAGTGTCTGTTCATATCTTCTGCCCATTTTTCGATATGATTATATGTTTTGTGTGTTTTGAGTTTGAGAAGTTCTTTATAGATCCTGGATATCAACCTTTTGTCTGTACTGTCATTTGCAAATATCTTCTCCCATTCCGTGGGTTGCCTTTTTGTTTTGTTGACTGTTTCCTTTGCTGTGCAGAAACTTTTGATCTTGATGAAGTCCCAAAAGTTCATTTTTGCTTTTGTTTCCTTTGCCTTTGGAGACATATCTTGAAAGAAGTTGCTGTGGCTGATATCGAAGAGGTTACTGCCTATGTTCTCCTCTAGGATTCTGATAGATTCCTGTCTCACGTTGAGGTCTTTTATCCATTTCGAGTTTATCTTTGTGTACGGTGTAAGAGAATGGTCAAGTTTCATTCTTCTACATATCGCTGTCCAGTTTTCCCAGCACCATTTATTGAAGAGACTGTCTTTTTTCCATTGAATATTTTTTCCTGTTTTGTCGAAGATTATTAAAAGTGAGTGATTTTTAATTTTTCTTCTTTGTGCTTTTCTGAACATTGGGTTTGTTACCAAAGGAAAAGAAATAATGTAATTATTGAAGATTAGGCAAAAATGTGATTGTTGAAAAACATTACCCATCTTATAAAGACCATAATAATTTATATGATATATGATACTGTATTCTATTAGACCATATTATACTATAAGATTCTATTAATCATGAGGGGATGCATTGGGTTGACAATTTTTCTAATTTTATTGAAATATAATTGACACAAATAAAGTGGTATATTTGTTTCAGGGATACAACATAGTTATTCAAGATTCATATAAATTATAATCATAGTAACTGGAAGGGGAGATGAACCATGAGAGACTATGGACTCTGAAAAACAACCAGAGGGTTATGAAGGGGCGGCAGGGGGGTGGGGGGGGGTGGGAGGTTGAGGAACCAGGTGGTGGGTAATAGGGAGGGCACGTACTGCATGGAGCACTGGGTGTGATGCCAAAACAATGAACACTGTTATGCTGTAAATAAACAAATAAAAATTAAAAAAAAAAAAACTAGACATGATATTCCTCAAATAACAGTGGTTTCGAATAATAACATGAGTGAAATTTTCTACTCCTTATTTGGCAACAGTTAGACTTTCTGACATCTTATACTCTAAGCTAAAAATTAAATAAATGTGATTCAATAACAAAAAAAAATTATAATCATAGTAAGTCTAGTTCCCACCCATCACCATACAAAATTAATACAGTATTTCACCTATTTTGCGTACCCCTTTTCAAATCCCTTTTCTCTGGCCACCATGGGTCTGTTCTGTGTATCTTTGAGTCTGGTTTTGTTTTGTTTGTTCATTTCTCTTGTTTTTTTAGATTCCACATACAAGTGAAATCACATGGTATTTGTCTTTCTCTCTCTGATTTATTTTGGTTAGCGTAATACTCTCCAAGCCCATTCATGTTGTCACAAATGGCAAAATCTCATTCTTTTTTATGGTTGAGTGATGTTCTGTTGTGTGTATATATATATATATATATATATATATATATATATATATATACATACCATGTCTTCTTAATCCATTCATCTATTGATAGTTCTGTTGGTTTCATATTTTGGCTGTTGTCAATAATACTGCAATGAACATGGGCGTATACAGATCTCTTTGAGTTAGTGTTTTTGTTTTCCTTGTATATACCCAGAAGTGGAATTGCAGGATAATCCGGTTGTTCTATTTTTAATTTTTTGAGGAAACTCCATATTATTTTCCGTAATGGCCATACCAATTTATATTCCACCAAGAGTGCACCAAGATTCCCTTTTGTCCACATCCTCACTGACACTTGTTATTTATTTTTTTGCTAATAGCTATTTTGACAGGTGTGCTGTGATACACCATTATGGTTTTGATTTGCATTTCCCTGATGATTACTGATATTGAATATCTTTTCATTTTGTCTATCTGTATGTCTTCTTCAGAAAAATGTCTATTTAGATCTTATGCCCAGTTTTAATTGGCTTTTTATTTATGATTATGATTTTGTTATTGAGTTGTATGAGGTCGTTATATATTTTGGATGGTAGCCCTTTATCAGATATATGATTGGCAAATATTTTCTCCCATTCTGTGGGTTGCCTTCTTTTGTTGATCATTCTTTTTGTTCTGCAAAAGCTTTTGAGTTTGATACAGGCCTGTTTATTTTTGCTTTTGTTGCTCTTGCCTGTGGAATCCGGTTCAAAAAAAATATCACTAAGGCTGGCAACAAGGTGCTTATTGCCTATGTTTTCTTCTAGTTTTATGGTTTCAGGTCGAATCCGTTTTGAGTTTATTTTTACGTACGGTTAAAAAGTGGTTCAGTTTCATTTTTTTGCATGTGGCTGTTCAGTTTTCCCAATACCATTTGTTGAAGACACTGTCTGTTCCCCATTGTATAGTCTTCCCTCCTTTATTTAGATTAATTGATTGTCTATGTGTGGGTTTATTTCTGGGTTCTCTATTCTGTCTCTTGATCTGTGTTTCTATTTTTGTGCAAGTACCATACTGTTTTGATTGCCATAACTTTGTAGTGTAGTTTAAATCAGGGAGTGTGATACCTCTAGCTTTGTTCTTTCTGAAGATTGCTTTGGTTATTTAGGTTTTTTGGTTTTTGGTTTTGTTTTGTTTTGTTTTTGTTTGTTTGTTTTGTTTTCTTTTGTTTTTGTGGTTCCATACACATTTTAATAGTATTTGTTGTGGTTGTGTGAAAAATGTCATTGGTATTTTGGTAGGGATTACACTGAATCCATAGGTTGTTTTGAGTAGTATGGACATTTTAACAATATTAATCCTTCCAATCATAAGCATGGAGTATCTTTCCATTTGTTTATGGTTTGTTTGATTTCTTTCATCAGTGTGTAGAGTTCTCAGAGTATAGGTTTTTCACCTTCTTGGTTAAATATATTTCTAGGGAATTTTTTTTTAAATATACAATTGTGGATGGGATTGTCTTCTTAACTCTTTTTCTGACAGTTCCTTATTAGTGTATAAAAATGCAGCTGCCTTCTGGGGCGCCTGGGTGGCTCAGTGGGTTAAGCCGCTGCCTTCGGCTCAGGTCATGATCTCGGGGTCCTGGGATCGAGTCCTGCATCAGGCTCTCTGCTCAGCAGAGCCTGCTTCTCTCTCTCTCTCTCCTCTTTCTCTCTCTCTGCCTGCCTCTCTATCTACTTGTGATCTCTCTCTGTCATATAAATAAATAAAATCTTTTAAAAAAATGCAGCTGCCTTCTGTATATTTGTTTGTTTTTTTCTTTTTTTATTTGACAGAGAGAGATCACAAGTAGATAGAGAGGCAGGCAGAGAGAGAGAGAGAGAGGGAAGCAGGCTCCCTGATGAGCAGAGAGCCCGATGCAGGACTCGATCCCAGGACCCCGAGATCATGACCTGAGCCGAAGGCAGCGGCTTAACCCACTGAGCCACCCAGGCGCCCCTGTATATTTGTTTTATATCCTGCAACTTTGCTGAATTAATTTATTTTGAGTCTTTAGAGCTTGTTAATATATAGTACCATGTCATCTGCAAATAGGGGCAGTTTTACTTCTTCATTACCAATTTGGATGCCTTTTTTTCTTTTTCTTGCCTAATTGCTGTGGCTGAACTTCCAATACTGTGTTGAATAAAAGGGGCAAGAGGGGCATCCTTGTCTTATTCCCGATCTTAGGAAAAGCTTTTAGCTTTTCACTGTTGAGTATGATAGCTGTGCATTTGTCATATATAACCTTTATTATGTTGAGATCTGTTTCCTCTGTAACTACTTGATTGGGAGTTTTTATCATAAATGGATGTTGAATTTTGTCAAATGCCTTTCTGCATATATTACAATGATCATATGATCATCCTCCTTCATTTTGTTAATGTGGTGGATTACATAGATTGATTTGTAGAAGTTAGACCATCCTTGCGTCCCTGGAATAAATCCCACTTGGTCATAGTGTATCATTTTTTTAATGTATTGTTGAATTGATTTGCTATTATCTTATTGATGATTTTTTACATCTATGTTCATCAAGGCTATCAGTCTATAATTTTTTGTGTGTAGTACTGACCTGGTAAAATGAGTTTGGAAATGTTCCCTTCTCTTCATTTACCTTGGAATCATTTGAGAAGGATAGTGTTAACTCTTCTTTGAATGTTTGGTAGAATTCACCAGTGAAGCTGTCTGGTCCTGGACTTTTGTTTGCTGGAAGTTTTTTGATTACTGATTCAGTCTCTTTATTAGTAATTGGTCTATTCAGATTTTCTATTTCTTCATAGTTAAGTCTCAGATGACTGTGTGTTTCTAGGAATGTACCCGTTTCTTCTAGGTTGCCCAATTTTTTGGTGTATAATTTGTTCAAAGTAGTATCTTATGATTCTTAGTATTTCTATGATATCAGTTATAACTTCTCTTTCATTTTTTATTTTATTTGGGTCCTCCTCTTTTTTTTTTCCTTGATGAGTCTGGTTAAATGTGTGTCAACTTTATTTTTTCAAAGAACCAGCTCTTAGTGTCATTAATCTTTTCTATTGTTTGTTTGTTTGTCTCTGTTTCATTATTTCCACTCTGATCTTTATTATTTCCTTTCTTCTACTAACGTTGGGCATGGCATTTTTTCCCCTAGTTCCTTTAAGTATAAAGTTAGATTGTTTATTCAAGATTTTTTTGTTTATTCCTTGATGTAGGCTCAAATTGCTAAGAACTTTCCGCTTAGAACTGTGTTTGTGGTCTCCCATAAATTTTAGACTATTGTGTTTCCATTTTTTTTTGCTCAAGATATTTTTTGATTTTTACAGTTAACTTCTTCATTGACCCATTTGTTATTTAGTCTTCATGTGCTTATGTTTTTCCCATTTTTTCTTCTTCTAATTGATTTCTACTTTCCTGCTGTTGTGATTGGAAAAGATGCTCGATATGACTTCAGTCTTCTTAAATTTGTTGAGACTTGGTTTGTTGCCTAACATGTGATCTACCCTGAAGAATGTGTGCATGTGGAGAAGTGTATTCTGCTGCTTTTGAATGGAATCTTATGTAAATATCTGTTAAGTCCACCTGGCCTAATATGTCGTTTAAGGCTGATATTTTCTTTTTGATTTATTTTGTCTGGATGAAATATCCATTGACGTAAATGGGGTTTTAAAGTTGTCTACTATGATTGTATTGCTGTCAATTTCTCCCTGTGTATCTGTCAATACTGTTTTATATATTTAGCTGCTCCTCTTTGGAATGCATAAATATTTACAAATGTTATATCCTCCTGTTGGATTCACCCCTTTATCATTCTGTGATCCTTTCCTTTTTTTTTTTTTTTTTACTACAGTCTTTGTTTTAAAGTCTATTTTGCGTGATATTAAGTATTGCTATCCCAATGTTTTCATTTCCATTTGCATGGAATTTCTTTTTCCATCCCTTTACTTTCAGTCTGTGTGTCTTTAGCTCTGAAGTGAGTCTCTGGTAGACAGAGTATGGATGGGTCATGTATTTTTTTTTAATTCATTCAGCCACACTATGCCTTTTGATTGGGGAACTTAGTCTATTTATGTTTAAATTACTTATTGATAGGCATATATTTATTGCTATTTTGTTCATCGTTTTGTGGTTGTTCTGTGGCTTTTCTCTGTTCCTTTCTTCTTCTCTTGCTCTCTTCCCTGTGGTTTGATGACATTTTTCAGCGTTATGTTTAGGTTCCTTTCTAATTATTTTTTATGTATCTATTATAAGGTTTTGGTTTATGGTTATCATGAGGTTTGTATGTAATTATTTATATAGCAGCCTACTTTAAGTTGATAGTCACTTCAATTTGGCTGCATTCTAAAAGCACTACATTTTTACTCCCTACTCAGTTTTTATGTTTTTGACATCTGTAACATATTTTTATTTTGTGTATCCCTTACCTAACTATTGTGTAGGTTTTACCACCTTTTTCTTTGAACTTTCATACTAGCTTTATAAGAAGTTGACCTACTACCTTTACTATATTTTCCTTTACCAGTGAGGTATATTTTATTTCTAGTTATGACCTTTTCTTTTTAGCTCAAAGATGTCCCTTTAACGATTCATGTAAGGCCAGATTAGTGATGATAAACTCCCTTAGCTGTTTCTTGTCTGGGAAACTCTTTATCTCTCCTTCAGTTCTGAATGATTACCTTGCCAGAGAGAATATTCTTGGTTTGAAGCCTTTTCCATTTAGCATTTTGAATATATCCTGTCTCTCTCTTCTAGCCTGCAAAATTTCTGCTGAAAAACCTGATAGTCTTATGGGATTTCCTTGTATGTAACCATTTGTTTTCTCTTGCTGCTTTTAAGATTCTGTCTTTATTTTTAACTTTTGACATTTTAAAAAAAGATTTTATTTATTTATTTGACAGACAGAGATCACAAGTAGGCAGAGAGGCAGGCAGAGAGGGGTGGGGGAAGCAGGCTCCCTGCCAAGCAGAGAGCCCAATGGGGGGCTCCACCCAAGGATCCTGAGATCATAACCTGAGCCGAAGGCAGAGGCTTAACCCACTTGAGCCACCCAGGTGCCCCAAATTTGACATTTTTAATGATAATTTGTCTTGGTGTGGAACTCCTTGGATTCATCTTCTTTGGGACTCTGTGCTTCCTGGACTTGCTTGTCTGTTTTTTCCCCCCCAGGTTAGAGAAGTTTTCAGACATTATTTCTTGTAGTAAGTATTCTGCCCCTTTCTCTCTTTCTTCTCCTTCAGGAGAATGTTAATATGCTTGTGTTGTCATCCCACAGATGCCTTAAGCTATCCTCATTTTTAAAATTCCTTTTTTTTTTCTTTTTGTTATTCTGTTTGGATACTTTCCACTACCTTGTCTTCCAGGTCACTGATCTGTTCTGTATCATCTAGTCTGCTGTTGAATGCTTGTAGTGTATTTTTCAGTATAGTTATTGTATTCTTCAGCTCTGTGAGTTTCCTGCTTTGTACTTTCTTATATTTTCTCTCTTTATTGAAGTTCTCACTATGACCATCTATTCTCTCGAGTTTGGTGAGCATCTTTATGGCCACTAATTTGAACTCTTTATCAGGTATATTTGCCAGGTAAATTATCTCCATTTTATTAAGTTTTTTTTTTTCCTGAGATTTTATCTTGTTCCTTTATTTGAAACAATTTATTTGTGTCCTCATTTGCTTGACTATGTTTGTTTCTGTGTATTATGTGAAACAGCTCTCTCTCCCTGTCTTAAAGGGAGATGTAGGAGATGAACCTTATTCTTCAACCTCGCCTTAGATCTTGGTTGTGTCTTAAGTTGTCTCTCCAAGTATTCAGACTCTTGGGGTTCAGAAATGCATACCCTGTGTGGCTTGTGGTGCCTGTTGTCTCTGGTAGGGTCATGTGACCAGTTCAGGCAGGGCAGGGCTGCTCAGTGCTGGTCTGGGGGTGCAGTGCCGGCAGACATTACAGAATGGGGGTGAGCTGTTTGCCCAGGACTGTTGGGTGGTTAGAATGAGGGTGTAAAAATGGCACCACCAGGGCAGCAGCAGCAAAGTAGAGGTAGCCCATAAGAAGGCATCTGCCAGAGAGTGCAGACTTTCCTGAGAGAGTGCCAACAGACTTTGCTCGGGGGACTTTCTAGCACTTCTATTTTTGAGCTGCTGATCTTGCGGGGAATCAGTAAGAGAGGAGTCCAGCCTGGGGAGCTGGGGGGATCTGCATCCATCCAGCTGGTGGCTCCATGAGCCCCAGTGCTGAGCCTCCAAGTTTCCCCAGACAATAGACATGGCAGGGGAGGGATCAACTGTCCTTGGACAGTTGATATCTGCATATCCATCCACATATGTGTCTGTGTTCACCAGCCAGAGTCTACCCAAGGGCATACGCATGCACATGCTTGCAAGCATGCATGCCAACCTTAGCCAGGCCATGAGGGTCCCGCTTTGCTTTGACACCAGGACTGGTAAAAAAGGAGGAGACCGCTGTTGCCGCAGCTTGGTTCTCTATCTTAATAAACAGTGATTTCCTCTTTTCTTAGTATTGAGTGCTCAGTTTCTTAGAATTGTGGAGCTTGTTTAGGGGGACATGTAATTGTATTATGCCCTCCCCCACCCAGATTCCCTTTGGTGTTTCTCAACATAGGTGATGTTGGCATTAGAGCATGAAAAGTGTCTGCGGCATGGGCTTGACTGAACACTGAAGGGTTGTTAGTTTCCCTAGCCCTCCAAATGAATACCAGTAGGATGATTTCTGGCCCGGTGATAATCAAGAATGCTCCTGGCACTCTTCCAAAGCTGCCGTGGCAGACTTTCTGAAATCAGAGGTTTACTCTCCAAATAGAATTGGATTAATTCTCAAAGACTTTGGACCTGACTCTTCTCTTAGCTGTGACCTTTTCTCTAGGAGAGGGATTTTGAATAACCACACATTTGTATGATGGCTTTCCTATTTGTTGTTCCCAGCTTTACAATCCTCCCTATCTCAGATAAGAACCTATCCCTGTGACTATGTGGAATTTGGGCCTTGACCTATTTTGTGATGTCATAAATCTTGGATTGCTAAAGGATGTGTCATTTAACTCATTCATTCACTCAATCATATTTGTTAAGAACCTACTACTGTGTTAAGCTTCTGGGATGCAGAGAAATCAATCAAGTGATCCCATTCATACTATGCATTGCAAATTGAGATTGGTGCTCTGGGGAAGGAAAAGAATAAGGTTCAAGGGGAATTTGTTATAAAGGAACCACCTAAACTGTGCAGTCAAGAGAAGGTTTTTAGTAAATGATGCTGGAGCAGAGATCCAAGGGTCATGTAGAGGCTAGCTAGATGAAGGGGTGGTTATCATGGCATTTGATCATTCTAGATGGAAGAAACAGTATGTGTTTTTCGAGAGGATCACTGGGACATGGGAGAAATTAGACAAGCCAGTATGGTTTGCACAGAGAACAGGATCCTTTGAATAGAGGCCTTGTAGGCTTGTTAGAGAATTGTTTATTATTTTAAGAGCAATGGGAAGCCCTTGGTAGGCTTTAAGTAGGGAGCCCTGGGAACAGTTATGGTTTTTTGGAAAGATCCTTATAGATGCAGTATGGGAATAAGGTTGGAAGAGAATCTCACTGGATCCAAAGAGGTGGCTACCACAGTCATCCAGGCAAGAGATAAAGACAGTCTGGACTAGGGGGACAGCAGGGAGAGCGCTGAGCACTGTGTGGATTTAGAGATATTTGGGAAACAAAATGGTGGCTTCTTGGTGATGGTTTGGTTTGGGTGGTGAGAATAAAGGAAATACAGATGACCTCGTTTCTTGCTTGGAAAATGACTATTGATGCCATTTGCTGATATGGAAACTCAGGAGGGATCAGATGGGGCTGGCAGGCAAGGTTGGGGAAAAAACCGTGAGTTTACTTTTGGATAATTTGGGTTTGAAGTGTCTAAGACAATTTGAAGAGAAACTAAACAGGGAAATGCCTGGGTGGCAGGGGGAGGGGTGGGGACAGGGCAAAGACCAGAGAAGATGCTCCAATATTGGGCTTACAGATCTTTGTGAACATTTATTTAATCATATTTTTCTTTTCTTGAGGGTTATCTCAGGTGCAAGAGTGGCTGTCGGTGTTACAAATACAAATATTTGTATTTCAAAGGACAAATATTTGTACATCTGAGATATAGCATGACATACATCATCTGAGATCTTTTAATGAGTCACCAATATTAATTAAGAATTCAAGTGTTAGGGGGAAAAAAAGTGTTTAGAAGTATTCTGACCTGTTAAGATTCCCTAAAGTGCCCTAGAGACCTTGGTTTGGAGGAAAGATGGGGCCGGACTCTTATGATACAAGGTGGAGGCCTATGTGTGTCTTCAGGAAGGTTCTCAGGGGCCCCTGCTGGGGTCCTTCCTAAATGACACTGTGCTGTGATTATCTCCCTTACTTCTCAGGGCTCCTGGTCACTGTGAAAGTGTAGATGATGGTGTTTTTTTTTTTCCAATGCCAACAATCAGTTTTCTGATTCTCCTGACACAAATGAGTGTTCAACAGTGCAGTTCGATTCTGACACCGACTACCCAGAGTGAGGGCAAATCCTACAGGGTAAGGGCTTAGTTCCTCAAGACCACCCCCACTTTAGATACCAGCCACAAGGCCTAGGCTTTGCCATGCTTCTGACCAATCAGCCATAAGTCCAGGATTCCTGTGACAATTTGCTAAAACACCTCACATAACACAGGAACATGCTTTATATATGCTTTTCACTTTATGTTAAAGGATAATATAAAGGACACAAATGAATAATCCGATGTGTCAGTACACAAGGCAAGGTCCAGAAGGGTCCTGAGCATGGCAGCCTCTGTTCCTGTGGAGTTAGCCTGTGTCCCCCTCCTACCTCACAGACGCATGCCCCAAACTAGAAGCTCCCCAAACTCCATGCTACTGGGAATTTTATGGAAGCTTCCTCCCATAGACATGATTGATTATTACCTCATTTCCAGTCCTATCCCCCTCCCCCTGAGGATATGCAGGGAAGGGCAAAAGTTCCAGGCTTCTAATCAAGGTCTAACCTGGCAACCTGCCCCATCCTGAAGCTATCTAGGGCAACAGGGAGAGCTGTCTCCTTAGAACAAAAGATGCTCCAATCATCCAGGAAATTCCAAGAGATATAGGGGCTCTGTTGTTAGGAACCAGGGACAAAGACCGAAGAGTAGAACAAAAGACAATCCTATCACCTCTATCACTCAGGAAATTCCAAGGGTTTGAGGAACTCTGTGTCAGGAACTGTATCTGTGTCTTATTATACTATAGGTGGCTGGTGCACTCTGGAGGGGCTCCTTGGGTGGGGCTGCTCCTGTGGGGTTTCTAGAAGCCACCTGAGGCTAGGCCTCAGCAGCAATGGCCTCTTGTCCCCCGTTCCCTGCCCTGAGCACCATCCTTACTGCCAGGCAGGTGGAACCCATCCCTGATGCATGAACCACCACTGACCTTCCCCAGGCTGGAGCAGAAAACCCCAAATCCAGTCAGTTGAGGACTTGCCAGCAGGGGAAAGAAAGTGTGGGCTGGGGCTGAGGCCATGTTTGCGCTGCAGGTCTCAGTTGTCTCTGGTGTATGCGGGTCCCACAAAAATGGTCACTCGTCCATCACAGGCGTGCTGTCAACCAGAAAAATAAGGTAATGCTCCCCACTCCTGGAATTTCTGAACTGTGCGAACGCTTACATTATTGCTAATTCTTGAATCCTGGAGGGAGACGTCACTATCCCTCATTTTATTCGTAGTAACTGGAGGTTTTCAGAGGTTGGAAAATTCCATGATCACAGTTCAGTGGTAGAGTCTGGATTCGAAGCCGCATCTGTCAGGTGCCACTCTCTGTTCTGTGACATTCATGGATGCCTCCAGGTTCACATGAGGGGGACGAAAGTCAGACCCAAGAGCCAGTGCCTGGAGGCTGGTCAGGCCCACACAACAGCTGGCCCCGTACCCCACAAACTCAGTCAGGGAGATGAGAGCCCCCAAGTGCCTGAGAAATCGGATTCAGGGTTAGTGCCATGAGCTGCTCTCCGCGGCTCCTCTGGCAAGATGGAAGTGGATTTCCTAACTCTTTCCAAGCGCTCACTCTGGTGCCTCCGAGACCCTATTTGGAGCCTGTCGTGTGTCTTCATGAATGCAAACTTTGCAACTGAGAGAGAGCCCAACACAGAGCCAGTCAGGATGCTGGCCCTCACCAGGCCCCTGACGCCCCATCACGCAGGCGAGAACTTGGTGTTAAGTCCATCAGCGGGTGTAGATAAGCCCTGTTGCCTCCTATACAAAAATAGCTTTCCCTCTGAGAAAGGGCCCACGCAGTACTGTTGTACCCACTTCTCATACTGCCCTTAAGAGCATTTAACTCACTTTCTTGGGCCAGAGAGACTGGCAGGGGAGGGGAGTCCCAGCTGTCCCCCTGGGACCACTCAGCTCCTTTATTCGGATCCACAAAGCCTTCCACATTGGCTCAAACCCCATCCTCTCTGGAAGCCTTCCTCATCCCTCTGCCCTGCAACCCCCCCCCCCCCCCGCCCTGCTCTGAATCCTTCTAAGGCTGCCCGGTTGCACCATTATTACTGTTTTAAAACACCCAGGTCCTTAAGCACTTGGGTGTAGGGGATAAGGGCCGCGCATTACACTTTAAAGTACTTCCTTCCCTCCAGATTCCTTCTTGACCTTTGGGGCGGGGTGGGGGGGGGGTCCCAGATACTCATCCCTCACAACCTTTGGTGTGCACATACCATCTCGCGATTTCCTTCCGGAAATGTTGATTTTGGAGGTGCATGTCCATGTATGGACATCGGCGGCACGCCTGCCATTTCCAAGGGCACAGCAGAGGGCTGGCTGTCTGGTCGTGGAGCTTGGGGGTTTGCTTAGTCATTATGGGCTTGCAGGGCATTTGGGCGGCCTCCAGCCCGCTGCTGGTATAAATAGCATCGTGGCCTCCCTGTCACTTTTGCATTTAACCACCCGCCGCATGGATGTTTAACTGTTTCCTGGGGTTGGTCCTGCCTTCTTGGAGGTGGGGATGTGGTTTTGCCTTTTGTATCCCCCTTGCTGCCCCTGAGGCTGCTGGACCTGAGCAGGAGCCTTATAACCAAACTAGCCCTTTCTCACGCCCTGGTCACCTGCCAGACAATGGAGGATGCCCTTGCTAGGCACGAGCTTATTCTCTCAGTGACCCTATGTGATAGGTGCCAGGGTGCCCCTCATTTGCTGAATGGGGAAACCCATGCTTAAAGCGACCATGTCATTTCCCCAGCACGCAGTAAGCCAGTAAGGGGCATGGATCTGACCTTGGCCGCCAGACTCCACACGCCCCTGCCTGGCCCATCTCTCTGCATTTGTCTGGCCAAAGCAAGCAGACTCCCCTGCACCCCTGCCTCGTCCTGGACTGATGGGCTGCTTGGGAAGAGTCTTCCTTGAGGTTAGGCCCACACCAGAACACCTGATTGAGAATTCCACTAGAAGGCCCCCTGTGAGGGTATGTCCTGGGAGAGCCTGCCTCGTCCAGCAGGACCACAATGGATGGCTGTAACTGTCAAGTTCCTGGGTCCCCAGACTTGTGTTCAGAGCAGAAGTTCTTCCTCCAGTTCCTATGAGCAAGGGGAGAGGGAAGGCCGGAAGGGCCTGGAGTTCTGCTTGTGGGGCCCTTGGCTCCTCAAATATTTTAGAGAACTGCAGATGTGCCCTCTGCCTGAGAAGCTAAGGCCCAGTGCCCAGTGGTCTGTTGGTGAAGGAGACCTGGCAGGACCACAGCATGAGAAGAAAGGACAGAGCCCGGTCCCTTTTTTTCTGAAACTCCCGCCCAGAGTGGCTCCGGCAGGCATGGTCAGCCCAGAGCAGCCGCTGCCCTTGACTTCTCCCTCCATTGTCACCCGCTCAGCATGACGTGGGGAAGCACCCAGCGTCTGCCATGCTTGTGTCTCCAGTCAGCCAGCCCTAGTCATGTCCGTCTGTACTTTGAGAAAAGTGGCCCCATAAAGGATCATCGAAGACCAGAAGGCAAGCCTTTCCGACAGCTCCGGGTCTGGCCACCTGCCAGGTGGGTGAAGATTAGTTATCCCTGTTCTACAGGTGAGACCACCAAGGTCCAGAGAGGGGAACCAACGAGCTCAATGATGGGGTCGAGGTCACACATCTCAGAAGCTACCACTGGGGTGTCACTGATATGTAACACTGGATATATTCTTGATCCGCAATTATCAAACCCACTGATTATCAAGCATCTTTTTTTAAAATATTTTATTCATTGATTTGAGAGAGAGAGAGAAAGGGAGAGAGCACAAGTGGGGGGAGGGGAGAAGGAGAAGGACAAGCAGACTCCTCGCTGAGCGGGGAGCCTGACAAGGGGCCCTGTCCCAGGAGCCTGAGATTATGACCAGACATTTTACCAGCAGAGCCACCCAGGTGCCCCTCTCAGGCAGCTTTTAAAATAGCATGATTTTTCTTTCTGACTAGAAAAATAGTACATTCTCATTTTAGGAACTGTCAAAAAAGGAAAATCAAAACTGTCCGTAATCTTCTCACTTGGAGGCAACCCAATACTCACGCTTCCATATATTATATTCTCTTCTTTATGTGAGTACTTTTTACATCACTGTTCATGTATAACATTTTTTGTAGTCTAGTTTCCTCACTTTATAAACATTTCCCTAGTCATCAAAAAATCTTCGTAGGTGTGCTTTTCCTCACTACAAACATTTTGACATCGTGTGAAACTTAAATAGTTCCTTGTATAATAGTTGCTCAATTCCAATTTTTGGATACTACAAACAATTCTGGGATTAATGTTTTTGATATCAGCTTTTTCTGCATTTTTGTGAGTTTTTATGATCTAGATTGCCCAGAATCTCCTCCATGATACTCCTGATCAGTAATTACTGGTCAAATGATGTGAGCACCTTGAAGGTTCTTGGTAAATTGCTTTCCAGAGGAGTTGTGTTCTTTTATAAACCTACCAGCTCTGCCTGTTCCACACCTCCCTCTCCAGGTTAAGTGTTATCAATAAAAATGTAAAAATAGTCCAATGATTTAGGCCATCAATAGCTTTAGTCACGATTTTCTCTATGGATCCTCCTCCTTCGGTCACTTGAGTGATAATGACTACATTTAGGGGGAGTGTCCTGTAAATCAGACTCTGTGGTAAGCACCCTATGTGCTTTGTCTTGTGTGGTGGTCCCAGCTTCCCTGGTCAGGCATTGTTATTCCTTGGCTTTGAAGATAAGAAACCTCAGACACAGCTTAAGTGAGTGGCCCAAAGTGCACAGTGAGTGAGTGGTAAGATCTTCTTCTGTACCTGGCTCCCACCACCAGGCCCAAATGCTAGGGCGAGCCTGGAGCCAAGTATGGGCTGTCTGCCCTGCATGGATCCCATTCCTCATTCTGAGTGAGGAACACATGACCCACTTCCTGCTTGGTTGCCTCACGGTGAAGTCAAGGGGTAAACATGACAGGGTCAAACCAATGGGCCTAATCTATTCCACCCCACAAAGAGTTGAGTTTCATGATGTGCCTATAGGATTTAAGACCAACAAAACATCGTTTTTCCCTCAGAAGCTTACAGTTAGTTGAGGAGTAAAGGTAAATACACAGATGACTGTTCTAGAAGGTAGAATACATAAGGGCCTAAAAAGAAGTACAATGTGGGAGTCTTAGGCATTGAGAGAAGAGAGTGACGATTGGCCGAGGGGGGCAATGTGGAAGCCCCCTACTGGGAAAGGAGAATTTCTTTTGGCAGAGATGGCATGAGGGGACCTCAAGCAGAGGCTCTGAGGCTCCCGTAGGATAGAAGGGTTTTGGAGTGGTGGGCATCCCATGTGGGAAATGAGGGAAGGGGATTTGAAGGGTTATGGTTGCCAAAGGCAGACGTCTGCTCTCGACATGGGCTGTAGGACCGCGGGTTGTGTCCACAGACAGGGGGATGATTCCAAATGCCATGGACATGGAGGGTGAGATCTGAACTCAGGCAAGAAATGAAGCATTGAACTGGGGACTGGGTATGGGAATGGAAGCCAAACGACAGATTTGAGAGAGTTTATATAATGCAGTTTGCAAGACTGGGTGATGGGCCGAGAGAGTCATTCATGATGGCCTGAATCCCTGACCTCCTTCCCTGTCCACCTCCCCAGTCAGTCTAGTAGCTGTCCCACTGGGTCCATCTCTGTAACATCCCAGGGACATCAGTCCATCTCCATCTCACCCTCCTCTCTCCCTCTGCCTGTGCTCTGGCCACACATAACTTCTTTTAGTACCAAGACCTTTCATCGGCCAGTCCTGGTGCCTGAGCACCCTAGATCTTCATGAGGCTGCCCTGCCAACCTCCAGCTGCCCAGGTCCCCACCACAGCTTGTCCACCTCATCGCATTCACTCCCAACCGACTTCTCAGATGCCACAATGGCTGTCCCTACACCTTTGCCTTCCTGTGGCTGGAGTTGGGGGAATCTTCTGATTTCTGGCCTGAACCTGGACGCTTTGGAAAGTGAAAAGAGGCACTATAAATAATTACACAAGACAAAAGGCATAAATGGAATGTTCTGGGCAAACCCCAACATGTAGACTCTGTAGCCAGAGAGATCATTAGCAAATGTAAGTTAAACGGCGACTCTCTCCTGTTTAATGGCGTCCCACAGCAATAACAAGAAAGCCTGTGTGTCTTCCCCCACTCCCCTGCCATCCGCCCGATCTCACCCTCCTGTCTCCCTCTGCCTGTGCTCTGGCAACACAACTTCTTTTAGTACCAAGACCTTTCACCGGCCAGTCCTGGTGCCTGAGCACCCTAGATCTTCATGAGGCTGCCCCTCCTGCGTTCATGCCTCTTCACATGCCCTCCTGGCCCCTTCTCATGACCTTGCAATAACTTCTCTCCATCCCCATCTCGTTCTCTAACACTTATCGCTCTCTGAAAGTAAGTTGTTTACAGATTTCCAGGTTTAGCTTCAACTTGTAAAGAGCTTGGAAATTGTCACTCCCATCCTCACAATGAGAAAAGCTGGACACACTGAAACTTAATGACTTATTTGTACTCATGAGAGAGCTGAGTGAGGTTGCTGGTTGCTGGGCCAGCCCCTGCCCTGGCATCTGCAGAGTCAAAGCCAAGAGCGGGAGCAGGAGCAGGAGCCACCGGCCCCATGAACTGGTAGGAACATTTTGAAGAATTGTTGAAGGCAGAGCGTGGACTAGTGCGAGAGCAACGAATTCCTGAGGATGCCAGTCCTTTGGGAGACCCCACGCTTTCTGGGCTCCAGCTCTAGGAATTCACCATGTTCTCCTGGGAAGGCCTGGGAAAGGTCCCTGGCTCTGGCTGAGGTCAAGGAAGAGCCATCCTGGTGAATGTACCAGAGCGTTCTCCATAACAAAGGTCTGCCTTCAGGGGAACGGCAACCCTCCCAACCCACCTGCTCTACCTTCCTGCCTCACCATTCCAGAAAGCCTCCAACCAGAAGCACAGACCCACTATAGACCCAAGATTGGTTGGAAGATTAGAGCCCCCTCCCCCTTCTCTACACCCACAGGGCTAATAGGCTCCCTATAGGAATGGTAATATAACAACATAACATATCTTAACATCCTCCTCTCTGAGGAGGAGTACTTAGGGAAGCCCAAAGTCAAGAGGAAAGACAAAAAGCAAATACAAGAACCCTAGAGTCCCTGGCACCTATAGACACAGAAAACATTAGCCAAAGCTGCCGACTCCTAGGCAGAATTATTGGAAATTCGTAAGAGGACAATTGACCCTGGTTCCCATTACCCAGTACAGCACCTCCTGCCTTCAACAACCAAAGAGTCACCAGCCCCACCAAAACCCAAGAAAGCACACAGTCTGCAGAGACAAAGCAAGCATCAAAACGAGACTCAGATATAGCACAGATGTTAAGAATGCTCACTGCGGGAATTTAAAGTAACGATGATTAATTTGTGAAGGGCTCTGCTGGAAAAAGTTGACCCACATCCCGGAACAGCTGGGGAATGTAAGCAGAGAGATAAGAAAGCCTCAGAGGAAATGCTGGACATTGGAGAACGCCTTTAATGAGTTTATCAGTAGACTCAACGTAGCTGAATGCGGAATCAGTGAGTTTGAAGATCTATCAATATAACTCCAAAGGGGAAAAAAAAATCCAGAACAGCCAAAAACCATGGGACAATTACAAACGATGTAACAGACGCATGATCAGAATACCAGAAGGAGAAAAGGGAGAACAGGGAGCAAAACAGATATTTGAAGTAATAATGGCAGACAACCTTCCCAAGATTAATGAGGCACAGCAAACCGCAGATGCAGGAAGCTAGCGAAATTACACGAAGTCCCTTTGCATTTATGGTTTGTCATGTGCCCCCCACTGGCATGCAAGCTCCTTAAGAGCATCTGTTCTTATTCCTCTTTGTATCTCTGGAGTCCAGACGGGGCCTGGCACACAGTAGGTGAGCAGTAAATATTTACTGAATGGTGGGAGGGTGGTCAGACTAATTTTGATCGCATGCCCGTGCACAGTTTCCGTAGCTGCATAGGACTTTGAGGCCGAGGTGTCTCTTTCTTGGTCCTGGCACCCTTCATTTAGCTGACCAAGAAGCCTTCTGAAGAGTGATGGTAACCTGCATGGGTAGAGGGCCAGGTCAGCCCAGCTCACCAAGTGTCCCCATAGCCTGGGTGTGTGACCCAGGATCCACTAGGTACCCCTAGGGTCACCCCAGTTTGGACCACCATCATGTCCTACCTAGATCATGACAGCCCCCTGTCCCACCTGCTGTTAAAGCTTCAGTGCCCTCCAACTCCCTTTCCACACTCCAGCCAGAGTGGGCTTTATCAGTAATGTTGACCCTTCAGACGTTTCAGTGTTTCCTCCTCTCATTCAGGATAAAAACCCCAACTCCTGAGCCTGGCACACAAGACAATTCATCGTTGTACCTGTGGCCCCACTAGCCTTGCCGCTTGCTCCAGTCCCAGGACCATCCCCTGCTCACCCTCAGCCCTTTGAACAATTTGCATTTCTCCAAGGTGCCCCCTCAGAATCCTGGTGCTAATTTCTCCTGCTTCCTCCTTCCCACCCAGCCCCTGGCACCCGGCTAACTCATTCAGCCTTCTGGCTCCAGTCATGCGCCATTTTCTGGGGAAGCCCTGTGTCCCCACAGTCCAGGCTGAATCCAGTGCCCCTCTTGGGGGCTGGCCCTTGTCGTAGCATTCGTCATGTAGTGTTTTACTGTAATAATGTTTCCTTACGTCTTCGTCCCACTAGAATGTAAGCTTTCCAAGGAAGTATTGATTAGCCAAAACTTAGAAGTAACGCACAAAGATGACTTCCTGGCTACCAGCGGCCAGGCCGGCCCCCAGTAAGGCTGCCTGTCACCGGGCCACTCGAGGCAGTGCCGTCCTGTCTGATCTCAGCTTCCCACTGATTAGGGCCCGGACTCTAATGGTACATGTTAGCCTGTAGGAAACGCGTCAACTGCGGATGACTTTTGTCCACTAGAGGTGCCAGTGACTTCTGACTGATACAAAAGAGGAATCGCCAGTGATAACAGTTTTATTGCCCGTTTTGAAGTCTGATTGACTCCCTCCTTTCCCCACCGTCTCCCCCCTCTGCATAGACAGGAACAGACGTGTGTCTGCAGATATGCATCTATTCTCTATTTTTTTCTCCTAGCTTTTCCCAAACTGACGTTACTGTCTTGTCTGGTGGTTCCATCATTAACCATTTAATGATTGTAGTTGGGTCTTTGCTTCAGTGCCCCCCACTCCCCCACTCAGCTTTCAGGCTTCTCTGCCTTCAGGCCATGATCAGGTCTGGCCAGCGACCCAGCCTAGGGGGTCTCAGGGCCTGGCCCTTTCTGCCGATGTCCTCAAAAGAGCAGCCTTGGCTCTAGGGCTGCCCACGGGCTGGCCAAAAATCTCTCAGCACTGTCTCTCAGGCTAAAGCTGGCTCTCCCATATGCTCCCTCCCTCCCCCCTTCCTAGCTGTCCAGCCTCCATCACCATCAGGAGGCTCCCTCTGCCTCCTCTCGCTCCCCCTCTTTGCGTGTCCCCAATAAATGTTCCAATAAATGTCTTGCACATCGCACCCTGCCTTGGTGACTGCTTCCTGGAGCCCCCCAAATGTTACCCGTGTTCACCATGTATCTGGCTGAGGGGTTTGTTTTTAGTTTTCTGAATATTGCGCTTTGCCAGTAAGTCCAAGGCCATTACTGGTACCATTTCAACGTGTGTATCTGGGAGAGCCTTTATTCCAGCAGGAAGTGCTCAGTCCGGACGTGCAGGATGAATGAATGTGGGTGGGTGGGGGAGGATTTTGCTTTTAGAGGTTTGCGTGCCCAAGTAGAACAGCATGGTCTTGGTGGCCCGGGAGCCCTGATCTGAAAGTAACTGGGCCATGTTCCTGCAAAGCAGTTGGAAATGCCTCTGAGTCACCTTCACTCTCAGCTTGTTTGGTGTCTTTCCTTTAAACGTGCCCACATCTCCTACGTGACCTAATTCCTCCTCACAGAGCCCCTGCCAGGGCAGCAAGGGGGAAGACATGTGACAGACGGGACGTGAGGGAAGTACCCTGAGTAGGGCAGAGAAGGGGACGTGCCAGGACAGAGAGGAGCTGCGGGCTGGAAAGGGAGGTGGGCCCAGTACATGCCCAGGGCCAAGCGTGGGGGGTGAGGGGCGGTTATATGCAGCAGGCCGAATGGGAAGGGAGACTGTCTCCGCAGGACCCCTAGAGCCAGGATGGAAATGGAGAGCTAATTTGAAAAGTCTCTCTCATTGTCCTGACAGGCACAGAATCTATGAAAACCTGTATTTAGAATCATTTTTCTGATCATGCCGTTTTCTCTGGTTATTCAGCACATTGAATAGATGATTACAGATCATCCCCCAACGGTGGCTAATTAAATATTTGATAAATAGAATTTAGCACTTTTCATCAGCAGAGAGCGTTCCTGACATTAACTGAGTCTAAGAAAGGTATCACCTTCATCGTACAGATGACAGAAGCGGGGAAGGGACATTTAAAGACCCCCCCCCCCCAAAATTGTGTATACAGGGGGAGGGGCCCTTAGAGCCAGACTGTCTGGGCCCCCAGAAGCCCCGGTCTTTGGGAAGTTTCGTGTTTGCGATTTCTCGCTGCTCACTGCTTGTATTCCTGCAATGATGGCCTCTCTGGATTTGCTTCTGGAAACGTTCCTGGGAGCCCCAGTCGGAGATAGATTAAAAAGAGACAGGATAGGAGCTCCTCTCTCCGGGTCACCGGACTCAAGTTCTTTGGGGTGTAAACACGTCCATGAGGGAAGGTGGGCTTCCTCAGGGTCCACTAGGGTCTTGGAAAGGTCTTACCTCACCCCAGTGCGCGTAAGACCTGGCGCTAGCTGCCAGGGGAAGGGCACCAGGGGCGCTCCCTGGGGCTCCTCTGAGGCTGATGGTGAGCAACAGCGCCACCTGCTGGTGATACAGCTCGTCCCGGACTCTGCGCCTGTGGCCTGCTGTTTGCTTCTGTCATTTCCCCATTTCCTTCCCTGGCCGGTCCCAGCTCCCAGTCCTGGCTTCTTCAGCGGGAGGAACGCAGCTGACAGGTTATTTTGGAATCAATATAAATCTATATAAATTTCAGAATCAATATCAATCAAAGGACCATTTGTATATAAACAGCAAACCTCTCACGGGGGTGAAAATCCGTGTTATTGAAGAAATTTCCTGCCTGGGTGGGTGGGGCTAAGGGAAATGCTCCAGCAGGGGTGGGTTTCGGGACGCTTTTGTCTAGAAGTTGTTTGTGTAGTAAGCACTGTTCTCCCTGAGGCAGGGCGCTTGCTTGGGGGCACCGGGGGGTGGGGTGGGGAGAAGGAGCTGATGGGGTCCCAGGTCTGGTGCAGCCACGAAGCCTGGCTTCATGATGACCCCACATAAGGCATCTGATCACCTGCCGTGGCTCCCACTCGGGTCCCGAAAACAGTGGTGGGGGTTCCATCTGAATATTTTACTCTCTCCAAGAGAACAGAGGTGGAAAAAAATCTCCATTTGTTCTGCCGGATAATGGAAACAAGTTCTGAATTACTTTCCAGGCCTACCCATCCTTTCTCCTAGAGTACAGGGTGATTCGACTTCTCCTTTCCCACCTGCTGCCCCCCACGGGACTCCGAACAAGAATCGCTGAGTGGGATCATGCTCAGGAAGCCTGTCCACAGGGGCCTAGGGACATCAGAACCACAGAGGGAAGTGAGGCAAAACCCTGGTGCGGCTGGAATCAGGACAAAAGGGCCCCAGTCTTTCTCCCACCACTTGGGAAGCGGCAGAGTTCAGCCCATGGGGACGAGGACGTTGGAGCCTCCCTTGCCCTATCCAGCTTTTAGAGGGGAGCCCTGCATACAGTCCTGCCTGGGCTGGAAGGGCCCGCCTGCATGGTCCTTGAAACTGGCCTGTTTCTCTTCCCCCCCAACCCTGGCTGGGGTCCTACTGAAGATGACATTAAAACTATCCCTGATGCAGCTTTCGATTTCCAAGATGTGTCTGCCGCCCCTCAAGCAAGGGCAGTGTCGGATGTGGGCTGAGCTGCGTAATGCCATGTCACTGGCAGAGTTCCTATGCAGGTGATGGTCCCCCAATTCCTTCTGGGGGAGTCCTTGGGCCAGCCCGAGCCCCCGGGGAGCCTGAATGTTGAGGTCGTGCAAGTATTAGTGGATTCCTCGTCTTACTTCTCTAGTGAACCTTTCCCATTGGGTGCTCTGGCTGGCATGGGCGATGGCTTTACAACGTGGCAACTTCCCCTGTCATCCACGTGTCTGGTGGTGGGACGGCACTTTGCACACATTCTATTACTCCGGGCAGCCTTTTAAGGGTGGCGCCAGGTTCATCAAGCCCACGAACCTGAGGTGCAGAGAAGTTAAGGAACTTGTTCAGGCTCATGGGCTGGAAGGGGTGTGGCTGGGGTTGCAAGTCTTGGAGCCTGTGCTCCTCTCGCTGTGTGACTGGTCCTCCCTCCCGTGCTGTTGTGTTTGTGGCATCAGCAACCCCTCCACTTATCTTCACTCCCAATGGACATGGCAATGGGGAGGAGGGAGCAGGTGGGCAAACTGAGGCACTTTCTAATACTTGAGTCAAACTGTGGGTCAGAGATTGTGAGAGCGGGTAACTGCTTTCTTCCAGCCGTGTGGAGGCAGGGGGTACAGTGGAATCAGGCAGAGTCAAATTCACCCTCTACCATTTCCCGGCAATGGGAAGACAAGCAGGAACTTTGCTTCTGAGTTACTCATCTGTACCATGGGGATAATGAGCACCTCACGGGGCTGCTTCCCAGGACGGGATGAAATCACCTGGTATAAGACTGAGCATGTGATTACTCTCCCGAGTGCCTCCTAATGGAGAGGATAATGGACTTTCATTGGTCTTGATTATTTAACACAATCGGACAGGGATGGAGCGCAGACAACCTCGTGTGGGTCTGGTCTTGCTTTGCCTCTGCTGTAGCCAGGCCTTCCGTCTCCGCTGGACCTCTGAAGTTTTCCGTGCCGTAGTCTTTTATCTACATTATGCCTAGTCAATCTTCCAGGGCCTGATATATATATGATAAATATACATTTTTTATATATACATATATATCATATATATATGACATATATATTTTATATATATATCATATATATGATATATATATTTTATATATACATATATATCATATATATGATATATATTTTTATATATAATATATATGTCATATATATGATATATATAAAATATATATATTTATATTTTATATATAAAATATATAAAAATATATATATTTATATATATATATTTATAAAAATATATAAAATATATATATATATTTTATATATATCATATATATGATATATATATATTTTATATATACATAATATATATCATATATATATATGATATATAAAAAAAGCCTCCCTCTCTCTCTCTCTCTCTCTCTCTTATATATGATATATAAGAGAGAGAGAGGGAGGCTTTTTTTTTTTAAAGGACCAAGTGAAGTGTTGTTATATTTTAATGTTGCTGTAAAATTTATGTAGTTGGTTTTCTAGTAGCAATTTTATGGTTGTTGTAAGGTGTCTAGAAGTCATGCATACTTTGATAAAGAGTTTGTTTTAATGGAATAAAAGTTAATGGATCTTAAAGCAAAAAAAAAAAAGAACCAGCATTTAAACAGCGCTTACATTTAACACTTAAAATAGCAATATAAGGGGCGCCTGGGTGGCTCAGTGGGTTAAAGTCTCTGCCTTCAGCTTGGGTCATGATCCCAGGGCTCTGGGATCGAGCCCCGCATCCCGCTCTCTGCTCCACGGAGAGCCTGCTTCCTCCTCTCTCTCTGCCTGTCTCCCTGCCTACTTATGATCTCTGTCTGTCAAATAAATAAATAAAATCTTAAATAGCAATATAAGTGCAAGATTCAGAAACTTAAATATTTTTGGTGCAAAAGGTTCATGTCTCATCTTCTTGAGTGGCTTCTAAGACTAAAGGAACAGTTGGCAGAGCTCCTTCACAGTCACGGGATAACTCTAAAAGATGGCGCTATTGTGTAAAAACCCTATGCCAGCATTTCCCACATACTGTGTTGTCTGCCAGAGATTTCAGAAATACCTTTATAAGACTAGACTAGAAGGGGATTGAGCAGAGTCAACACCTTTGATTGTGAGAATATAAAGGTACAAGATAGAAGTGCTAGCACACGGTGTAAGACAAGACAGAAAGGAGAGATCAACGGAGCCCTGGAAACGAGCACACCAGGTCACTGTGAGAAAGGGACACTGCCCGCTTGGCCTAACGCCTCCTAGAGACCAGAGGAGTCATTCCCAGGTGGCGCGACCAGATCCTCCCAACATCTGAACATGTCCTTTGCTGGGTCATTCAGCCTGTTCATTTCCACCATTGTTCTCCCTTCATTGCCTGTCGCTTCATCCAGCCTGATATTCTCCCAGCCTGCCCGTGCCATAGTGGGGAGACTTGTGGGCCCTCCCTCTCTATCTCTTCCTTTCCGCATCTTCCGCTCTAGAGCTGCTGCCTGATGGGTTCATGCCCAGCTGCTGTGAGAAATCCTACCCGCCCTTCCAGTCCCATCCCATGGGACTTCCTCCATGAAGCTACCCTGATTCCTCCCCTCCCGCTTCCCTCCAATGGGAAGATCCAGTGTGCACTCTGTGTCGGTTCCCTAGGCCGGCTGTGACACAGGCTGAGTGGCTCAAACAACAGAAACTTAATGTCTCACAGTTCGGGAAGCTAGGAGTCTGAGGTCAGGGTGTCACCTTGGCTTGGTTTCTTCTGAGGCTGTTCTCCTTGGCTTGAGGATGGCTGTCTTCCCTCTACCTCTCTGTCCAAATTTCCTCTTCGTATAAGGACACTGGTCACATCGGCGTGGGGCCCACCCTAATGATCTCATTTAACTTGATTACTTATAGACTGTCTCCCAAGAAGGTCACATTCTGAGATTCTGTGTAACTTTCTTTTGGGGGGAAGGGGCGCACAGTCCCACCCCTGCCAGACTCCCCTTGCATCATTATTGATAATTTGTGGTGAGTTATCATCATTCTCCCCTTCTCTGGAAGGCCCCTTATGGGATCTAAGCCTTGCTGTAGCTCATATTTATCTTCTCTGTTGAGCCCCTCGTGGTGCACACACCCCATAAATACTTGAGTGAGAGAGCAGTAAACACATGTTCTCCTGAGGGAATATGGCCCGTTGCCAAAGACGACAGGTCTGGAGTAGCCAGTATGAGAGCCTCGAAACGCACCTCGGCAGATGACGTGGCTGCCCCTGCAGTCAGCTCCGACCTGTGGGAAGACCCCCGCCAACAAGGAGAAACAGTGCTTCCTCCCTGGGATCCCAAGATGTCATCATTGGCAAGTGAGGGCTCCATGCTCACTCTCTGTGATTCCTGATTAAAAAACCAGAATGACCACCTCCTTCAGGATGCACAAGTGTCCAGAAGGGAACTTGATTATTCCCGGCCGGACGGGAGGCAGGGTGCCTGTTTTATAATCTTCCCCGCAGATGGGCTCGGGCACTAAGCATGTCCAACAGTCCTCAAATGCATTGTTTAGTTGCTTGTTTTTAATATGGAGAAACCACTAACCAAAAAGGACTGCTTAGGCTTGTCTGTCAACCTGCCCCCTTTTCTTTTTCTTTGCTTCCACTTCCGCAGAAGGCTCCTTGCTCAGTGGCGGTTTGATATTTCTTTGCCTGGACGGAGATAACACAGCCAGTTAGAACCATCTCAGAGTGAATGCTAAAATGGTGTTCGGATGGCAAGGTTGGGCTTAACAATTCAGTGAGATTTAATTACAGGCAATTGATGTCAATTTCCAGATACTGCAAGTCAGTTCCAATCTATCCCTTAAGAGACTTGCAGAGCTCTGTGGCATTTGGTGACAGAAACATGTCCCATAAGAGGCTGTGAAGGCGTTTTGGGACTGAGGCAGTGTAGACACTGCCTTCCTGCCCTTCAGCTTGCATTCTCTTCCACTCCTGTAGCCTTTTTCTCAAACTCAGCATGAGGGAAAATCTTAGTAGGGGACAAGTTTGTTGATAGAGGTGAGGGATGCTGATCTGTTCCTCTTTCTTCCTCCCAGTCCTTAAGGATCAAGGTCATGCAGTGTGCATTCGAACGGTGAGCATGGGGGTGGTATTTCAGCACATCCGTGGTGTGCATACAGGAACTGAGAACTCCAATGTTCTCCCCTTGCAAGTCCATCTTTCTGATCTAACTCTTGGGTTACCTCTAATTGCATCGTCTGGAGCAGCCCGACCTTCCTTCTCTGGTGCAGAAAGAGCAAGTATTTGCAACGCATTTATTCTTTAGAAGGTACGGATTTTTCTTTGGGTCCAATGCCATACTGATATATTCGATTTTCCATCATTTGCATTTGAATCATTACCTTGATCTCTGGCTTGCTATTGTCCCCTTGACACTTCCTAGTCACTCACTAGTCATTGCTGTTCAGCAAGGCTCTGTACAGAGGCCCATTTGGAAGCTTCTGGCCCTTACTCTGGACAGAATTGAGGAAGGCCCATGCAAACAAATCCCTAGATCGTTTCTCTGGGCCCCAGCTTTATGCTGCCCATCCTCGGCAAGGATTGGGGAATGCTTGTGGGGTGGTGGAGCTGGGCCCCCACGATTGCTGGCTTAAGCCTTTGCAGTGTGGCCCAGGTGACCTCAGCCTCACACACGCTCAGACAGACATCGAAGAATCAGCGTGGGAGCCCTATTGTTAACAGAAAATTACAATGGCAGAGAAAAAATGTGACTTTTTTCTCAAAAAAAAAAAAAGAATATGAGCATACATCTCTGTTAATAGATGCAAAGAAAAATCTAGAAGAACATAAGCCAAATTATCGAAGTGCTTGGATTGAGAAGTGGGGACAAAGACACTCTCCTTGACCAAACTCTAGTCAGGCTTCTCTGAGCCCAGCTAGGTCCTGTCCCTGGGCTTGTCCTCCAAGAGCACAGTTTCAGCACAAATCCTGTCAGACAGGTTTAGTCAGATTCCCTGCTCTCTCCTCATTATCCCATTGCCCTCGGGATCTGATGGGGCTGGTCATTCTCCATCATCTCCTGGTGCTGTCTGGTCACCCCGGCCTGGCTTCAGCAAGAATCCAGTGAGGTCAGTGTAGCCAGATCTTCCCCTTTTCCTCGTGTTTCCTATTAGTCATTTTCTCTCCACTGACTTTGGCTATAAATTTCCACTCTTCCTTGTATCTGGAGTTGAGCCCAGTCTCTCTCCCCTACACCTCATTGCCAGGATCCCTATACCTATTTTGATAGTCCCAAATAGTCTGCCTTACTGCCTTAATGAGCGGCATGAGTAATTATTTAGCCATGGGGACACCTGTGACTCTCAATTCCTAAATTATATATTAGGTGTGCATCCTGTTATTTGCATCATACTATCATGTTTGCATTTTTCACATCGATCAAGTCTTAGTATTTTTTTAAAACAGTCTCCTTGACCTATACATGGCAGAAAACCCACCTGTGTAAGGTGTACAATAAAGTCCTAGGACTTCATTTATAGAGTTGTGGGACCAACTTCCAATCACCCATCCCCCAAATTTCCATCACCCTCCCGCAGAAGATCCCTGTGCTCCTTTGCAGGCAACCTTTCCTCCCATCTCCTTCCCCAGCCACCATGGATCTCCTCTCTGAATGGATTTTCTGAAATTTCATATACGTGGAATTAAGCAACAGGTAGCCTTTCATACAGTTTCTTTGGCTTGATGGTGTTTTTGAGGTTTACCATGTGGGAGTGTGTATCAGCAGTTTGCTCTCCACATCGTTAGAGAATATTCCTTTGTACAGACACACCGTATTTATCCATTTCTAGTCAGTGGACAACTGGGTTGTTTGTGGGCTTGTGCTGTTATGAATAATGCTATGAATGTTCATGTGCAAGCCTCTGTATGGACAGAAGTGTTACTTTTATAATCAGGAAAAAAGAAAAATGACAAAACTAAAGACCAACATGGATATAGATTGTCAAGCTGTTTCTGGAATGCATCTTCTTTTAGCAAAATGGGAGCTCTAGACGTAGGGCCAAAGTTTTAAAATAAGGAGGGAAAGACGAGGGTCCTTGAGCCAGATTTCCCTGACTCTGACCTGTGCATGGCCCAAGAGGAACAGGGACAGTGGTCTCTGTCCTCTGGAAACTGATGACATTCGCGCAGTTCCTCCATTGCCTCGGAACACAGTGGCAGTCATCAGTCCCACTGCAGCTCTGACGGCAATGCCAACCCAAACAGCACTCCTCTTTTCTGAAGTCCTTTGGTTCAAAAGCCATAAATTAAGGCAGCTACAAGACTCTGCCGTGTTTAATACACATACCCTAGCGTGGTTTGCTTCTGGAGCGGCTATAGAGAAAGGCCTGGAACGCTGGGGAAACTCATCAGCTTAGTTGCTCAGATTCAGCAATTCCAGTTTTTAGGCTGGGTCCTTCCCGCCGTATGCAAAGTTCCAAAGTTGCAGCTGTGAAGGGAAAAGCAGCAGAAAAACCAAGGAAGAGAGGATCGGGGTCTGTAAGCAGGAAGGAGACACAGGAAATGACTCAGATGAAGAAAGACAAACAGGAAGTCAGTAGGTATACGAGATGGGCACCCCCTTTATAGAGAAGAGGCGGGAAGCCGACTGCCGGCACCGTGTCTACACCGCTGATGACACCGATCTTATCTGCTGCCTCAGCAGGCTGTCCACTGAGGCCCTCCCAGCAACCCGAGCTCCCGTCTGTGTATGCAGGGATCTGGGTGACTCTGAAAGGTCGCCCTGCCTCTGTCCTTTGGAAACTCCCCCAGTTGGCTTACCTGCTCTGAGCCCCTGTTCCTCTTTGCATTCTGCCTGTGGGACACTAATTCTGAATGTCCCTGTCTCCTTTCCCCTCTACGTTGATTTCTTTGGAAGGTTCTACTCATTCTGGGTTAATTTGAATTCCGCAGTGTGCGGCTACACTACTTTACTTCACCACCGAAGCTTTCCCACTTCAGCTCCTGTAACGGAAACATCAACACCAGCAGGCATCAGCACTTGAAATATCCGAAGAGCTTCTGCTTGATCCTCCCCGAGAACCAATCCTTAGATATGGGCAAGATAGGTAGTATTGACTCTCTCTCTCTCTCTCTCTTTTTTTTTTTTTTTTTCCCGAACTGAGGCAATCAACGTGGGGAAGTTCAGTGACTGTCCAAAATCCCAGAGTCTCAGAGCAGTGGGCCCGGGAGCAGGTGATAGGCTGCTGACCTGGAGTCCCAGGGTTAGGACACACAAGCAATATTAAGTGACAACGTGTAAAGCCAATGTGCTGTTATCTGATGTGTTAAGACTGAGACCAAAATGGGGCTGGGTGGGTCAGACAACAATTCACAGCAGGTCTCTGGTATTCATTCAAAACCACAGTTGTGGGATTTTATGAATATAGGAGCCTGTGGGGAGTTTTCTCATTTTTAGATTTCCCATTCTTAAAAAGACACTGAGATCCTAAGTAAGAAATGCAAAAACAGTTTCAGGGTAAAAAGCTTCTGTTGAGGGATGATATGCAAAAACCCGTCTTCAGTCTAATACTCAGAACGAATGTTACAGGTCCAAAGTCTATTCAGTTATATGACCCTATTAAAAAATATGGCCCTAAACTAAATGAAAATTATAGTGGTTAATATTTCATAGCAAAATACCGAAACTAGGTTAACATTTACAAAGAAAACCCCACATTGTTCAGAAAGGACCATGCCTCGGATCCAACGTGAATCAATCAATTACTGTGTTTATTCTCGAAGCTTTTATTTTGGAGTTCTGTATCACAAAATGACACGTTTCATGTTTACAACAGGTGTTAGAAATTTGAGATTTTTTTTTCCTTTCTACTATTTGAGAGTAAAATTGGAGATAATTGTTCCAAACCATCATCAAAAAATGCAGAGCAAACTTTTCTGTATATAAACTGTACATAAAAACAAGGCACTATACATTTCGGGGAGATATTAAGGTAGAGAGGTGGATTCGCACAGAGTCTTCAGAGCCCATGCCAGGAAGTACAAATTCATTTGTTCATTTTAGCACCAGAAGCAGCACTCAGAACAAGTCAGACCTAATGCTGAAGGAGACGTTTCTGAACTTGTGTGAAAATACGGAGGGGTGCCCGAGCTAACGCCACAGAAGCGACTCCATCTACCTTTTAAAATGATTTTGACACGAAAAGAAAAACAAATCTTAAGAGTGAATGAATACATACTGCTTTGTTAAATACGTATTTGATTTATATGGTGTTTATATAAATATATATATTTTAGAACCCACAAACTATCAAAATAACACTTTAGAAAGAGAATTGCTTCCAAAAAAAGGTAGGCAGCCCACCGGACGCGGCGGGCAGCACGGGAACCGCCGCGCATGTGCACGTGGGGGACGCCTTTATTAACATCACCTGCTGAATCGTGGAAAGAGTTTCCAAAGGGCTCGCTTAAACATTTACAAAATGCACAAATCCGGGACAAGCAGTAGAGCTGATCACTTCAGGTTTTGGAAAACTCTGATTTAAAAAATCTTTGTTTTTTAAAAAAATACCAGTCCAAGAAAAAAAAATACCCATTTCCCTGGTCCAACGGTATTGAACGTGACGACAGAGGTTCCTCCAGCATCTCTCCCGCTCAGAACAGACCTTTCGCTTTCTTCAGGTTCACCTGCTTCCAGGCAGGCAGTGCGTTGTACTCCTCTCTCGTCATGTCTAGTGCAAACTGCAAAATGGGCAGAAACGCCCCGTGGGTGAGTGTGAGCACTCCCAGCCAAGCCCTGGGAGTGCTTAAATGCCAGCCCCCAGGAAAGACCAGCTTACCTCGAAGTCTTCATCCGTGAGATAAATCTCAAGCTTCAGAGGATCAACTCCCTCCGGCAGTGGCCTGGCCAGCAGATCGGCCAGGGGGTAAATGGTTTTACAGAGCTTGGCTAACACATCTTCCACAAGGGTGATTTGATTGGAAACTTCCGTATCCTAGAGGAGGATGGAGCAGAGAGAACTTCATGCCCTGCACATGCACAGATGTTCCCGCGCGCCTGCGCACACACAGCCCCGTTGGCTGCTCTGTGCCTCAGCCCCAGGGGCTCGCTGGGGCGGAAGCAGGCTCTGACATGCAAAGGAATTGCCCAAAGCCTCACAGTCCTCCTGACTTTTAGATGTCTCCCACCTCTACCAAATAAATCCTGCCTTGGGGCTGCCTCGGAAAACGTTTAGGGACCAATCACATGAGGGAATTATGGCATAAGATTATTAAATTTGAACTCTATGAATACTAGAAACATTCAAATAATGGAATTTGTTTAAAAGTCTTTAAAAATAACCTTAAAAGGAATCATGTCCTCTACTATCAGCCCCATTTCTCAATCTGGAATAGAAAAAGGTAAGAAAATGCATCTAGAATATGCTGTTGAATCTAGATTAAAAACAACAACAAAAACCACTCTGTGCATATAATCTGAACAGGTTATTCCAGGTAAATGATCTTCCGGTGTTAAACCTGGAATCCCAGATTGGCTGCCCTCCTTCTAAGTGGTGGGAATGAATGACTAACGGTGCTGCCAAATTCACTGATGACGGTACAGACTAGTGATCACGGAGGGGGTTTTGGAGCAAGCCTGCATCTGAGACCAGGGACAAACTATGGCAGGTTTCTGTGCCTCTGCTCCTTCCCTGGAAAAACAGGGATAACACGAAGATGCATCTCAATAGACTACTGTGAAAATAAATGAGAAAATACACGTCAAGAGCTTGGAGCCGTGCCTGGCACACAGCATGCACCTGGCATTCGGGTTATTACTACAGGTTGGTGTCTGCACACCATGCTCCAAGCCCACTGCCACCCCGGGACCTCCAGCAGATGCAGGCAACAGGGGGATTACTGCCTTCAACGCAGATTGCAGGAGGCCATGACCGTATGCGTCGTCCCTAGTGTGGACTGCACATTTATGGTGAATGGAGCCCTCTGCCAGGACTGTCAGGCTCCTCCCCATGAGGACCCAGTCCACTTGGTTCCAGAGAGCGGTGAGGCTCAGCAGGGCCGCCTGCACAAACATGCACTTGCACTAAATATCCATTGTTAAACAGCAGTGAACTCTCCTTCTGTAAACCTGTTCAGACCTCTCATAAAATACCATGATCTCTCCCCTGGAACAGCAGCTCTCCTACATAGTAAGAAAACTGAAATGGAACAAACCTATTTCCTTACCAAAGCAAAACAAAACAAAAAAAAAAACCTCTTGGAATTCCTACTGCTAGCAATGTAAAAAACTCATAACTTAAGAAATTCGACAAAGCTGTACTAAACTTTTTTTTCCCCTATGTGGTTGGAAATTATAACGTTATAGTTAATAATATGTTTTAGCAAATAAAGGTATGATAAATGCTTCGTGTGCTAACACCAGCTGGTGTCATTAAAGACTATTAATGGGCTATTAACACTGCTTATCAGGAATGACTCACGATACATTCATTCACTCTGTTATTTGAGCAGGTTAATCCATCACAGGTTTATTTCATGTCTCCTCTAACACAAGGTTAATGTCTGAAACAAGAGGATTTTGTTGTGCCTTATACAGACCTTGAAAAGCGACAGATTTTGAGCTAATAGAAGGAAAAGATGGCAGCTTTTACTTATGTATATTCTGCAGAGTAATTAAGTTCACCTTTGCTTTTTTTTTTTCCTAAGATTTTATTTATTTATTTGACAGAGATCACAAGTAGGCAGAGAGGCAGGCAGAGAGAGAGGAGGGGAAGCAGGCTCCCTGCTGAGCAGAGAGCCCAATGCGGGGCTTGATCCCAGGACCCTGAGACCATGACCTGAGCCAAACGCAGAGGCTTTAACCCACTGAGCCACCCAGGTGCCCCCACCTTTGCTTTTAAGTTGTTTTAACTTGAGCACCAAGAATAGAAAATTAACCAAAATAGTCCAAATGATTTTTTCTATTCCTGAGCAAATTCTATGTAGACTTGTTAATGTGTTGTGAAAGAAAAAATGTTTTCCCATTTTGAAAATGCAATTGATGCTTTTCCCCAAGGTAAAGTCAACCCACAACCTGAACAGCGGGGAGCTACCTTCATGGGCAGAGAAAGTGCGCTCACCAATTCTGTGATCTCGGCGATGTCCTCTCTGTGCTCCCAGCTGGGGAACATGTTGGTGAAGGTCAGGGGCTCCAGACCAGCATGGATAAGGTAAGACTTGGGGGGCGGCCTCTTGATATTTTTTCCTGTAGGTACACAGAAAGCAAGGTCAGTACACCCAGGGTTTGGTCTGAAGAAATGGGCTTTCTTTGATTTCCTTTGAAAGCTTTTCTTGTTTGGCTCCCTTATGGTTAAAATGCAAGTTATGAGTAGTTCATAATAACACATGGACGATGTTTATACAAAATGTCAATTTCATGCATATAATGATGCATAAAACTGCAGGTAATTGACCTGAGTCTGACAAAACGCTTCTAGAACTCTGGATAGGAGAAAGCCTCTCTCCATGGCTTTTGGGTAAGACATTTTCTTTCTCCTGTGCTCATTTGTAGAGAATGCCTCTGCCTTCCTGATGCAGCCTTAGGTTCAATGACAGTTAAACAGCTAATGACAGCATTTTATAAGCCATTCTAACTTAAACATTTGGTAGAAATGTGTTACTTATTACTGACAAGCTTTTCAAGAGAGAATCGGCTGTACAAACTCAGTGAAACTAATCCATGAAACCTGAAAAATTAAGATAAGAAACTAAGGGCATTTTTCACTTCATAAAAAATGCTATAAAGTTTTAGGTGGATGGTATAGTAAAAAGCCATGAGTTCACTACAGATTTTTTTTTAAAGATATAACACTAAAAATAATAGTGAATGATAAAAAGATTGCCATTGGCTCTCCAGCCCGTGCGGGGGAGCTTTCCACTCTCAGACAGTGTGACGCTCCGTGGTGTGTGGGGGGTAGAGGGAGGGGGAGGCCCGCATGTCCCCAGCATGGTTCATTCCCAGGGCAAAAGGGTTTTAATTAGTCCAGGGTATTCTACAATGTAGTCTTTGACCTTGAGGGTAGCGACTTAGATGGCCCAGTTATCTAAAAGAGAAAAATGAATTCTCATTCATGCTGATAGCCAAGAACACACTAATCTCAAAATTAAGAAGCCTTAAAAAATTACTTGGCTTCATCACTGTCTGCCAGGCCATATCAAGACCCCCACACGGTGGTTCAAGCTTGCGCCGCGACCCTCACCTTTGCAGTACCGGAGAACCGTCTCCATGGCGCTCTTCCGGTCGGAGGCCCAGCGAATGCGGGCCGAACCGGTGATCTTGTTCTCAATGGGCCACCAGCCTTGCCAGAGGTACACCTCATGGTGATTGTCAACAAGGAAAAGAGCTGCGAGGGCAAGGGCAAAGCTGACAATCAGGGCCTCCTCTCGGATGCTTCCAGTTCACTCTTCCCCAAACCCAGTGGAGGTCTTCCCTCCCTACTGCTTTTGTCAGAGGAGCAGAATTCCTTTGGCATGTGCCAAAGGGTGTTCGTGATGCCTCAGCCCTTTGAACATTTGATCAGAACAAGCCTCTGGGCACAGAGGTGGCATCTGTGACGGTGGCCTCTTTCCTTCCCTCTCCCCGCATCCTCTCCCCTCCCGTCCCTCTTCTGCTGCAGGCCTGCCAGCAGCCCTTCTGGAACTGGCAGCGAGCTGAGCAGAGGAAGAGCACACGTGCCACTCAGGGGCTTGTGAGCATGTGTATCTCCTGAGAGCAGATTACAAACTGGAGAGTGCATCTCCCTTGCTCTACAGGTCACTGATGTCCATGCCCCCCGTGTGACAGCATTGTAGGCGACCAAGTTCAGGGTTCTTTGTGAGAAAAGCAAGCTGTAAGTAGATGTGTTCTGCCTCTTCCTCCTCGCTTCTTCTCATCCAATGGTCACGCTCTTACTCCATGTGGCCAAGGGGCTCTCGCACTTGCCAGGTCTGCCTGACCTAAGTCCCTCCCTAATGTGCGTTTCAGGATGCTGTGCACACGACACATGTGAAAAGCCCCAAAGACTTGACTGCAGGAGGGCTGGAGGGTCCATGCATGTAGCCCACTCTCTGGTGACTATGACCGTCCCAACCAGAACAAGAGTACAGATGTTCTGTCTTGAGGTGGAGGTCAAGTAGAAACAGCCCTGACCTCGGGATCAGAAGACATGGGCGGGAGCCTCAGCCCTGCCCTCCAGCCTTGGCAGGTACGGTTCTTTGGCTGACTCAGCTGATGCTCTGACTCCCTTGCTCCCTAGCCACTTGCTTTCCCAGGCTCCCTTGCAGCAGAGGGTGGTCATGTGACAGAGCTCTGGCCAATGGGATGTAAACAGAAGACAGCTGGGGCTTCTGGGAAAGCTTTTGCTTTATCTGATAAAAGGGAGAGGCATGGCCATCCCTGCACTTTTCCCTACCCCTCCTTCCTGTCTTGAATGAAAACTTGATAGCCAATTGCAGACCATGAAGCAACGAGACTGGGGGGAGCCTGGAAGAACAGCACGGATTTCTGACCTCTCAGCTTATTCTTAACCGACCTATTTGGGTGAGTTATGTAACCGGGTCTCAGTTTCTTAGGCTGTAATGTATGGTTGATGTGCCCTTCCTTTGGGGGTAGGTGTGAGGATGAAATGAGGTAACATAAAGTTTCTTGCCAGTGCACTTGGCAAATAAAAACTGTTTACTAAATAAGAGCTTCAAATAAAAAGGCTCTTTGGAAGGTGCATCTTCTGCGGCTCAGGGCATGATGTCCCCTTCCACGGCCATACCTGGCTGCGGGGCACTATAAAGATCTTCCTGCAGGAAGGGCATCGAATTGACCACGGAGGGGTCTCGGGCGGGGTACATGAATTCTGTGGCTGCGAAATCACCAGAGGAACTGCTGAGGATGAACAGGCGGGGTGTGAAGTTAAAATTTCCAGGATCTTTGAAAAGAAAAGAGGACAAAGCTGAAGACAAAATATGCACTGAAGTACATCCTAGATGGATTGGAGAATTAACATAAAACATAAAATAATCCAAAAATTCGTGCAAAGATGGTAAGATTTATCTGGACTTGGAGGTAGGAAGGCCTTTTTAATCATAATTCTAAAGGAAATAATGAAAAGAGAAGGGAGTTATGTGTTGACAATACAAAAATGAAAAGTTTCATTGCCAGAAAAAAAAGAAAAAACAACCCAAACAAAATGAAAAGGCAGGTGACAACATGAGAAATACAGAAACCTGCTACAATCTTTAGTATAGAAAGGAATATAATAAAGATAAATATCTCAATAAATTGTGCAAAAGGCAAAACTAAAACATTTGCCAAAGTAGAAATACAAATGACTAAAAAAAATTAAAGCATTTCACAGTACTTCCAATTTAAAACACTAAGTTAAAACAGTGTTTAGATATAAGTTTGCCCCACTAAATTTGGCAAAGAGGAAAAGGTGACCTACCGAGTCTCTGTACTGGGAAATGTACAGTCTATGTATATGTATATTGTATGTATAATATTGCTGGTGTGAAGGGAACTTGGTGCCAATGTCCTGGGGCACCCTGTTGATATGTACTCTAAATCTTTTCTACCTTTACCATAGCAATTTCCTGTATCCAGGAAATTAACTAGAAATAAATGCAGATACTTATTTTAAATTTATTCACATTTATTGTATAATGAGGAAAAACTGGAAACAGCTCTCTAAAATCAAACTAAAAGAGGTTAAGTAGAAAATGGAAATACACCATCTTCATGGAATACCCTGTGGCCACAGAAGTCTAATGAACACCTTGAGAAATTGTTCATAATAAAGGGAAAATCAGGGTATAAAACTGTATAGTGCTATCCAAAAGTTTCTTCAATACAGATATGTATGGATCACACAGAGAAATGTTAATTCTGGTTATCTTTGAGAGAGGTGATTATAAGGGACCGAGTTTCTTTTTTAACTTCCCTCTGAACTCCATTACGTCCCAGTGCCGAGGACGCTGGCCAAACCAAAAGCATCTGGTTCCACAGGATCATGGTGTGTCATTGCTCAACTGGTTTCCTGGAATCTTCTTCTTCCCTCTCTTCAAGTCATGCTTACCTTCAAGGCTCTGTTTAAATGGCATGTCTTCTGTGGGGCCACACACAATTTTCCTGGCGGAACTCCTCTTTTTTCAACTCTCAGCCTCCTTCGTTTGTACCTCTTTTATGACCCACAGAAAGTCTTGCATATTATTTAGCACCCTTATTGTGTTGTAGGCCTATGAGGACCTAGCCTAGGTCTGATTCATTGGGTGTTGTACATAGTACAGGCTCAATAAATATGTATTGACTAAAATAGTCACAGAAGGCAACGGAATGTTCTATTACCTTGGAGCATGCAGTCGTAGGCTTTCCTATCTCTCCTTCCTAAAGCATCCCAGAAGCCCAGGGGCTCAGATCCCTCATCACACTCGTGTATTGTCACTTTGCTGCTACTATGCAGTCCTGCTTCCAGGGGACATCTGTGTGGAGAAAATCCAGTAGGTTTTTTTGTTTTTTGTTTTTTTTTAAATTTTTGTTTTGTTTTATTTTTTAAAAGATTTTATTTATTTATTTGACAGACAGAGATCACAGGTAGGCAGAGAGGCAGGCAGAGAGAGAGGAGGAAGCAGGCTCCCTGCTGAGCAGAGAGTCCCATGCAGGTCTCGATCCCAGGACCCCGGGGATCATGACCTGAGCCGAAGGCAGAGGCTTAACCCACTGAACCACCCAGGTGCCCCTGTTTTGCTTTGGTTTAAATAAGCCCTAGAAGTGTTGGCAGTGCAAAATTATTCAAGACTAAATCTCAGACAAGTTCACCGTCTCTCCTCTTCTTTCTAACTAAAACATTTCTTCCTAATGAATGAAAACGGGCTCTGTGGTTTATGAGTGTGTGTGTGCGGGGAGGCTTGGGGAGCGATGAGAAGGGCAGGACTGGCTGCGCCCTCAGAGAAGAATGTATGATCACATGTAAGATGTAATGAAAGTGAGACACATTTTGATATATAACATACATACTTACTATTCCTTGTCCTCTCCTGCTAGATCATAAGCTTCATGGGGACAGAGACTTGGGTTTGTTCACTAGCCAAGTCCCTGGTCCCTAAATCTGGGCTGGGCACCAAGTATGTGCTCAACGGTACCTACTGAGTGAATGAGTGAGGGAGTTCATTGTTTTGTTTTTTTCTCAGGGCCCAAGGGGGAAAAGCCGATGGACCAGGAAGGACTCTGACTACCTCACTGAAGGTTGGTTATCACCCCTCCCCGCTCCCTAGTGCACACAACGGGGTCCGGAGAGGAGACGTTTGGCTTCCCAGCAGGCTGCCCGTTGCAAGGGCACTGGCCTGTGTGCTCCTCTCCGCCTGCTCCCCGGGGTGCTGCCTTTGTGAGCAGTCCCAAGGGAAATCTTCCCTCCCCACCCCACCTGCCGCACTGCCCTGGGGCCCAGAGCACCGACTGGACCCGATGACACTTCAGTGGCATGCTGCAGCCCTGGAAACTTTTCACTTTTACTGTTCAGATGTTACCACTGTCCTCCCGGGGCTCAGCCTGAGGGAGCACTAGGCAACCCCCAAATGCTGGGGCGAGGCTGGGCTCCTGCTGGTTGTCTGTGGAGCCCACACTAGATGGTGACTGCACGGTACAACCGGCTCCCTTGCAGGCCTTCTCTTCCTGCTTCGGTTTTCCCTCTTCCCCAGCGGCCCTCGCGTAATGCTCTGGACTGGGTGCTTCCTTGGCCAGCTGCCCAAGTGTGGGTGCCTGCCTGGGCAGGACCCAAACCCAGCCCCTGCTGTGCTGTGCCCCACAACTGGCCCAGGCAGGCCAACCACTCCCTGGCAGGTGGCTGCCTTACAGAAGGCCGAAATGCCGTCGTCCTCTGAAAAGGGGGCATATTAGAGTCGGGCATGGTTGTGGTCTCCCAAACTCTTTTTCAGCTCCATGCTTTCGAACTTTCCACAGCTCTGGCAGAACTAAAACTCTGAACCCCTAAAAGGTGTTTGAAATTTGCTCTCATTTTTTAAATGACAAAGGACTCCAGACTTTTCATTCAAAAGCTGAATTGTACCCACAAAGAAACTAAAGCCCTCATTGGGGTCATTTCCCTCACTCCTCCCTTTGCTTTTTATGGAGGCAGGGGAAGTCTCGGAACGCTGGGGAGTAGAACGTTGGCAGTATTACGGGAGTCGTGTGTCACATCTGTTTGGAACGTCAGAGGCGGCCGACAAGGTTCATAACTATCCCCCTGCTGAAGTCCCTTTAAGTATACCGGGACATCTGGGGGCTTCTACTGGGTGGGTCTCCCCTCACGCCTCAGCCCATGTCCCACAGGGAAGCCCCTTCTGGAGAGGCCCTCATGCACAACACTCACTGTTCTTTGATTTTATTTGCTGCAGTCCTTCCAACCTCCTTCGTGTGGGCTTGGGCTTTGCATCCGTGCCACAAGTAAATGAGGGCTTTGTTTACGTTGAGGACAACCATGGAAGTCCTGGACCTCAGGCTACTACAGTGACAGGCCACTTCCAGCAAGTTTCCTTCCATGGGTACTTCTCCTCGCACACAGTACAGCCTCCACTCGCCTGCAGGGGGCACCAGCGGCACAGAGTTAGGCCGGGTGCTGCCCAGAGAGCTGCCCTCCTTCCGCAGTCACCAGCCAACACCACCCCCCAGCCCAGCCCAGCCCAGCCTGCGGGGAGCAGCAGCCAGCTTCCTGGCAGCCCAGAAGGTACGACTTTTTGGAGTTAGAAGCGGTTTATGATGTAGAAAGACCATTTTTATAAAATTTGTAAAAACCTAGGTAAATCCTATAACCAGCATCGATGCTAAGCCCTTTCTTTGTGGGGGGCGGGGAGGGGGCAAGGATATTGGCTAACAAAAATCTCAACTTATAATGGACAACCCACTTAACTTTCTTCTCAAGAAGAGACAGAGTCATTATGAGAATTCAGTTTAAGGTGGAGTCATCTTCCAGCCTCCTACATGCAAAGCCGTATCCTGAAGAAACTCCACAGGACCGGGGCCGGGGTGGGGTGGGGGGTGGTGGGGAGGGTTGGGTTTCCACTATGAGCTCCCCATACAGCTGATTTGCAAGGCCAGCGTTAGGAGGCTTTCAGGAGTAAAGACACACCTATATAAAAGGAGACTGATTCTGACCCCACTTCTATATAAAAATATCTTTTAGGAGAGGGAGAAAAATCTAATTCCAATAGTAAAGTGACTTACTTTGTGCATTTTCTTCCTCCTCTTCCCGTCTCCCGGAGTGCACGACCATCCCCCCTTGGAAACACTGCAGAAAGCAGGGGGGCTCCTTTCCCTGCAGAACCTGGACCTTCCAAGGTAAACATACTCCAATAAGTAACACGTACTGGGTTTTCAGAGTCTTAAAAATAATACAGGCCTATGGTAGAAAATCTGGAAAATATCAAGAAGTGCAAACAAAAGCCAGTGATAATACTATTATCTAGATAACCACCGTAAAAATTCCAGAGCCTAGCTTTCCTTTCCAAGTATCTTTCAGGTGTATGTTTTTCCCAAGCAAAAATAGGACTGTTGTTTTATGTTACTTTATATTGATTTTCTTTGCTTGATGTTTTTTGGTTACCAAAGGCTCTTGAAACGTGAGTTTTGACTAAAGTTTTAATGGTATTCCACAGTGGAGATGTAACATGACTGATTTAAACACATTTTAAATAAAATCTGCTTCTCAGCAAGGAAAACGACTGATCACTTAGTAATTCGGGGGGAAAGAATGGTATCTTCTGCCACTGTGCCCAGAGTCCACTCACGGAGCCATGTGCCTGATGGCCCCAGACCACAGCCTGCCCCTCGCCTGTGAACCACCATGTTCCAGCAGGTGGTAGCCGCTTAGTAAACATGTGGGTTGACTCCACCCACTCTCACTTCGACTAGACAGTTTCCTTTAATGGGAGACTGCTGATTGAGCCTGGCAGTTGGGGCACACCGAAAGGTAGGAAGCATTTCCCCACCAACTGTTAACTTGCAAATCTCAGGGCCTGTTCTGCGTAATTAAGTGCCATTTTGCAGCAGTGTTTTATAGGTCCGAAATGTTCTTATATCCACTGGCTTGACCAAAAAAAAAAAAAAAAAGCAATGTTCAAACTCGAGAGGTTAAGGCTCAGAATTCTAAAGGGGATTTTAAAGGCATGATTAAAACCTGGCCTTTACGAAAATTAAAAAGGCAGTTGAGATGACCCATAATTAAGAATAAATTAAAATGCAGTGGTCTCTAACAATTATTTACAATTATTATATGGTCTACAGGAGGAAAGGTATATCTTTTAGGGAAGAGGAGCGACTCTTAGGAAAGATTAAGTGAGTGTTGATCTATTTTGGAGAAAATTCCTGTTCTCTTCCCTTTTTTTTTAAAAAATTTTTATTTGTTCAGTGTTCCAAGATTCACTGTTTATGTACCACACCCAGTGTTCCATGCAATACATGCCCTCCTTAATACCCACCACCAGGCTCACCCAACCCCCCACTCCTCCCCTCCAAAACCCTCAGTTTGTTTCTCAGAGTCCAGTCTCTCGTGCTTCGTCTCCCCCCGCCCGCCGATTCCCCCAATTCACTTTTCCTTTCCTGCTCCTAATGTCCTCCATGTTATTCCTTATGTTCCACAAGGAAGTGAAACCATATGATAATTGACTTTCTGTGCTTGACCTATTTCACTCAGCATAATCTCCTCCAGTCCCGTCCAAGTTGATAAAACTTCATCTTTCTCTTCCCTCATCTATTGTTAACTACTCATCCAAGATCGTGAAGATATTTGCACATGGTATCATGTTCTCTCAAGACCCCACAGTCAACTCTTAATTCCTAAAGGATGGGACCTTATGCAAAGGTAATCTGAACATGAAAAAGAACTGTTCACAAAGTCTTGGCACTGGTATTACACAGGCCCTGAGGTTATAACAGTGGGGAAGAATAGCAGGCACTGTCTCTTCCATGCTTGTAGGAAAAGGCAGATAATAAGTAAACACAGTGTATTCAAAATGTAAATGAAATGACAAATTGATTGTGGTTTTAAGTAGTGGTAATAATACAAGTGCTATAAAACATAGGAACAGGACAGAGAATAGGAAGGGATTTGGATAAAATAGGTGACATTTGAACAGATATCAATCTTCTGAGGTTGAAAGTTACTATGGATACAGAGGAGACTGTGGGAAGGGAAAACTGTGCAAAGGCCCTGGGGTAGGGAATGGCAAAAAAAGGCTAGAGTAGCCCTGGCCATGGTGAGGGTGAGGGGTGATGTGGGAGAGGTGTGCAGGACCAGCCACGAAGGTGCTAGCAAACCACCAGGAGAATGCTTTGACTGCAGTCCATGTGTGATGGAGGGAAAGGAAATGACATGATCTGATGTGATCCAGAAACATCACTCAGGCTGCTGTGAGGAATGCAGATGATGGCAATACTAATTTTCATGTTAATCTCTGATACTTCCTTAGGATAGATCTGTGTAAGTGGAAAAAGTGATCAAAGTTTATGAGAATTTCAAGGTTCCTGAGCCAGCCTGCTTTCAGGATGGCTGTTTCATGCTATCCTATCCAATGGAAGCATCCTGCTGAATCCTTACCTGCCCTGGATCCATTCTTCACAAAATCTCTGCCAGTTTTAGAAGTGGAAAATAGTATCTCTTTGTTCGGTTTACAATTCCTTGAGTATTAGTTAACTGGAAACTTAAAAAAAAAAAAACAAAAACCGGGGCGCCTGGGTGGCTCAGTGGATTAAGCCGCTGCCTTCGGCTCAGGTCATGATCTCCGGGTCCTGGGATCGAGCCCCGCATCGGGCTCTCTGCTCTGCAGGGAGCCTGCTTCCTCCTCTCTCTCTGCCTGCCTCTCTGCCTACTTGTGATCTCTCTCTCTGTCAAATAAATAAATAAAATCTTTAAAAAAAAAAAAACAAAAAACCCACCACTCACTGACACTCTGTACTTGATTTGTGGATTTACTGTTTGCAGATAGAACTCGTGTAAGAGCACATGACTGCTGGCCAGGCGGTGGAGACATGATTATGGAAGCCTAAGCCTGGAATCTGGGGAAGCCGGCCAGGACTAAATGTCGATTGTGTGATGCTGTCTTTATTCACTGGACTGGCTCTTCAGGGGACCAGGCCACACTGCCTGGAGCTCCCTAGGAAGGCCAAGACTCTCCTCCATGGAGGCAGCCACTTTCTAGAACTTACCTGGGCACCCCTCTCCTCATCCAGCTCCACGGTCATCAGAGCTGACGTGCCCTTCTCACTCACAGTCGACTGCCGGCCTTGCCAGAAGAAGTAGACACACTTCTCCTTGCCAGCCACCCGTACTGAGTGCTCTCCCTTTTGTCGACTTCCCACTGCAAACATACAGAAACCAAGAGGGTGAGGTAAACAGCTGAGAAGCCAAAAGAAGAGCAAATATATGGCTTTCTACTCCAGGCTCCGTGAGGACAAACTGTGAAGAAATAGCTTTTGGCCACGGGGCTGAGGAGAAAAACCCTCTTTCTTCTAGTTAACTGATCCCAAACCTCCAAACTGGAGAAAAAAATGATCTCGCCTTCTTGATACCCTGAGAAAAACACCTGTCATCCTACAGGTAGGCAGATCACTCCAAGTGTGTGACAGAAAAAAATGGTGGCTGCCAGAGCAGGCCTCCCAAAGACACATGCGTTTTCCATATCATGCCATTTTTTTGGCATAAGATTAGCCAGTAGAGAAAAGATATTAAAAACAACAGCTGGGCCAGCTTTAAGCACAAAGGGAAAAATTTAGTCTGTGAAAATGATTCAAGTTAAAAAAAAACCACTCTGAAGTTTCCAAGTTCTGTCAGAAATGGAAGAGCTCTATTGCTGACATATCACTTCCATAAACGAATCTGGGATTTCAATTGTATCTGTCCCCAGGATGGCAGCCAGGATGGGGTGCCTGCTGTCCTTACTGTCCGGCACCTCCCAGGCACACTGGTCAACATTACCAGCACCCAGGACACAGATCTCACGAAAGAGCAGGCGTGGAAAGTTCACTGATCAAGTGGTCGTTTTAAAATGGCCGTATTTCAGACCTCGCCTCACTACTTTTAGGTTTATACTGTACTCCAGACTCCTCGCATTCATTTATTCATTCATTCAGCAGATAGTCACTGAGCACCTACAGAAGGCCTGGGCCTCGTCACAATACCAGGATAAGCAAGACACACCAACTCCCTGCTTTCATTCTGACCAAAAGATGAGCAAGACAGTTTCAGAGAGTCCCAAGTGCTCTGAGGAAGACAGACAAGGGTACGTGACCCGGGGCAGGGTGAGTACCGATGGGATTCCCTGTTGAGGGAAGGCTTCTCTGAGAAGGTGACTGATGACAAGATGACAGGACCTGCATGCAGACCATTCTGGAATGAATGAGGTCAGGAAACTAAGCTGTTACCTCAAATGCCTGACTGGGTGGTCCCAGATAGTGGTGGTCAACAGGGGAGAAAACAATTATAGCTCCCACACTTGTTGAAAATTAAAGAGGATAACTGGATTCTCTGTTTCTGTATGAACTCAATTTTTCTCACCTCCGAACCCATTTATAACATCACAGCTGTCTTGGAGTGTGAAGGTAAGAAGAAAGCTCATTTATCTTAAGTTCTTAAGAGACCAGGGCCATATTTATTTGATTTTTTGGCTCTTAAGCAAAGCACTCTATAAACCATTTTCATAAATGATTATAGCACTTTGCCTAAGCATAGCCTTTAGTCCCATCTTTTGTGGACCTGAACTGGTCAAGCCCATGTATTTCTAAGTGGACAAAATAAAAGAGAAACTATCAATGAACAGGTCAGGCGTTTTCACAGTTAGTTTGGAAGGCACTCCTTTGAAATTTCTGCTACTCTAGATAGGAACAAAACTTTGCCTTTAATTAGCAATCTCACCCTTCAAAGCAGTGAAAATTAGTCCTGTCAGCTAGGGAAAGATATGCTTAAAACAAGTCACAGAAGTTGAGACATACCTTGAAATTTGTTACCACTTAAATACATTGTGTAAGTATATACTCGGGTTTCAGTAAGAACCGACATTTTACCACCTACCATCTTAATGTGGACTTCAGTATCCACACCTAAAACAGAAGGATTTTCTTAAAATGGTTCATAATAGTGTTCAGTACTTTTCCTTGGAGTTTTTGTCAAAATACCCAAATTTCATCCTACACACAACTTAATTTTTAGTTCATTTATTTTTAATTTTAGCCAAGTAAAGACTCAGCTTTCAGCAGTAAGACATGACGGACTGTAACCTTTATACCCTTGATCAGATGGCTGATTTAAAGTGTCACTGTCTCATGCCTCAAAATACTTCCCAGAGTCAGTTTGTGACCAGGAGTTTAGTTTAGGAGTAACGGAAGACACAGAGGACATCAAGGACTTCTCCTGGTCAGGGGGTCTTGCGGCAGAGTCCCATTTACTGCTCTCCTACTCACGGTAGCTCGGCCTGTATCATGCTCCCGAGCTGCCTGGCCTGGTTACAGGGCAGGACCGACCCCACCAAGGCCTTCGGTTTCCCTTCCCTGGAGCGCACAGTTCACTCCCCCAAGGAGTTTCTCTCTGGGCCTGTGCAGGCTGGCTAGCCTCCGCCAGGAGGATGACTGTCCTGCCTCTACAGCCTCTGGTTTCTGCTTACCCTGTCCCAGAAGAACTTCCCAAGCTTCAAGTTCAGTCCTGTCTGCAGGTGCGGCCCTTGTGGGGTATGAGTGATGAGGGGCTGGACCGCAGTCCCCCAGGGGCCACTGTTAATGTCACTGGGCTATGCTTCTCTGCTCCCAGAGGGACCGTCTGGAAATCTGAATGCTCCCTGCTCTGACTTAATGCTCTGCAGCTGGACTTGTTCAAAGTCGTGACTTAGCTGTGGAAATGCTGCCGGAGCTGGCTGTGAGATGTGCGTTCAGTTTACCAGGAGGAAATACAGAAGAAAGTATCTGCCTGTGCCAAGTCATTATTTCTTAGGCGCCTCCAAGAAAATAGTCCGTGAAGGCCTCCTAACTCTTAGTTCACCTGATTCACAGTGATTTTGCTTTTGTTGCTCAGGACATCGGTGATGATTATTCCTGGGCCGGGCCCATGCTAAACATTATCCACACAAGATTATAATAATCTGTGAGCTGGGTACCCCCTCTGTTTTCTAGGCGAGAACATTGATGCTCGGACAGGGTAAGTCACTTTACCCACCTTGCAGAGCTGGTATGTGGGGCCTGAGAGAAGATGCGGAGCTGGGCTGTATGGCCCCTGGGCCTGTGACATTTCCTCCAAGCCCCAGGGCCTCCTTACAAATGGGAAAGGCTGTCTTAGGGTCCTAACCTGTTCTCTACTTGCTGTGTGACTTTGGGCAGGTGACTTAGGCATGTGTCCTGTTCCTCACTGAGCAATCGGCATAACGACAGGGTATATCGCATGGAGCCTGGGGAGGCACTCAGCGAGGGTGGGCAGCAAAGCCGCCAGTGCTGTGCCTCATGAACCGGGTGGGCCTCCAGGACCGGGGCACACCCAGACAGCTCTGGGCACGGCCTCCTGTCCCACCAGGTGATGCCCAGCCATGGGCCACCCACAGCGCCGGCCTCGGGGAACCCAGCTCTCCTCCCATGGCATAACATTTCTTCTCCCCACACTTGCCTTATAGTCATTTGCCATAGGCTTCTAGAAGGTACGGCCTGACGTCTTTACTTCCCCTTAAAATAAATGTCTTATACCCAGAAGACAGATTAGGTGCTCAGTAAATGTCACCAGCGATTAACAGACTGAATTAGGAAACAAATGAATGGGTTTTTGAGTCTACGGAGTTCTGATCAGCAGACCACGGCCTCCACCCCCCTGGGGCCCTAGGGGAGCCACAGCTGGACAGCAAAGAGGCTGAGAGGCGAGTGAACTCTCGAGAGCTGAATCTTGGGACCACAAAGCTGTGACAAACTCCTAAACGGTGCTGAGAAAGGGCTACTTCTTGGCAGGGAATAGGGATTCTCCCTCCAAAGTCCACCAGCTCTCCCCGCTCACTGCCTCTCGTGCGAAGCATACGATTGAGTGTTTTCCTCAAGTGTTTCACTGACAGGAACCGTGAGCAGCTGGACTATGTATTTCTTCTACCAGATCCCCGGAGCGTGTTGGTGCTCTCAGCCTCAGAGGAAATAGCTCCTTTTATTTCTCATCAATCTCTGGTGCGTTACCACACCATGTGGTTCCAGTTCTAAGCCATCCAGATCTGCTTCACAAGCCTTTAATCTAGGCAGCAGACAGCCACATGGTAAGTATCATTTGGAGGCAAATCACCACTTTCCTAGAGAACATCTGGGGACGGGGCTGGGGAGGGAGTGAGGGGAGCAGAGAAACCTTAACGTGCACGTTTAACTTCTCGAGGGAACCATGACATTCATTAGCAACGCTGGCTCATTGGGACCCATCTTCAACGTTGACCGAATGGTCCTCAGAGCAAACCATCAGACTGGCGCACTGTCCGCGCGGCTGAGGGATAGGCAGCGCGCACGGGGACAGGGCTCAAAGACGGGCTCGCTGCCGCCCCCAAGCCCCCCGGGTCGGCGCAGAGAAGACAGAAGTGCTCACTAACCTGCGGTGCTCACCATGTACTTCCACTTGACCACATAGGCGTCCCCCTCATGGAACTGCCCGATGCTCTGTTTGGGAAGCCTGCTGTAGTCGAACTCCAGGATGTGCCAGACATCCACAGACACGCTGGCGATCTCAAACTGCCTCCTGTCGTCCCCTTCCACCAGGCCGTAGCCGCGACCCACGTTCACCCCGTCCAGCACTGTGCCCGCTGTCGTCTGGGGCACCGGCACCATCAGCGCCACATCATACGGCTTGGCTTCGGCCCTAGGATCTTCCTATGAGGGAACGGAAGGACGCTGGTTCAGTGGCCTATTTCTAAAGCCACGTCTTGTGACACTCAATGCTTTTCCCCTGTTAGTGGGACAGCGGAAAGCTCTGTCTCGGCATTTCACTGCGTTTTAGGGTAGGGCTCTGGAGTCCTAAATAGCCCCCCACGACACTGCATGGGTCGCCTGGAAACCCCGGAGGCACAGGCAGGCCTACTCCGCCTCAGGGAGGTGGACTATAACAGGAAACCTGTTCTCTGGTCTCCCAGAAACCCTGGGAAGGCTTTTAGCATCCAGGCCTCTTCTGCTGGGACCTCAAACAAAGCCTGAGGTTTGAGACTTGCTTCCCGAAACTACCTTTGGCTGGGCAAGTTCGCTGGCGCTCTTCTCATTAGGTCTCTTCAGTTCAGTCCAGTCAAGGAACTTCTCTTTGAACAAAATTGTCTCATTGTGTTCTGTAAGTCTCCCGAATATTGCCCAATCTGGTCGCCCCTGTCCTTTCCTGCAAGGGTGGGTGGGAGGGGGAGGAGACAGGAAAAGAACAGAGATTAAGCCACGTGTAAACAAAGGAAAGGGACCGAAAATAGATACACATGGCTACTGAAAACAACTCAGAATACATTAGTGGTATGGAGAATGAGTGGTTCGTGCAGTCAGATAAGTGATATTTTCGTATTTCAGCCTGAAGCCTGGCAAAACTTTCCGTGGGTGGAGTTGAGATGCCTGAGTGGGATGTGAACCCCATCAGGACTGGACTTTTCTAGCAAATTGTTGTATCTGGGACCCGCTGAGGGTGGTGCACTAGTCTGGGAGCCAGGAGAAGGCAGGCCACATGCCCTCAGAGTCCCCGGCAGATGCTTACCATGTGTCTGTCACTTTAATGGGTGGATGGGAGGGAAGCCCTGAATTCTCTATTAAGTCATGTTAGGATTAAGCTCTCTGGCGTCCAGGAACAGATGAAATTCTGCCATTACTAAAAGGAGCATACGTTCATAGATCATTAAAAGAATTTCTGCATATTTATTTCTTGGACACCAGACAGGACAGTGGCCCCGGGGAAGCATAAGTGCACAGAAAAGGAAGTGGCAGACCTGGCACAGACCAGGCAAAGACCTGGCGGCCTGGTCCTGCCTCAGGGTCACAGAGCTTGAAATGCTCTAAACACCGTAATTCAGAAACGAAGTCAGGGACATGGTGGCTGAAGAGGGTTCATGAGAGCATTGTTCATCCTCCCACATCAGTCTTTGGTTGTGGACGGAGACTGGGATGCTATACCCCACGAGACTGCTGAGCAGCGCTCACTGGGGCCTGTGCTCCGTCACTTCCTGTTTCGTCAGGACTCAGCTTCTGACGTCACAGCTCGGGCCCATCAAGGAGGCTGCCGGCCCCAAGACAGACTGCTGGGGGACAGCACGGTACACACATGCTCCCACCTCGTACTCTCGCAGGCCTCTGGGAACCAGGTACCAGCAACTCTGGAAAATTCAGGGCTCCCTTGTGAGGCTGGGGTCTTTCACGGCAAACTGAATGATCTGAATCTGAATTCAGAATGATTCAGAATGAATGAATTCAGAATGAATGTCTGAAAGATCATCTTTCATATAAATTTTACTCTGCAGAGTGTGCTAGGATGCCTGTCGGCAGAGCGCTTGCTTTCAGCTTTAGACAATGATTTTTTTTTTAATGTTGGGAGTCAAGCAAGCACGAGAGGCAGTGGGTGGCAGGGGCAGGGGGGGCAGGAGTGCGCGAGGGTCTACCTCCATGCTGACTTCCATGTTCGAAGTGGGCTAAGTCTGGACACCCCAGTGCTTCAGCTCCTCATTGGGTAGGAGGGGCTCAGGGCTTACTCTTGGCTGCCCCTTAGGAGGAGCCCTGGGGAGGCTCTTAAGACACACGGACTCAAAAGCCCTACCCCACACGAACTGAGAATACATCCCAGGGGCTGGCGCTGGGGCTGGGCCTGGCATGTGCATTTTTTTTAAGCTTCTCAGGTAATTCAGATCTGGGATGTGCTGAGAAGCCCTGGGTTAGGTGCTCACTCATCTGCTCCCAGTCGGAAATATTAAAGTTACAATGATTTCAACAGTATCCTCTCTCTCACTCCTTGTCCCCCAAAAGGCACAGACGTCATCTAGTGCCAAAGAAATGGTAAATCCTGGACTTTGAGAGCTATGCTGAGAAGGCGTGAAATGAGAAGGAAATATGTCGCTTTTGCCCCTTCAGATTGATGGTGGAATTCCAGGTCCTGGAGCCTTTTCAGATCCGCATGTCGTTTGTTTCAACAATTGCTACTCATCTGCCAGGACAGCCCCTGGGAGGCCGCAGGTGGGAACAATTTGTTCATCTCAAGAAAGGAGACTGAACACAGCATCGGGAACATGACGGCATCCGTATTTCCGCATCAGTTAGGAAAAAGCTAAAGAAATACTCTTTTTGTGAGTATTCAGGGTACTGCCTGCAGTCAGTGATGAAAAGGAAACCCTAGGAAGAGTGAGAGCAGGTGAGCATGGGGGGAACTCAGGCCCGCTGAGGGAACCTGCTTGATCTCCCACACCACTGGCAGGTGACGGAAATACCTGGGAATAAGCGGGTTGCATTCTCCGGGATCCAGTGGGTTGATGTCACAGTTCTCGTAGTCAAAGGTTCCATTCCACAAGTGCTTTGCCAGCTGAAAAGCTATTTTCCGTTGTGCTAATGTGACTTCTTTTCCATGCCACACGTACACTTCACTACCGAAGTCGAACACCAGTACCTGGAAAGGTCGCAGAGAGCAACAGGTTAACTTCAGAGCCCTGCTCCGGCTGAATGAGGTGTGCACTGACCGAGTGTGATGGGGAGACAGCTGGCACTGCCCTGCCACGCTGGCCTCTGGCCCGTGGCTCTGATTTCCGTCTTGTCCTGAACTCACCAGCTTCCACGGCAAGTTATTTAACTGTTTTCCTATCTGCCTTCTTTCCCTTCTTCTTCCCTGTCCCCCTGCTCTTTCATTCACTGAGCATATACAGTGGCCACTTCTTAAATGCTAGGCCCTGAGGACCAGCGAGGCGGTCTCCCCTTTGTACAGTTCCAGCACCCTCCAGGGCAGAGACCATACCGTACTGACATTTACAGGACCTTAGGAAGTGTTTGCTGAGTGAATACATGAATGTAATGCCATCTCTTACTTCCATACCTCTGGTTTATCGGACTCTTTCATCCTAGAATAATTTCTTCCTTCCTGTCCGGCAATCCAAATCCTACTCAACTCCCGGCGAGGCTCAACTGCACCTTCCCTTTAAAATTACTCCTGATTATTATTTCTCTGTGATTTTGTTTTTCCATTTAAATGCCCACAGGTGTCATACAATCCACCTAGCTCTGGAATACGTTCTTTCTAATACGTTCCTCTACCCAATGAAATTTTTTTTTAAATATTTTATTTATTTGACAGAGACAGTTAACAAGTAGGCAGAGAAGCAGGCAGAGACAGGGGTAAGCAGGCTCCCTGCTGAGCAGAGAGCCTGATGTGGGGCTCGATCCCAGGACCCTGAGATACTGACCTGAGCCGAAGACAGAGGCTTTAACCCACTGAGCCACTCAGGTGCCCCTACCCAATGAAATTTAAGGTTCTTTTGTGTCTTCCACTTTTTTCACAAGACGATGGTAATGACAGTGTGTGTGTTTAGTAAATACTCGCATGGGAGAAAACAGCTAGTATATTATTTGGTAAACCCAAATTATATAAACATGCCTCTATTATTCCTGAAACTTTGTTTATAGAAAATCAAGAGATAGGGCTAAGGAGTATTTCTATCTTATTCCCTGGTATACTGATATACGACACTGTGCGCAAGTATATAAGTGTAAGCAGAAGGCACAATGACTTGACTTACATGTACTGTGAAATGATTACCACAATTTAGTTCAGCTGACATCCATCACCTCATACAGATAAGAAAAAGAATACAATAAAAATCCTCCTCAAAAATAAAGAAAAATTTACATTTTGCCTAAAACAGAAAGCCTTCAATGACCCGACTCATCTGAACAATGTTCTGAATTCTAGGGGTGCCTGGGTGGCTCAGTCATTGAGCGTCAGCTTAGGTCGTGATCCAAACATTCTGGGATCAAGTCCCGCATCAGATTCCCTGCTCCGTGGGAAGCTTGTTTCTCCCTCTCCCTCTGCCCTTGTTTGTGTTCCCTCTCTCACTGTGTCCTTCTATGTCAAATAAATAAATTCTTAAAAAAATATATTTTGAGGGGCACCTGGGTGGCTCAGTGGGTTAAGCCGCTGCCTTCGGCTCAGGTCATGATCTCGGGGTCCTGGGATGGAGCCCCGCATCGGGCTCTCTGCTCAGCAGGGAGCCTGCTTCCCTCTCTCTCTCTGCCTGCCTCTCTATCTACCTGTGATCTCTCTCTGTCAAATAAATAAATAAAAATCTTTAAAAAAAAAATATATATATATATTTTGAATTCTATCCTCGTATTTAAGATGGAGTAATGGTTTGCATTCACAAGTAAATATCCTGTAAAAATACATCACTGTTCCACACCAAGCATGAACACGGGCCAGCGTTTCTCCAGCACGTGGAGTGGGTGTTATTGGGCAACCTCGTGCCAGGCGCTCTCTTGGCGAGGATGACATCCACGCACTGTACCTCTTTAGACTGCAGAAGGGAACACTTAGGAATCTTCCCCCAGTAGTCGTCATCAGGGACAAGTTTGTCGTCCATCAGACGGTAAATGCAGTTTGTTTCAATTATGGCTGTTTCATAAAGTTCATCTTCTTTTGGGTCTCCAGCAGCTTTGGGATGAGAACAAGAAGACAGGATGACATTTTACACTGAAAAGTGGCCGGTTTAGAAGAAGTAAGTAGGGGATTAGAAAAGCCTCGCGAGGCTCTGAAAATACAGTAAACTCTTACACTGGTAACTGGTTTGGCCACCCAGAAGCTTCCAGAAGTCTTTGGCCGCATGAGTGTGTGTATTAATTCCTTCTTCAATAGTCTGGACGTAAGTAGCTCTACAACCAAGTTCCCTCTTCGTCTGAATTAAACTTGCCAGTTCTGAGGCCTGGAAAAAGGGAGGAGCACAATTACCTAGATAGACAAGCCTGTGGTGAGGCAGAGTGGCGCATACTGAAGCTGGAGGCAAAAATGGCGGGTCTGCAGGGGAGACCATGTGACCACAGGGGCTGCAGGCACCCGGTCTTGGGTATTTTCAGCAAGGTCAGGAGAATGGAACTCAAGGACCAGGGGGCACAACTCTCTAGAGCAGCCATTCTTTATTTTTAAATACAATAGGTCACTCATGAAGTTTTGGAAAAATACTCATTCTCTGGGAGGTTTTTATTCAATAAGCTGGTAGCAGCATTTCATAGGTACCTGGGATAAACGGCTTTGTAGGGATGTGCCAGTTCTTTTTTCACATAGGAGTGAGAATAGGTCATAATCCTTCCACAACTTCCCACTTAAGCACCTAATGAATGCGTGTTTGAGAGACATTCAGCGAAAGAAATACTGCCTCTCTCCCTTCTCACTTGAATTTGACATTTGGCATTTGAGAAGCCGTGTAAAGACGTAGCAACTGGTAGAACATTCTATCGGTGTATAAAGGAGAAGTTTAACTCAACATTTCTTATTTTTCAGATACCAACCTTTGCCTTTTCTATGACATTTGCAAACTCTCCTACCCACACGAAACAGTAATGGGGAGAGAGCAGGAGGAAGCAGTCCCCACTGTTGAGGGACGAAGCTCGAGGTTCAACCAGTCTGGTCTGCACATGTCTTCTTCCTGTAAGGCAGGAGGCAAAGGGTCGCCGTCTTGCCAGAGAGGAGAACTCTCCAAGCCACAGGAAGGGCCAGGAAGCACCCCTGCTACAGACTCTTGTGTTCTAAAGATTCTCGTCTACCAACACCGGCTCCATGACAAAGAATGGTAGAAGGGGGTTTCTAGTGACGGCCTTCTAGATTACTCTCCCGTGTTAGTGCTTTCCTACATGTCATCATGTGTCTTAGGACTGCCACTGGGGTCCTTTTACAGCACGTGTGTGGATTCATTAAGTTCCCTCCTCCAGGAAAGTTAGCAAACGTGCTCCTTTTTCCCGTTCAACTCCTCCCCCGACCCCTTTCTCTGTGCCCAGCCCACCTCCTGCATTTCACAGCCCCTGCCAGCCACCCTGCAGGTGAGGGCCTGCCTTCCCAAGCATCATCTTCCTGGGATTTGCACGCTAAACCCAGGGCAGTCTTAGGCAATCAGCTTGGAGGGAAGAACTTCTTTGTGCTGCTTTCCACACCTTCTCCTAAATGACTTGATTTAGGCCTTTCATGGTCACACTGATAGTGTCATCTCTGGGTCAGAGCTTGGGACCAGACGTTCGTTAATTGTGCTCGTCACTAGTCCTCCAAATGCACTAAAAAGGCCAGTTCTCATGAAGAAACACACAGGACACCCTCCGGGAAGGATATTCCACCAGCCTCCTCTTCATTATTACTCTAGGATTGCCACTCGGAGGCAGCCAAGGCTCTCCTCACAGCCCATGGTCTCTCTGGTCGTTTCCCTCGCTCTTGGCAGAGGGGGTGCTGGAGTGGAAATCTAGGTCGGCTTCAGTTGCCTCTGCTTTCCCTAGATTCCCTCTCCAAGCACTTGGATCTCTGCGTCTGGCCCACACTAACCTTGCTCATCTCAGCGAGGAGAACTGAGTGGAGACAGCCCCCACGAAGACTTCGGGGACTGCTGGAACTACAGGACAGCGTGGTGACGGGGCTCAGAGGGCAAGGGGAGGCGGCAGCAGAAGCTGAGCTTCTGGAATGGGAAAGACCTGAGTGCAAATCCACCCCTGCCACTCAAACAGCCGCTGTGACCTCAGGTGCATCACTAACCACACCAAGCCTCAGCGGGCATCACATCTGCCACCTCCTGGGATTTTGTGAAGCTTGGGTGACGGGAGGTAACCGTGCGCTCTGCACAGTAGGTTCTCAAAGAGCATGTGCTCCCTCTCCCGAAGGTCAGGCCTCCCTGTGTTACCAGACTCAAACCCCTTCTCTATGCGTGGTTCCTCCCATGGCTCCTAAGTACCTTTAATCTGTAAGAGCATCAGCTTCTTGTAAGGCACCGCGCTGTTGTTGGAATTCTGTTCGGTCAGATTGACGCTCCGCAGGCTGATGTTGCTGAAGTTTTCTTTACTGGCTAAACCTGCCAGAGTGACTTCGGAGAAGTTGGAGTTGGCAGACACTGGGAGGGTTGAATAAGGAAACAGCGGGGAAGGGGGAGCAAGACGGGCCAGTGAAATGACATTTGCCATCAGAGATTCATCATCTACTAGCTTTTTCTCAGAAAGTTAATCCTGAGGAGGAGACCATCCTCAGGTTTGGGTGACAAGGCGGTACAGGGCTGAGCTCCTGTACTCAGGATTTAACTCTGTCCTAAGAGTACCAGCTGCCTGCGGGCACACATCACGTCTCACCGTGCAGGGGGATGAGAATCGATGGACGGTGTGAACCAGCTCTTTTGCTACAAAATCAGGAGCTGGACACACATGTCGCAATTCCACTGAAAGTGAATATAATTCCTAATAATGTTTGGATGTTGATGCCAACACACTCACAAGGAAGGCTATGAGGTATCTTTCAACAACAAAGTCTTTATATGTAGAAAAGCAGGCACTCTTGTAGGGATGGGTTAGTCCTAATCTTTTTCCTGGAAGCAAAGTGATCAACTAGATAATCCCTTAAGGTCTTCTGCCCTCAGAATTAAGACCATTGGAAGAAGATGCTGGGTTTTTCATGTACACCAACAAATGTGTACATGTCAGTCACCACAAAGCCACCCCCAGGCCCCCGAAAGTGGAGATAGAGGAAAAATACCTAAAATTTGTGCCAAGAAGCCTTTATTTCTTCAACTGATCTTTTTTTTTTTTTTAATGTCTAGGCTAAAAAAAAAAGTAGGCTGAGAGAAATTCAGAAAATTATTTTGCTAGGATTAAGGTCTTATACTACTCGACAATTCATATGGCCCAGAGGTTTTGAAATATTTTCTTAGTCAGTCAGTTATAATGAAAAGACCAACTATAAAGGAAAACACAAATTATAGCAAGAGTATTCAATCTGCAAATGGTGTATGCCCAAATCACCTCCACTGAGAAAACCACTGTTTCAGAACAAGGGAACCCTACCTCACCAGGCTGAGGAGGGCAGAGCAGCTGAGCCAGAAGTGGGACACAGGGCACAGAGCCACTGCCTCACTCTTATTCGCCAGCTATACCCCAAAGCCCCAACACTACCCAACCCACAGCCCCAATTTCCGAGGCTCCTGTTAAACACAATTTGGAAAGCATTGGTTTATGCATTAATCAGTAATATGAAAATCTAGGATTAGGAAAAGCAGCCATTTGGGACATTTTCTCATGAGAGATCTAATAATTTGCTCTCAAACAAGATTAAGTGGGGAATTACTGTGTTTGGGCTCTACGGAGCTGAAAATGGGTTGAACTACAAAGCCAGCAGCATCCTTCTCCTCCAATCTCTTGAAAGAAAACTCAGCAAAACAGGATAACTTAGGTACGGGGTGCCTGGGTGGCTCAGTGGGTTAAGCGTCCACCTTTGGCTCAGGTCATGATCTCAGGGTCCTGGGATCGAGCCCTGCACTGGGCTCCCTGCTCAGTGGGAAGCCTGCTTCTCCCTCTCCCTCTGCCAGAGTGCTCTCTCTCTCTGTCCCATAAATAAATAAAACCTTTAAAAAAATAAGAAAATAAGTTAATGTAGTGAACAGACACTCCACGCTCTAAGATGTTCTGCGAAAAGCCTTTCCATTTCCAGGCAGGTGTACACGTACGTGTGCGCAAACTTACTCATTTTTATTTGAAGAGTGTCTTTTGAGCACATGACTGGGCTCGGCAAGGCAGAAAAAGGATTAAAATCACCTAATCGCCAGACGCCAACACAGAGACAGAGCGGTGGTTCCACATACTCACTCTTTTCTACTTTCATCCGCTTCGACTCCATGAAGGCAATGTTTAGTCTCTGCTCCGTGTATTCCTGAAGGAGGTCTTCTCTGGCTGCCAGCATTTTCAAGGGGTTTTTGGAAGCCTGGACCCGACGCTTGGGCCTCACTGCGCGCTTGTGCTCGGCCACAGAGGAGGTCAACCTGGGAAGCAAAGTGGAGTTGTGGCCTTGGTCTGCCTATCACCCACGCCTGGGTTATCTGGGGCTCTCTGACGTGAAATAACAGTCTCTACCATTTTATTTCCTGATTTCATTGTAAGTCTTACAAGTCCTCCTCCTGCCCGCTACTCCCAGACATGGACACACAGAATTTTGGAAATGGGGGATTCAGGCCCATTTAGTCTAAGATCCTGGAGGCTCCCGGCCCCACAAACCACAGCACAGCCTGTCGTCTCTGCCTGGCCGTGCATCTGATGCTTTGTGAGGCAGCTCATTCCACTACTAGAATGCTCTGAAGGGTAGAAAGTCGTTCCTACCCTGATCACACCCATGTACTGGAATATTACACATGTCTACTCCTGTCGCTGGTGAGCCCTTCAGGAATTTACAGACAGTCACTGCTTCTCGATTTCTCTTTCCTCCAGACTAAACTTTGTTTTCACACAACTGGTTTTCAGCTGCCTTCGGAACTCCCCTACAACCAGCCTCCTCTCAACTCTCTGTGCCTTTCTGAAAAGTAACCACTGCTTTGAAGAATATATTGAAATAAGACAGGCCCAAGAAGCCAGCAACAACTGCCACGCACTCACACGACTCTCTAGGGGCAGACCAGACAAGGGGAGGGGGCCGATCCGGTCACGCGGTCTCCTGACAGATTCCACTCCTACTCTCAGTTTCCAACTGCACGTCCTCTGTGCTCTGATACATAATTCTGTCCTCTGTGTGACAGTGTGTGTATAAACATAGCTATAGCTATACAGAGATAGATACAACGATTTAAGCAATGACATTTGGGTTGGGAGAAGAGGACAAATGGTTAAAGAACTGTGTATGTAAATACACAAAATTCTATTTAAAAAGGTGGGAAATGGCAAACTTCATTTTTTAAGATAGAAAATTGAGAAAAACTGAAAAAAGAACCCAAAACCAGAAATATGCAAAAAATGCATTCAGAGCAGCTCACAGGAAAATGTATGATGACCCCACAGTCTTCTGGAAGAGGGAGTCACTCAGATGAATTCGTGGGGAGGAGAAAAATGTGGTCTGTGGCTGTGGGCGTAGCCTGCCCAGCACATACTCTCCCTGGCTTCCGGTAAGAAAACCTTGATACTGGCTCTGGCTCTGAGGGGCAGGCGTCCAGCGACCAGCTCTGGCCAATCCTCACCTTCCATCCCCTTGGCTACAATGATTGCTTTAGGACAGGGCTCGGACCCTAGAAAATCCAGCCTGGAACTTGGGCTGGAGGGAACAGCTGAGGAGAGAAGCTGCCTGTACTGGAGTGGCCAAGCCAGGGGTCGAAACAACCACACCGGGGGTGGTCATCGTGCCACGTGTTGACAGCTTCGCAGCGGTAAAGCAGCCTAAGAAACACCGGCAAGAGAGAGACCTCGTTCTGAGGAGCCTCTGGAACCTTGTTCACACTCACACTTTCCAGTGAGTAGACCTATAAATCCCTCCACACCTTTCTTTTGTCAAAGTCCATTTGACTTGGATTTCCTTCTGGCACCTGCAACCAAAGGAATCCCAAAACCACAACGGCTTTCCTGAGGTGGTTTAGTCATGATCCTGTGTGAAGAGTGACCCTTGGTCATCCCTGAGAAAACTCTCAAATCTATTCATTGCATAGATTATTGGAGGGTAAGTAATCTGCTTTATTGATTTTTCTAGTCCATTGTGTGAGTCTGCACCCAAATGGACTGTGATCCAAATATTTTTCAAGGTTACAAGTTCAATGTCAAATGAAAGACAGCATAGAGATGTCTGGCCAAATTTATGTTTGTCTAAAAATCTGCAAAACAATATTCAGTTATGTGACAAACACAGTGACCTTACTTTTAGGGGCCAGGGCAAACACCCGTGGCACACGTGGTCTTGCCTACCTCCTGCCCGAGCGCACATCCGTTCTGGAGCACGCATGTCACCTGCCCTACGTGTCTGGCTCTAGAGAATAACCCTGTGTCTGTGAGGAAGGTCTGCGGCAGAAGGAGGTGGCAGCAAGAGAAGATCTCGTGGAGGTACCGTGTGAAAGCTGATGACAGAATCAGCCCTTCTCCATGGGTGAAAAAAACAGAAATCACTCACTTAGGGGCATAAGGATCGAAAATGACATCGAAATCCTCATCCAGCTCCACGGGGCTTCGCGGGACGGTGTCATCCATGCTGCGGTAAAATCTGGCAAAGGTCTCGTCATCGTCCAGCTTCATGACCTCCTTCACAGATTTCCCAGTGACCGTGAGTACGGTCTCTCCGCCAACTATGACAGACGAAGCGAATACATGACCTTGGATTTGTGGCAAAACACTACCCCAACTACGCTTCACGAGGTCTTCAAAATATTTCCCCCTGAATGCCAAGAGCAGAGAGAACGTGATAGTTCCTGGGCCTTCCCGAGGTCTCACGGAAGGACTGTCCATCTGCAAAAACCTTGCACTCGGCAGGTGTTAGGAGAGGAGGTGATGAAAGCTCACCGAGCATTTCTAAACCACTGGAGGCACAAATGGCCTTGGCCTCATTCTAGATCGGAAATCGGTAAAAACTTTTCCTGGAAAAGGTCACATGGCAAACACTGTAGGCTGTGCATGGGAAGTCATAGGGCCTGTATGGCAAGCACTCACCTCTGCTACTGGGCAAAAGGGACTCTTCACAATACATTAACAAGGGAGCATGACTTCGTTCCAAAAGGGCGTCATTAACAAAAACAGGCGGAGAGCTGGATTCGTTTCCTGACCCCCTGAGCTAGATCACCAGTATATATATGTAATAGGCTTTGAGTTGTTTGAACTCCTTGCCTTGCCAGTTTCATTATGACCTTACACTTTGACGTTGCTGGAATAAAGCATTTGTCTACATTATCCCCAACCTGTTAGGAGGTCACAGTCAACAGTAGTGACTCCCAGTGCTTAGTATGTGATTGGTTTCAAGTACTAGACATTTTTATTGAGATGATGCTAGTTCTGCATATTATTCCTTTACTTTGTATACTTCAAGGACTTTTATACTGACATATATATTTCAACATGTATTCAGAAATCACTGGTAGATGTCATCTGCTACCTTATTAGAAACTGACAGTTTCTAATGCGTGGCTCAGGTCATGATTCCAGGCTCTTGAGATAGAGCCCTGTATTGGGCTCCGTGCTTCTCCCTCTACCTTTTCCTTGGCTCGCGCTCTCTTCCTCACTCTCTATCTCAAATAAATAAATAAAATCCTCAAAAAAAAAAAAAAACTCAAACCTGACATATACAATTTAAATTTCATCCAGTGTGTGACCATGTCAATTTTGTGTAATATCTGCTTTCAAGCATAAAAGCAAAATTACTGTGTTCCCAGTACTCACTGGGTGACATCCCAAGGACTGAGTGGGACTCAGGAACCAATCTTATTGGAGACCCCCAATCTAGTACAGTATGAAGTGAACCAGACCCGGGTAATCCAATCATTCCTGACTTCCTTCTTCAAATGGTAACGAAGATAATACTTTCACTATGACTGGGTGAAGTTAAGCAGAAAGGAGACAATTTAGCTGAGGAGAAAAAGCAATCAGAATCGTGATTTAGAGATTTTGAGAGAGAAGTGGGGTTTTCTGTTTAGGTTCCCTTAGCTACTCATTGGACTATGAATCACAGCGAGCTACAAGCACAAAACCCAAAGCCTCGCTCTGGCTTCCGGTATGTACCTTTGTTATTCAGCCTCCTCAGAAAGGTTTCCAGCCTGTCGAGCTTCAGGTCCGATTCCAACTGCATGTCTGGTCTGGCTTCGATATCTAGGTAAGCGGAAACCATCCATGAGACAGTGCCACAGGGACTTCTGGTCTTAGACCCATGGGCACATCAGGTGCCTCGGTGACTTACCTTCCAAGGGCTTAGAAACTGGTGTGGTGCCCCTTGTTTTACTGCAGATGGGAGACGCTACTGGAGTTATGGCCGTGGGTGACGCCAAACCTGTAGAACATCAAAGGAGCTAGTTAGTATCTCAGGATCATTTCTGGAAATTCCCCGGACCCTGCTGGATCTCCAATAGTCCCACTGGAGGCTTTACCACTTCCAGACTTCACACACAGGCACGCATGTGCACACATATGTACATTCAACAGGTATCATTGCTACATAGGACAGCTGCACATGTAGACAGAGCTTTATAGTTTCTAAGGTCTACAGTAGCTGAGAAGTTGCCACTCCAAAAGGAACAATGAAGACAGGGGAGAAAACGTGCCCGGAACACATAAGTGGAATAGAAGAGTACATAAGGCATCAGAATATACTAGAACACATGGAGTTGGGAGTCCTGAAGGCCGTTTAGGTGGTGGAGGTAGTTCAAGAGAAAGAATATTTGCACCATGTCCCACAGAGGCAGTGGAGAATGGGCCGTGTCATACCAGCTGCCAAGCGGCCCCTGGCACTGGGGTCTTCCTGCAGGATGACCCGACGTAGGGCAGTTTGGCCTTTGGGGGCATCAGTCAGAGAGTGATTTTATTGAGTAATAACCTAAGGAGTACTAACCTTTTAGAAGAAAGACACAGAAGAGGATACATTTAAATTGACTTGTGATTGCTGAAGGGTCATATCTATCTCGAGTGTAGCTGGGAACTAGCTAAATGCTTTCACATACATTTATCAAGGAGCAGAGCAGGGGGATGCCTGGGCAGTGCAGTCTGTTAAGTGTCTGCCTTTCGGCTCAGGTCATGATCCCAGGGTACTGGGATCAAGTCCGGAGTCAGGCTCCTTGCTCAGTAAGGAAGCTGCTTCTCCCTCTGCCTACTGCTCCCCCTGCTTGCACACGCTCTCTGCCTCTCTCTCTCTAATAAATAAAATATCAAAAATAAATAATAAATAAATAACTAGCAGAGTGGGGAATTTTTTTAAAAAGTGTAAAGGTTAGGGACGTATGAAAGAAAGGCATTCCAGCATAGAGAGGGTATCTGGTTGGAACAAGAAACCTTAATAAGGACAAAGATGAGTACCTTTCTCCTCACCTAAGTAAAGGGATGGCAAAGGAAAGTAATTAGTGCATTTACGAAGAACAGAATGAGATGTTAATGTTCTTTGTATTCATTTGTAATAAATGTGAAATCATTAGATGACACTGCCCCTTTAAGCAAATCTCAAAGAACAGCATTTGCGGAATATGTAACTCACTACCGCTGACTAGGAAAAATAAATGAATGAATGCTCTCCTTCTGTTCGCTGGAGAGGGATGTATAATAGCATAGAACTTTTAAAGAAAAAATACAGAAATTGGCTTAAAACTTCAGTTTTAGGTGATATTCTAGAAGTACTTCTTAATAGGTACATACATTTGCTTGATGATGTCCATAAAAATCCAGACATTTGTTTCAATGACCAAACCTGAAAAAGGTTTATGTGAGAAAACAAACTTCCTTGAAAGATAATAAAGTAAAATTTGGTAACACAGCCCGTACAGGTGCCATAAACCATCACCTACTAACAGGAGGCAAGGGAGACCACAGAAGAGTTCCCAAGCTCTGAAGCTCAGAGAACTTGGCCCTGCGGGCTGTAGGGGCGCCCCCTGCTGCCCATCCAGCCAGTGGCATGCACAAGAGCTCCCAGAGGCGGGATGTCCCTTTCCCAACTACAGGCAAGGGTTTCTCCCTAACTCAACATTGTTAAACAAAGCACTCCCCATACCCCTTCTCAGTGAATTCTAACCATCCACGTACTCTCTTCAGAGACATCTTCACAGCTCTCTTATTCAAAGGCATGTTTTGAGAACTTTCAGAATTGTCGAATGCCACGGGAGCTAGAGCACTAATTGTTAAGTACAGTCTAGGAACATCAAAACGTCAAGGGGCGCCTGGGTGGCTCAGTGGGTTAAGCCGCTGCCTTCGGCTCAGGTCATGATCTCGGGGTCCTGGGATCGAGTCCCGCATCGGGCTCTCTGCTCAGCGGGGAGCCTGCTTCCCTCTCTCTCTCTGCCTGCCTCTCTGTCTACCTGTGATCTCTCTGTCAAATAAATAAATAAAATAAAATAAAATAAAAAACAACAAAAAAAAGTCTTAACAAAGTGAGAGAAGGGAAGGAAAATCAGGGCTGGTAGGTAGCGACACACTGAGCTGAGAAGTCTCTGTGGCCGTGGTGTAGGGACGGTGTTATTCTGCAGTGTGGATAGCACACTAGATGCCGTGTTACTGCAAATCAGGATAATGATTCCAGTGAAACATGTAACAGCAGGTGGTAAAAATATTAGAAAAACAGGATGCAGTTTTTTCCTTACATGAAATGCACAAGACATTTATATCCTGAGCCATCCATATAGCACCTGTTGAATAAAGACCCTGGATTTGCTCAAGAAGTGTGAAAGCGAACTCCTGCACTAAGGGATACGAACGTCTCTGACCTTGTTCTCCAAATCCACTTCCTCTGACATCCCTGTGCACAAGGACAGTGTATTTGGTAACCAGGGCCTGCTTACAAATAAGTGGTAATTTTTTTTTTAAGATGGAAGAGGAAGAAAGAAACCAAAGTTCAAAGTTATCGGGATAAAAGTCCAGGCTAAAAGTGGAAGATGGGAACTCTGGTTCAAGTTTCCAGCTTGAGTTCTTAACCAGCATGGGCCTCAGGGTCTGCTTTTGTTAACACAGGAACGGGGCTCCGGCCAAAGTCATTTAACATGCGTATACAGGTCTCTGATCTGATGAAGAAAAGTCACAGTTACCACCTCATTCGGTGGGAGCAAATTACCTTCTGTTTTCCTACACCAAGATTCGAGTTAATCACAATTCAGGGTTTCCCCGTCCTTCCTTCTGCAAATATTTATTATGTGCCTACAATGAGTTAGGCACTATTTATAAGTGAGGATCCTGGAAGTTTTCCAGGGAAGAGAAGCATGAACTAAGAAAGCTGATGACAACGTATGTTAACTCTAAGTGCATGTGAGCACTTATATCACTAAGTCAGGAAATTCGTTTTCAAACAAGACCTTAGGAAATGAAAGTCTAGGCATATAGGTGATGAACAGACCCCAGATTTCAACCATTTCCCACTGGATATGGAGCCTCACAGCTTTACTGACCACGTGAGGCAAAAAGTGACTTCACTGACCGTGTGAGGCATTGGTCAATTTCATAAATCTTTCAATACCAACTTCAAATCAGTTTTAAGAGCTCAGCGGCAAAGAAGTGACCGTCTGCAGGGAATCCTACTTCCTCAGGATGGCAAACATCTTTTAAAAATCTATTAAAACCTCTCCGGAAATAGGGTTTTATAAGCCAGCAAACTCTAGTTTGACGGAAAGGGACCTAGGAATTCCTCTAAAAAAGAGAAGATGCAAACTCCTTCTTCCTTGACAAAGGCTTATTTGGGTTAACTGATTGCCAGGTGGCAAGAAAATGAAAATAATTTAAAAGCAATTATGGGAAAGGACTAAGATTTGTTAGAAGATTTGCAATTGCTTTTGAAACCTGTACTCAACTTCCAAATGGCTAAATTCTGGGTGCCTGGGTGGCTCAGTTGGTTAAGCGACTGCTTTCAGCTCAGGTCATGATCCTGGAGTCCTGGGATCGAGTTCCTTGTCAGGCTTCCTGCTCAGCGGGGAGCCTGCTTCTCCCTCTGACCTCCCCCCTTCTCATGAACTCTCTCAAGTAAATAAATAAAATCTTAAAAAAAAAAAGCGCCAACTGGCTAAATTCTGAAATGTGACTAATTGAATTATACTTCTTACATGAAGATGATGCCATTTAGGAAGAAAGAGTTTTCAGTAGGAAGAGCTCCCTAATCTACTCCCCCCCCCAAAAAAAAACATCTGTACAACTTCAATAAGAGTAAAAACTAAGAAAGACCATGGCTCAATTTTTTAAATTGGATTATCACAGGCCATCCTCCCTTCCGTGGGCAACTGAGTTTGTGTGTCCCCCGACCCCTGGCATGCACACATGCATGCACACACACACACACATACACACACACACACAGACTCTGACCTTTCTTCACCATTCTGCCAGCCACTGTAAACTGGGTGGAGTCATTGGCCGCCCCTTTGCCTTTTGTCTTCCAGGCTTCTTCTCTCACAGAGATGAGATGCTTCCTCTCTTCGATAGTCATCTGGCTCTCTCGACTTTCTGTGACCCGCTGCTTACAAAGTGTGCCAGAGAGAAAAGAGGACAGGGAAATGACAGAGCTGTGAATTTCAGCATGTAGCATTTTGTGAGCCAAAGAGCAGGCAAACAAACAGGAGGACTACACTGTCCAAAAATGTCTGTAACTGTTCTAGTGGTAATAGGTGGGGCATCCTTACTCCCAGCTTGGGCGAGAGATCACCACCAGCAACACCGAAACTTTAGGTTAAAACTTTGATTTTTTTTTTTTCCCCACTTATTCGTTTGGACTACTGGACCACCAAAATGACACCTTGTAAAAATAAACAAAAATAGACACTCTCTTCTAGGCCATCGATTTAAAAGTTGCTCAATTGTACCGAGCTAGCTAAACTCCCTTGACTAGGAAATTTCGTCCATCTGTTCTCACAAAAGACATGGTCAATCCAGAAAAATCTTACCCACTTCAGTTCACAAGGATCACGGTCAAGTATAAAAGAGAGAAAGCTGAGTAGGAATCCGGTGTGCTACAAGAAGGTTTTCTGGAACTCAGCATGTTTCCTAGACAATTCTGGTAGGTGGGCAGTCAGGGAAGCAGGTCAGCCCCCGAAAGGGACTTCTGGGTCCCAGTGTGTCTGACACGGAGGATGAATGGTGCTATGGACATTCAGACCAACATTTCTACCTAAAAACTACTTTCAAAAGCTTCTAATTGGGATTCTGGAGATATCTGCTTCTTCAGTTTCTAAGGCCTTGGTGAACTCATTTGGCCTGAGAGAAAAGGCATAGGGAACTGAGGGAGGCCGGGAGAGAGGAGGGGAGGGAGAGGGGAGGAAAGAGGACAGGACTGGGCTGAGGTGAGAGGAGGAGGAGCAAGAAGAGGCGGCAGAAAACTATGGAGAGAACCTAGATGTCCATCAACAGATGAATGGATAAAGAAGATGTGGGGTGTGTGTGTGTGTGTGTGTATATATATATATATATATATATATATATATAATGGAATACTATGCAGCCATCAAAAGAAATGAAATCTTGCCATTTGCGATGTGGATGGAACTAGAGAATATTATGCTGAGCGAAATAAGTCAATCGGAGAAAGACAACTATCATATGATCTCCCTGATATGAAGAAGTTGAGAGGCAACGTGGGGGGTTTGGTGGGTAGGAAAAGAATAAGTGAAGCAAGATGGGATCGGGAGGGAGACAAACCATAAAAGACTCTTAATGTCACAAAACAAACTGAGGGTTGCTGGGGGGAAGAGGGGGAGGGAGAGAGGGGTAGGGTTACGGACATTGGGGAGAGGGTATGTGATATGGTGAGTGCTGTGAAGTGTGTAAACCTGGCGATTCACAGACCTGTACCCCTGGGGTTAATAATACATTATATGTTAATAAAAAAATTAAAAAAAAAAAAAGAAGAGGCGGCAGAGGGGAAGGAGCATGCCAGGGACAGGGTGTGGATAACGGTGGCGGGCGACACCAGGGCGGGCAGTCCTCAATGCTGGTAGGACAGTTTGCTTTCCCTCATCCTCCACGCTGTCTTTCCTCTCACTACCGACCCCTCTCAGAGATACTTGGAATTAGGGTCAAAGTAGGCACAGATCATGAGGGGGAAATGAAAGAGAAGGACTTTTTAATTTGGGGGCCATTTTATGTTTTGGTAAAATTTAAGATTTGCCAAGTGGCAGAGAGCACAGGACAGGGAGAGATGCCGGGGCAGGAGCTGTGGGAGCGAGTGTGGAGGAAGGAAGAGAGGAAAAGCCTCCCCCCAGAGCATGAGCTTCCCTCGCTTGCTCCGCTGTGCACTGTCTAGGTTGCTCCAATGCTGGTGTGGCCTCCTGGCTATGTGCTTCGGCTTGAACCTCAGCCCCTTCTCAGACCTGAGGTGCACCGTTCCTGCTGGGGGTTTGCTTTCAAACTACGGATGACCTTGCCTTAACCTCTTTTGGCAGGTTCCCCAGCTCTTATTTTCTTGTTAGTTTTTCCTTGGATAAGAAGCAACAAGGTCAAGGGGATCATAGACCTTCCACAGACCGAAGTCAGAAAACCAGGAGAGGCCCGAAGATACTTCCCTTAACTGACCAACAGGAAAAACAAACAAACAAACAAACAACTTCTAGATTCATTCAGCAAGAAAGCAGAGATCAGCAAGGTTCATCCACATGGAGGGTAATACAGAAGAGGGGTTGTTCCCTCGTTTCCAAGGGAGATGTGCGTCAAACCGTAACTGCACGGTCCACATTCGGGTTAAGCCATGAACGAGGACCTCTCCCTCATGTAGTTCGGGAATCCTTTACAGAATTCTTCTACAGAGCAATCACAGCCAGAATGGACTTTGAGATCTTTGGTGATTAAATTAAGTAAAAACCCTTTTCCTGAAGCAACAGCGGGGGCTAGAAGGGGCATGGCTGGAGGGGAACGGACACAGCTGGAAATGGGCTGTGGACTGAACACTGCATCAAGGCCACCTTTCCTCATTTCCATCACTGTATTGTGATGAGACCGAACATTCGTGCACCCAAATTTCCGATGCTGAAACTTCAGCCCCAGGGTAATGTCTCAGGAGGTGAGGCCTTTGGGTGGCATTCAGTCAGGAAGGTGGAGCCCTCCTGAAGAGGATTGACACCCTTATAAAGGACACCCCAGAGAGCTCCCGTGCCCATCCTACCATGGGAGGACAGTCACCACGTGAGGCTGCATCGAGGAGATGGTCCTCTACAAACAGCAAGCGGGCTTCCGTCAGACAAGGAACCCACTGGCACCCAGATCTCGAATTTCCAGCCTCCAGAACCGTGAGAAAGCAATTTCTATGGTTTATAAGCCACTCAGTCTAGGCGTTCTGTTAGGGAGCCCCAATTTTGTGTATCGTGTATGTGTACATGAGACTGGAGGGGACAGGGTGGAGGGAAGAGGCGAGACGGGGCAGGGGTGGCGAGCAAATGCCAACAGTTGGTGGCTCTGGTAAGGGCGATATGAGAGAGCCCTATCATGGCACCTTTTTCGTAAGCCTTAAATCTTATCAAAATACAATATTATCCCAAGGTTAAAAACCCTCTCCCTGCACTCTTCCACGTATGGCTGGTGAGATGACCCTCATTCCAAGTAACTCTCTGAATCCAACACCCTTATTCAATAAACTCCGAGGCTGACTTGCCAGGAAGACCTCATCAAAATTCGAAAAGGATAATACGTTTTCTTTGAAAACGAAGTTTCAGGAGGGAATTTTAATCAAATCAATGTAGCACTGGCTTAAAATATTCTGAAAAAACATATAAAGTGCCAAGAAAGTTTGCTCCTCCAAAGAGCCAGACATCATCATTCTGCTGAACTTGGGAACACGTCTCCAAAGTCCCGGGTGTGGCAGTGGGGTGTGGTTCATGACTCAAAAAAATGGCATCCCCGAGTCCGCAACTCCATTTCCCAAAGCAGTCAGATGCCCTTGGAGCTCCTGCAAGAACGGGGAAGCTACGAGCCCAGCAATGATACAGCTGTTAGAGGCTTTTTTTTTTTTTTTTAAAGATTTATTTATTTGACAGATAGAGATTACAAGTAGGCAGAGAGGCAGGCAGAGAGAGAGGAGGAAGCAGGCTCCCAGCCAAGCAAAGAGCCCGATGCGGGGCTCGATCCCAGCACCCCGGGATCATGACCTGAGCTGAAGGCAGAGGCTTTAACCCGCTGAGCCACCCAGGCGCCCCAGCTGTTAGAGGCTTTAAAGCTTCTAGTAGTTCGCCAGATCTTTGTCAAGGAGTTGTTTTTTTTTTTTAACTCCTCTCTCAATGATACTATTGAACATAAAACTTTTTGCCTTTCTTTCTGACATTGCTACTTAGTGAAGTTGGTTTAGGGCCCCTAATTGCTCTGACTTCAGGTAGCTCTATAATGGGGGTAAGACACATACAGCTTATTAATCCACAGGGACGATAAATAGTTTCTCACAAGCTATTAAATTTTTGAACTCAAAATGTGACAACAAGATACATATCTTTGTCTACTTTTTCTTTGGCTTTAAATTTTATTATTGTCTTGTTTTTCCTTTCTAAGTTGTTCTTTCCTCGTTTAGAGAAGGACATGGTATATATTATAGTAAGTATTGTGCCATTTTCCAGGCTCATCTAGGTTTAGCTGGTGATGGTTTAGGATTGACTGGAATAGTAAGAGAATTAGGGCAGAATGTGAATAGAAGCCCTACCCCGTCTGTCCTCCATTCTTCAAATGCAGATCCCATGAATGTGGCAGAGAGATGGAAACAGCGAGGGGAGAGGATAACCATGTGTGTGTGTGTGCATGTGTCTGTGCGAGTGCATGTGTGTGCACGCGCATGTGTGTGTGTGTGTAGAAGGCAGTGAAACAAGTGAAGTAGCTGGGAAGAAGGCAGGTCTTAGGGACAAACAGAGTCGTAATAGGACACAGTTTGAAATTAGGCAAAGGGTCAATCTGCGAGAATGTTCTCAGCTAACTGCATTGTTACTGATGGGTTTGCCTCTGTACACCTACCAGGAATACACAACGTAAATCTTCCCACATGTTGCCGACACAGAGAGGTGATACAAGAAGAGAGAGCAAATCTAACATGTTCTACTAGGATTAGTACAAATTTAAACTGGAGGGCTTCATGAATAGAAAATACTGTGGTCTGGCTTTTAAATTTTTATCTTATTCACATCTAGTTAGGCTAAAGAAATTGTAAGAGCACAGATTAAGTATTAAAAATAAAGTGACAGGGGCGCCTGGGTGGCTCAGTGGGTTAAAGCCTCTGCCTTTCGCTCAGGTCATGATCTCAGGGTCCTGGGATCAAGCCCCGCATCGGGCTCTCTGCTTGGCAGGGAGCCTGCTTCCTCCTCTCTCTCTCTCTGCTTGCCTCTCTGCCTACTTGTGATCTCTGTCAAATAAATAAAATCTTTTAAAAAAATAAATAAAGTGACAAATAAGTACTGTTAGCTTTTTTGTGTGTAAGAATTCTATGTACCGTTAAAGAATTGTGGCTTTGCACCACCACCCCACCACCCCCCGCCCAACCCCGCCAGTGATTTTAGTCCCTCATCAGTACACACAGCCTTCGATGGCCTGAACAAAACATGGAGGAAGATCTCAACTAGGCTTAAACCTCAAACTAACCATAGTCTTGCTACCATCTACCAGCAGCTAAGATGAAGGGAGGAGAATACAGGGAAATCTTCTTCTGGTGCAGTTTTAAGGCATGTGAGGAAGAAGGAAATGTGTGTTAAAGCCCAACAAAGAGACAAATGGTCCATTTAGACAGAATGTGTGTGCTGTTGTAATGCTCTGTTTTCTTTTCTGAGCCTCTGCATAAGTGAACGCAGATACCAGGACTGCAGGAGGTAAGGAGTCTCTGAGACACTGATACACTCCAACTACAAAGGCTGGTACATAAAATGTTTATCTGGGAAAGCTGTCAGATATAAAAATACAGAATTTTAGGGCTATTTTAATTTTGAAGCAATTAAATATAAACTACTTCTGGTGAGTTGTATTTTTCTTTAAACTTAAAAATGTATGGAGAGGTAGTCCATGTTCATGGATTGGAAGCTACAACATTGTCAAGATGCCAGTTCTTTCCAACTCTATCTACAGATCTGGTGCAATTTCAACCAAAATCTCATCAAGCTACTTTACAGATATTGATGAACTAATTCTAAAGTTTATATGGAGAGGGGGAAAGACCCAGAACAGCCAATACAATATTGAAGGCGAAGAATGAAATTGGAGGACTGGCACTACCTGACTTTAAGACTTATTACAAAGCAATAATAATCAAGACAGTGTGATATTACTGGGGGGAAAAAAAAAAACAGATCAATAGATCAATAGAACAAAATAGAGAGCCCATAAATACACTCATACAAATACACTCAACTAACTTTGAAAGGTCCAGGGCAATAAAGTGAACATCAGACAGTCTTTTCAACAAATAGTGCTGGAACAACTAGATATCCACTTGCCAAGGGGAAAAAAAAAAAAAAAAGAATCTAGATGCAGAATTTACACCTTCCCCTAAAAATTAACTCAAGATGGATCATAAGTCTAAATGTAAAATGCCAAACTAAAATTTATAGAAGATAGCATGGCAGAAAAATCTAGATTAACTTGAATGCAGTAACTTTTTAGATACAACACTAATGAGAGAAAGAACCAATAAACTGAAATTCATTGAAATAAAAAAGCCTTTGTTCTATGAAAGCACTGTCAAGAGAATGATAAGCCCCAGACTGAGAAAATATTTGCCAAAGACACATCTGAGAGAGAAATGTTATCCAAAATATATAAAGAGGGGCGCCTGGGTGGCTCAGTGGGTTAAAGCCTCTGCCTTTCGCTCAGGTCATGATCCCAGGGTCCTGGGATCGAGCCCCGCATCGGGCTCTCTGCCTGCCTCGCTCCCTACTTGTGATCTCTATCTGTCAAATAAGTAAATAAAATCTTTAAAAAAAAAAATTAAAAAAAAAAACAAAATATATAAAGAACTCTTAAAACTCAACAATAAGCAAATAAACAACCAATTGAAAAATGGGCAAAGATCTGAATGGACATCTTACCAAAGAAGATGGCAAACAAGCACATGAACAGGTGGTCCACATCGTATGTCATTAGAGAATTGCAAATTCTGACAACAATGAGATTGTCACTATACACCCATTAGAATAGCCAAAATCCAGAACACTGACAACACCAAATGCTGGTGAGGCTGTTCAACAACAGGCAGTCTTATTTTTTGCTGGTGGGAACGCAAACTTTGGTGCAACCACTTTGCAAGACAGTTTGTCAGTTTCTTACAAAACTAAACATACTCTTACCATATGGTCCAGAACTGTGCTGCCTGATCCCCAAATGAGTTGAAAATGTTTACACAAAAACCTGCATATGGATATTATAGCAACTTTATGTATAACTGCTAAAACTTGGAAGCAACTGAGATGCCCTTCGGTAAGCAAATGGATAAATCAACTAATTGGAATGATATGGAGAAGATCAGCATGGCCCCTTGCACGAGAATGACATGCATATTCCTGGAGCATTCCATATTTTTAAAACAAACACACACATACAAACAAACTGTGATATAACCAGAAAGAGAATATTATTCAGCACTAAAAAGAAAGATGCTATCAAGCCATGAAAAGGCATGGAGGAACCTTAAAGGCACAGGACACAGTGAAAGAAGCCGAGCTGAAAAGACTACATGCTGTGTGATCCCAACTCTACAACTTTCTGGAAAAAACAAATATTATGCCTCCCTCAGAAAGGACGAATACCCAACTTTTTTATCAACTTGGATCAGACTGGAGGAGATTATGCTGAGTGAAATAAGTCCCGCAGAGAGAGTCAATTATCATACGGTTTCATTTACTTGTGGAGCATAAGGAATAACATGGAGGACATGGGGAGATGGAGAGGAGAAGGGAGTTGGGGGATATTGGAAGGGGAGACAAACCATGAGAGACTGTGGACTCTGAGAAACAAACAGGGTTTTGGAGGGGAGGTGGTAGGGGGTTGGGTCAGCCTGGTGGTGGGTATTAAGGAGGGCACGTACTACATGGAGCACTGGGTGTGGTGCATAAACAATGAATCTTGGAACACTGAAAAACTAAAATTAAATTAAGAAAAAAAATTGCCAAGGATTCGAGGGAGGGAGGTATAAATAAATGGAGGGCAGGGGTTTTTTAGGGCAGTAAAACTAGTCTATATGATACTATAATGATGGATCCGTGTCATCATATGTTTGTCAAAATCCAGAGAACACGCACCGGGAGGGAACCCAAGTGTAAACTATGGACATTGGGCTCTAATGATGTGTCAGTGCAGGTTCAACATATTTAATAAATGCACCACTATGGTGTGGGAGGTTGATGGTGGGGAAAGCTGTGTGTGTGTGTGTGTGTGTGTGTGTGTGTGTGTGCGCGCGCGCGCATGCTGAAGGGGACACAGAGGTATATGGGAAATCTCTATACTTTTGCCTCATGTTTGCTGTGAACTTACAACTCCTTTAAAAAATAAAGTTGATTTAGGGGCGCCTGGGTGGCTCAGTGGGTTAAAGCCTTTGCCTTCAGCTCAGGTCATGATCTCAGGGTCCTGGGATTGAGTCCCACATCAGGCTCTCTGCTCAGCGGGGAGCCTGCTTCCTCCTCTCTCTCTCTGCCTGCCTCTCTGCCTACTTGTGATCTCTCTCTGTCAAATAAATAAATAAAAGTGTTTAAAAAAAATAAAGTTGATTTAAAAAAGTGTGTATATATGTGTGTCTATATATAATAAATATAATTTGTATTTAAAGAGTTCAATAATATGTCTTTTCTTTTCAAGCTTAATATGACTTATTTAAAAGAAACCACCCCCCTCCCTGCCCCAATCATAGAACAGCAAGTTTGCTCCAGATTTCATCCTGCTTTTTGGGGGGTGGACACTGCTGTCTGTGTGGGGCTGGGCTCTCACAGACCAGCATTCTTAACTTCAGAGGAACCCAGGAGTGAGGAAGAGGCTGCCTCTCGGGGATTTCCACTGCGAAGATAAAAGATGAAGCCGGAGGACCCAGCAGATACCTCGCTGGGACAGTCAATTTCATATCTGATATAGGCCTTCTTGTCAAAGACCTATTTTGTCACCACTCATCCTAAAGGAACACTACAGTCATGAAATTTTTAGTTAGAACACACCTTAGAGGTAAGAAAGCCCCAGTTCTGGGGCACCTGGGTGGCTCAGTCAGTTAAGCCTCTGCCTTCGGCTTGGGTCATGATCTCAGGGTCCTGGGATCAAGCCCTGTATCAGGTTCTCTGCTCAGCGGGAATTCTGCTTCTCCCTCTGCCTCTGTCTCTGCCTGCCTCTCTGCCTACTTGTGATCTTTCTCAAATAAATAAAATCTTAAAAAAAAAAAAGACGAAGAAAAATAAAAGAAATCCCAGTTCTGGGGTGCCTGGGTGGCTCAGTGGGTTAAAGCCTCTGCCTTCGGCTCAGGTCATGATCCCAGGGTCCTGGGATCGAGTTCCGCATCGGGCTCTCTGCTCCTCAGGGAGCCTGCTTCCTCCTCTCTCTCTGCCTGCCTCTCTGCCTGCTTATACTCTCTGTCTCTCAAATAAATAAATAAAATAAAATAAAATAAAAGAAAGAAAGAAATCCCAGTTCTGACGAGGAGACAAAGGCCCTCGGAGGGAAATGACTAGGTTAAGGTCCTTAAGATGGAGGGAGGATAGAATCTGGGATTCATCACAATGTGGATGCAGGCACTTCTCCCAGCCACTCTTACCCCAGGCACATTCCAAAGGGAATAAAAAACAATCACTGGTACTCTGGGCTTTAACAGTGATCATGTGTTTTGCAGGAACAGAAAGATTCCACCCAAGCCAGGTCTCCTTTCTAGGGTAGGGTTCAGAGGAGGTATAGTCAAGACGGAGTGGAAGGGGCAAGAGGACTGTGGTCTCTCATCTCCGTAAATCACTTTGAGGAGTCGAGACGGAGTGGAAGGGGCAAGAGGGCTGTGGTCTCTCATCTCCGTAGATCACTGCGAGGAGTTCCTGTCAGCCCAGCCTCTTCCCTGCTCTACCTTCCTCTCCAGCCCGTCCACACCCACCTGCCTCCACCGCATCTCCCCTTAGTCCTTTATCAAGCCTAGCACGATAACGCTGTTGCCAACTGGGAGCAGAACACTTCTGCATAGTCCTTGGGCTTCTGACTTACCTTGGACATTAAAAGGGGAAATTCTTCTCTTAAACTGGTTTCACAATTACAAGGTCAAAGAATGCCATCAAGTCTACCTAAAAGTCTGACCCATGGATGTGATGTGTGTGTGACTAACTCTAATTATACAAGAACTGATCTCTCTCTCTCTCTCTCTCTCTCTCTCACACACACACACACACACACACACACACACACACTGAAATGCAGTGGAGTTATGTCCCCAAATGAAACAAGTTCTTCCCTACTGCTCAGAAATTGCAATGAGGCTTAAAATGCATAGGCTTTTCCTCACCTGATTAACAGATACAAAAGACAGGTGTTTATGGGCAGCAGGTATAGTAGGAGAATAAGTAGAAGCATATACAGGTTCCTATAGAGCAAAGCAAGAGGATTAGAGGTGAAAAGAGAAGGTTTATCAGAGCTGGGAGGGGAGGAGTAGAGACAAAAATGAGGTATCTCGACCAGGATGTTAATTTACTCATTGCAATTTCAGTTCTCTTTTCAAGACAGTCCCTTTTCTTTGTTTGTTTTCTTAGAGGGCTAACAGAAACCCACACCAGCACAGTAAATACACCCGAGTCAGTTCTGTGCAGTAATTACATGAGTTAATGACAAGATTACTGCAGTCTCTACGATATTCAGTTACAGAGAGAGGAACCCCGAAGTTCATTGACAGGTTCAGCATTTACCATAAAATCTCTTACTTTAAGCCTTTAAGGTCTGTCATTATATGATTAAAAAAAATTAAAGAAACAGGATAGCTGTCTTCTCTGGATAGAGGTGGCATCTTGCCTGGGGGTAAGAAACCCAACGGCGAGGGCTTAAAAGGGAAACACCAGTGATGAAAACGATACATGGCGAGGTCGAATTGTGGCTAGAATCTAGAGGACACCTACGTTAGAGTCAGGCTTACCCAAAGCAGATTAGAAATGGCACTATCATCTGCAAATCCTCCTTCTTCCTATAGGTTAAAACAAACAGGAAACATTGCAGAGTGCTGGAAGAGCAGGGGAGGGGGAGGGTGTCACAAGCATTCTCAAGGATTTGGTGCCTGGGGCTCACCTGGACGCATGCACAAACATGCTCACACAGTCGGTGGCACAAACACCAGGAAAACTCCTATCCCGTCAGTGCGATGATAATCTTTCATTTGGAGATCATACCCTCAGCCTTTCTCTCCCTCCTCCCTTGGCTCTTTGAGGCAACTTCTTTCTCCTGAACTGTGATTTGGAGTTTCAATGTCAGCAGACAATTAGAACGGGAATGTGGCAGATTTACCTTCATTTAATTTTCAAGAACATGCTTCGGGACATCACAGATCTTAGCTTGACTCACTGACCTGATACTACGGAGCACAGCTGGATATTAACTCCACATCTGTGACTCAGACACAGAACTTGTAATGGCACGCTCTATAAAGGGATTTTATGTCCTGGAAAAAAAGTCTGATATACTGGATGATTATCTTAAACTGTAGGGGAGTCACGACATACCTTGATGTCAAACATGCCAAAATGAAATGGAAATTTAAAATAATAACTTGGTAAAAATAAATAAATAAATGCAATTGAATGGTAATGGAGAGGCTCCTGCTTTGAAAACTTTGCTTCATTTTTCTCGCTCTTTGGATGGAACGAGTTAGCCTGGAGGGACCAGTCTACAGATCACGTTCAAGTGCATGCATTCTGGACAGTGTGGACCTGGCCAAATCCACAAACCACATGGCTTTCCCATCTTCAGAACTAATTATACATGCTACAAAAGCAGACGTGCCTAAGTCAGGTTAGCCCTGTCCTGGACTAAACCAAAAACAGAAGAAAGAAGAGAAAAGAAAAGAAGAATGCCAAGGGGAGAGGAAGGGAGAGAGAGAGGAGAGAGGAAGAATCCAGAATGGTTGCTACAGGAAAGGAGAGAGCCCACTATACAAATAATTTGTGCTTTGAAGCTCCAAATCATCCATCCCAATGCGGGGGGCGGAATAAATCTGGAAAGCAGGGAACTGCTGTGAAGTAAGGTGTTCTCTGAAACACAACCAGTTTTTTGTAGGGAATGGGAAGCTCTTAGTTCCCCAAATCTATTCATGGGCCAAGAGAGATTTTCTTCCCAGGGAGGATCCAGTACGGGATGTTGGTTAGAGCATCAGGAATTTGTTTTGTCTAGGGACAAACTCTTTGACAGAAACAAGACCCTTACAGAGTTTTCCAGGCATCGTTCATTGGTTTCTAATGTAGCCACTAGACAATCTAAAATTACGTATGCTGCTCACATTTTATTTTTACTGGACTGCGAGGATTTTCATAGGGGCCACGGGCATGATTTATAGGGAGTCCTGTCTCTATTTCCTGCCTCCTCTGCATTTCCCCAGGCCGCAGCTCATGGGGTTGTGCTTATAACATACAAAAGCTGGAGGAGGGCGGACTGGAAAATGTCTGGCCACCACAGTTCTGTGCCTTTGATGAATTCACAAACTGTGCTGGAAGTGAAGCCCTGACTGTATAACCAGCTCTCTTCTTCTCTTGGTGGAAAAGATGGAAGGTTCTAGAACTTGCTCCCCTTAGCAGAGCTCTCCATCAGCAAGTCTAGATCCAGCCCAGGCAGCCAGATCCCATCTGCATGCACCACATGGCATGAATGTCTTTCTTTCTCCGGGCAGCATTCAGACACCCAGGAGCAGAGACGTCTCTGGAGCACCCTTCGGCTGTTGGGGGACCGTCTGAAGACAGATTAGGTTTAAGGCACCTCACATCTGAGCCCAGCGAAGGTGTGACTGAAATATATTGCCAGCCCTTGGGATGAAAAGAAGCCGAGGGCTTATCAGCGGCCATGTGAAAACCACTTGACCTCAACAGAACCTGAGATTTCCCAATGTCTGTTACAAAAGCCCAAAATAGATTGGCTTATTTTAACTTCAAAGAGCTTACTGTCTCAGGCCCTGGCGAACTAGGTCACTGAGGAGGAGGAGGAGGGGGAGGAGGAAGAGTGTATTCAGGATGGCTGCGGCATCTACAATGTCCAGGAGCACAGAGACACATCTGCACACTTGGGCCCGGGCATGCTTAGAGCCCCGGCGCTCCTGTGGGCTGCATTCTCTCCCACGGGCAACGACAGTCACCACCTCAGCCCTCCTGCCTTCTGAAAACCTAAGTGGAACGAAGTTCAGATCTCATCCTCTACTCACAGCTCAAATGATCCCCCCCCCCATCTTTTAAGGGGTAGAGCGCCTATCCCATTCACTGTTCCTGAGAAGCCCAGCTGCCTTTCCGCATGAGCGCTGTATCTGAATTTTCGCCAGCGCCATATGGGCCTGTCAGCTCCTATGGCTTCTCCGCATCTTCCAAAAGGACCAACAAGAAGTGAGTATTAAAGTTATTGTTGTACCGATGATTTCAAGAACTTTTTAAATAAAGTGTGTGGGCAACAGGGATCCATCGAGGGACCCCAGTTTTTGTTTTTGTTTTTTTCCGCTTCAAGATCTCCTTCTTGAAATACAGATTTCGCCCACATGCTTTTAATTAAGTCAGCTATATTAGAGAACTTTACAAATGGCTGAAATGATGTTTTCAGTCACTATCTTTAATATCTTATATGTCTCAAACAAGAAAATTCAAATTTTTGTTTCAATTCAACCTAAGAGGACTCACAAGGACCATAACAAATAGCACCAGAATTCCTGCCTTAGCAGCCTACACAGGCACCTCCCTTCCATGGAAGTTTCTGAATGGTTACTGGCCACATTCACAGTTTCTCTCTTCCATAGACACTAAGTTGTTTTAGAACTAAAAGAGGTACAGGGGATCATCCTGGTGGAACTGTTGCTTTTTGGGGGTTTTTTTGTTCGTTTATTTGTTTCTGTTTGAAGACTTTTGATCCTAGAAGTTGGCCAGTGGACGTGTGACAGGTGGCCGCCTTGTCCCCAGCCAGGACATGCATTTGCAAGCTTAGGGCCAAGCGACAGGAAACTCACCATCAGCTCTGAGAGTGCGCACCGACTGGTCCAAAGCTGGTCATCATCACATTAGTAATTTAACAACTCGTCAGTATCGAAACACTTGCCAGTATCGATCACAGAGCATTACTTGGTTTTTTGTTTTTGTTTTTTTTATTACCTGATTTTAATTTGTAACAAATTTTGCTATACATTCTCAATAAGAGGCACACCTGGCTCCTTGTAAAACACGCTCACAATAATAAGTAATAAGAAAATAAGTACTCAAAAAAAAAAAAAAAAAAAAAAAGAAAAGAAGTACTCACTGACCACACATATGTCCTTGTTTTGTATATTTCAGTTTTTAAATCTCAGCACAGGACATTCAAGACCGCATTGTATATGTATCTTATAAACGGCTTGTGGTCAACTAACGATTGTTACTCTAAAGGTTTTAATAACCCTGTAATGCCAAAATGACTTCGCTTTGGAAGATTTTAAACCGAAGTCAAAGTACACACTTCAAAATGTAGGAACTTGCTTGCTTCACGCACTACGTACACAGTGCTGTTCACACTTTGATAGCATCTCAAGGCTTGACCTTTTGATCAGTTTCGGCTGCTGTGAGGCAGATGTGCAGTGTGTACCCAAGGCAAGACAGCGCTTCCCAGAGTGGGCATTAGTTAGAGCATGCTTGCCTAGCTGGTACACTTCCAAGCGTGATGTTAGTTGAATGCTTTTTCTGAACACGGAGAACATTACCTTCTTCTTGAGGGACTGTTCCGTTTCTTGTATGTGCAGGCTGCTGGTGACAGACGCCTTGCCATACTCCTGCTTTCTGATGAGTCTGTTTTTCCAATCTTCTTCCCCACTCTTCTTCAACAGCGCTAACCTGGGGGGGAAACAGGCCAACCAAAAGGGGTTCAGCACTAAACTCTACCTTGTAACAGAAGCATAGTTTGGGTAAGTTAGTCTTTGGCCAAAACATGACCACAGCTACCTACTTTCAATCTTTTTGAGTTTCATTCATTCTGAACAAAGTCCTGTCTGGAAAATTAATACAAGCATCCCCTTTTCTAAGATGTCCCTTCCCCCAAATCTTAGCATCAACATTCCACCAGAGGAATTAGCTTTGTTTTTTTCCTGCCCTTGGACTGAGAACAAGGAGATGAAGGTTAACCATCCCCAGAGAAAAATGTTTTCTAGTGACCCCTTCTGGTCACTTTGTGGAATAACATTTAACAGCTACAGCTGGATGAACAGTACTCCTTTGCAGAAAATTTAGCAGAAGTGGCTTTAAAAACTTAAAGCTATAAAGAACTGACAATCACTTCATATCTTTCAAGAAAAGGCAAAAGAAAATGTTTAAGATTTTCATCTCTCTGTACTCTAAGCCCTGTTCTTTTCCTCCAAAGGTACTTGGTCTCTCCAATCTATCTTAATACGGAAACTATTCTCCACAAACCTGTTTTAAAATGACTCCAACTTTCCTCCTGGGGAAATCCACATACAAAAAAAGAATCTAATTAATTGGGGTTTTTTACCTAACCTACTTTAGCTCAACTCTGATGTGACCTGGTACCAAGCTGCTTGGATGCTACAGCCTGGGAAAAGGCTGTTTCCGTGAGCATAAAGTTTCTCCAGCTTGCTCTCCTATGATGAATGAAGCCGTCTCAGGCACTGAAGTTGGCCAGACATAGGAAAGATGAAAGGAAAAAAAGTGATCACTGAACTCATTTCAGCTGCTGTTCAAACAATGTAAAGATTGGAGGGGAAAAGGCATTAGATGGCCCCCGCCATTCTTCTCTGCCAAGCCTGTCGGGTGGGGTCTTTGGAACATCCTAGTGCATGTCCATAAATGGCATACTTGAAAGCAGCACATCAGCTCTAGCCTGGCTGGGAACTCTGGCCCAGTAGCCTGGCATCCTTCCCTTGTTGGTCATTCTGGGAACTGGACTCAATGGTCTCTTAGGTCCCTTCTACTCAACTTCCTGACTCCACTAATGAAAGTTTTTCTATGCAAATAAGAAAAACAAGTTTTGCAGTACATAAATAAGAATCTACTTCCATCTAAAAATTTGTACATAATCATACCTTGTCTATTCATTCAAAGAATGGAAAGTAAGCACGAAGAAAAGGAGTCCCCTAAAAGGGCAGGAGCTTCAAGCTCTGGACCTATCCCCTTCTCTTCTTTTTCCTTTCTTTCCTTTCTGCTATGTGACAGCACATAAGACCTCACATGACCATTCTATAAACTGATACAATGTCACCTTACTGTGATATTGTGATTTACAATAAGAAATTTGTTCTTGGATTTCATCACCCTTCCGGGCCTAGAACTGCTAAACCCCTTGAAATTTCCTAATTGATGAGAATGACAGAGATGTCTTTATATTAATCAGGTGACCTTAGGGAAGCCCTTAAGGATGGGGACTGGTTGCCAGGAGAAGCAATCATGTGGTATGTGATTAGAGGAGTGGGACTTACAGTCCTATTCCCTGACTTCTGCAGAGGGCAGAGTGGCTGGCAGTTGGATCAATCACCAATGGCCAATGATCCAATCAAACATGCCTATGGAAAGAGGTCTCCATAAATACCCAAAAGGATGGAGCTCAGAGAGGATTGGAAGCTCAACGCCCTTTCTCTATACCTTACCCTATGCATCTCTTCCATCCAGCTATTCCTGTGTTATAACCTTCGATAAGAAGGTTGAGATCTAGTAAGGATGCTCTAGTAAATCAAACCCAAGGAGGGGGTCATTGGAATCTCCAATCTGTAGCCTATAGGGTCAAAAGTCCAGGAGACAACCTGAACCTTCCTCTAGCACCTGATGTGACAGTGTGTGTTAAGGGGGCATCCTTATGGGACAGAGCCCTTAACCTGTGGGATCTGAAGCCATCTCCAAGTAGACAGTGTCAGAATTTGCTGAATTGCGGGACTCCCAGCTGGGGTCAGAGACATGCTTGGTGGTGGAGGAAAATAACCCACGTTGGCAATTACAGTCAAAATCCTAAGATAGGCCCCATTTGGCTGAAGGTTCCATTTAGCCCTACATTCTATAGCCTGTGATGTTTGACAGTACTCTGCCAGTTCATGTACTTGAAAATAAATGCTCAGTGCCTTCAGGTGTTTTCATCAGACTACACAATGATTTCTCTTTTCTCTAATTATTCTGAATGAATCAGTTCTATGCTAATAAGAAAAAATAACCAAATAAAATCAGATCATGAAAAAACAACTAGTATTTGCATAGAGCTTTCAAAGTATCTATATACTTGCACAGAGTATTTCCAAGTATCTACAAGTGAGATTTTAGGAAAGTGAGCATGCCGGTATTTTCACACCCAAATGAAGAAGTACTTCCAACGTGCCATCTCATGAGAAACATTCATCTCACTGATATTCTCCTTGCAAACTGGTCTCGGGGCCGGCTTCTGTCTCTTACTTCCCCTTTGACACAGACGGTAGTTCTCCATCTTGACCATGACCTTTTTAATTGGATTTGATCCCAAGTGAGCTGAGAGAATCTAAAAAGTCAAATTCATCTCCATGAGCGGGGCCTATGGGAAATCCTGTGCTACAGTCTTTGAGGACATTCTTGAAACAAAGCTCCCGGGTGTCTGGAGCAATGAAAACAACCCAAATAACCATATGGTTTCCTTGATGGCTGCCCCAAGTGCACATAAACCTGACTTAGAAAAAACAAACTGTTGACTCTACAATCACTTTATGGCCCATCTCATGCTCTACTGGTTCCAAAGAAACTGGAGATTATTCCTGATGCGACAGACGAGGCATGAGTGCACACATAGGTGAAGGATTTCATTGACTGAGGTCACACTGCGTGTCAGGTGGTGGGGGGGGGGGCGGGGGGCGCAGTTAGGGGGGAGGGGCAGGGAGATGCCATCTCCAGGGAGGGGTGCCCTGCCTCCCAGAGCACGGCTTGTCTGTCTCCATTAGTGCGTTAGCTGACCAGACCCATTTGTGTCTGAATGTTTTAGAGACTGCATAGTATTCTGGGTTTCTTATAATGTTGGCTTTTTTCTCCCCTGTGATGGCCTTCAAAGAATTTCTCCATTCCCCAAACCTGAAATCTTGCTTCTGGATGTGTTGGCAGGGTCTCATCAGGCACTTCCAAGGACTACAGGGTCAGCAGAATCACATGGAACAACCAGTATTTTAACTGAGGCCACACAGTACTTGGACCCTGCCCTGGCTTACCGAGTGCCAATGACGGCTAACTTATGATTAACACGCGCTCAAACTTACACGCATTATGGATTTCCTACTTGGTGATCCGCAGGCCCGGAAGGGCAGGAGACCTTTCCAAACCTCCTCCTGTGATTCCACGACCCGCTGGTGGGGGCCGAGGAGCGAAAGGTCTGCTCCCACACACGACATAAATTACTGCCTATGCAATTCAAACAACTGTCAGCGCTTTTAACATCCGCCAAGTCCCAGCGCTATTTGCAGGGCTGTGATGCTGACAGCCTGGGCATCTGCTTGGTCTGAGGCGGGGAGCCCTGTGAGTGGCACTGGGTTAGCCTATTAACCCCAAGGCCTGGCTGGGGGCCACAGGCGCTGTGTGCTTCCAAGGCCGCCCGGGGAAATGTCTGCCTCTCTCGCCAAGGCCCACACTTTCTCAGCAGGGAACGCTGGCCTGACAGGCCTGTGTTCAGCCCAGTCTAAGAGGCCAGCCTGATTAGAACGGGTTTTGCAGGCTCCCTGCCGTCGGGGCTGGGTCAAATGTGGGACAGGCAAACCATGTGCCCCTAATCTTAAGTATGGTTTTTTTTTCTTCCAGCTTTGAATCACCGGCACCCCGCAGATTTCAGATAGGACAGACCAGCACAAATCAGTACTCCTATCAGATCTTGGTCTTGGCTGGTTTGCAGGCTGCTGGAGTGAGCTCCTGTGTCTTTTAAATGAGGACACATCAAAGATCAGAGGAGACTCCTGGGGCCCGAATTCTTACGTAAATCTGGGGGCCCTCTGGTGGCTGAAATCTTGAAATCTTGAGCAAGAGCCTCCAGTCCCTGTGGGGGAAGTACAGATACAGTCTGGTGGGGCGGGTCGGTGGGGGGCGAGGTACGCAGGGGCCAGAGCGGGCCTCTGCAGGGCGGACTGCTAGGCTGGTGAGGGCCAAGGGGCACATTCTTTGCCACTCTGGGAGTTCACCTAAGCCCTCACACTCCACCAGTTTCCCAGTGAAAGGATGGCTTTGTCGCCTTGTTTAGGAATCTTCTCCTGAATCTGAAAGAACAGCTACATTTGCTTTGGTAACTGTGGATAAGGTTCCTAATAGCTTAGTATACTTCTAAAGAGGTCTCAAGGGTCTTACCCCTAAAGAACACACAATTTATCTGACTTAGAATAAGAAGTACCCGAACAGGGCCAATTTAAACCCAAATCATTTAGGCAGTTATGAAACAGTTGATTTTACTAATCCAGTGCAAAAAGCCAATGGGTAGCCCGAGTGGCGCTAGTTATGGTTCAAACTTGACATTGCGGACATCAGAAAAGAGGAAGAAAGAGGAGGAGCCTTTAGGGACATCTCCTTGAACGGCAAGCTTCCCCCAAAAGAGGGGCATACTGAGGCTTTCCTGTGATTTCTTAGTTATACTCTTAGTTATACTCTTACACTCTTCCAAGTCCCAGTTATCAGAGTACAAAACAGGGACAGCATTGCCTCCCTGTAAGGGCTGCCTTCAGTACTAAGTGAGGTGGTCCATAAGAAATTCCAAGGGGGGAAGATGACCCCTGGTGTCCCTCAGAATGAAGGACTCAACAGGCCCACCTCCCAAGCAGAAAGAGACAGCACAAGGCGGAGGAAGCGAAAGCTGCAGCTTTCTAAAAACAATGAAGGAAATCTGGGAAGTCCAGTCTCCACCTCTTCCTAAGAGTCAGATGTGAACGTGGAACTGGAAATAAGCCATGCAAAGAACACATGAATTGAGAAAATCTGTTCAGGAGGAGGGCGAATCTTTTTCCCCCAGCTGTCTCGCTGACATTTCAGTCATCCGTTCAGTTTCCTAGTTGGAACGCAGGTGAGCGGCTAACCCAGCAGCGTGAGCATATGACAGTCTCACCCCAGCTACCCAGGGGGGGTCGGAGGCCAGCCCCTGGGGTCGGTCCCATTGCCCCCATTGGGCCTTAGTGGCCCTTGGAACCAAACTCCTCCTTTGGTGAAACGGGGCAGTCAGAAGTTAAAATAAAGTTTGAAAGTTCCACGTGATATGTTACATCACAAAAGGAAAAAAAAAGGCCAAATAAATACCAAGAACATTCTTATTTTAAATAGGTCAAGCTTCATTCTTTCTTTCTGAGCAGAGGGAGGGATCAGAGCCCTGCTTCAGGAAAAACCACCAGAGATGGACTGTAAAGATAACACAGTTTGTGTTTTCAGCAAAGTGCAAATAAAAATACTATCAACATAAGGGGGGAAAGATCACTGGTGATATATTTTCTAAGAGAAGTGTCTCTCATCCTTTATTAGTGGCTAAGCTCATCATAAATTATGTTAATAGAAAATATACCAAATTTACCATAAACAGGCAGGTAAACCAAGAATTACTGCACAGTGGAGAGACACAAAACTTCTTCCTCGAAAGTCCTAAGTCCCAACAGACAGATTATACCCAAAGATGGGGATTCTCCTTTAAGAGCCTGTGAAAGAAGGGGGCATACTGGTATCTTTCACTGCAATTTTACCCCAGGAATATTTTCCGATGTATAAAACACCTGAACTTGTGCGTAAGTGGCATTTGTCATTAATTTCCTTAAACAATATCTCTTCCTTCTCATCCAACTGATTATGAGGAGTAGGATCTCTCTCTTTTTTTAATGTTTTATTTATTTATTTGACGAGAGAGATCACAAGTAGGCAGAAAGGCAGGCAGAGAGAGAGAGGGAAGCAGGCTCCCTGCTGAGCACAGAGCCTGATGCAATGCAGGGCTCAAGCCCAGGACCCTGGGATCATGACCTGAGCTGAAGGCAGAGGCTTTAACCCACTGAGCCACCCAGGTGCCCGGAGGAGTAGGATCTCTGGGATCAAACTCTGCTGGGCCAGGTTTCGGTGGAGGAAGAATTCACACCAGCACAGATTCAAGACCTCACTCCCATTTAGCTGATGGGGTATTATCTTTCCCTTCATCTAAGCCCCAGTCCGGCAGTCTCATCCACTGTGAATTTGAAACAAGTGAAGGCAAAAGTACATAAGATTTAACAACCTTACTAATTTGTCGGTTGAGAAAGTCCCCATCTATCTAAACTTTTAAAGCATGAGGCTCAAAAAACTTGGGCTTGGAAAAGCAGAATGAGGAATTTTGATCGTGGTTTGATATATAGTCTTAGGCAGCGCAAAATGTATCCAGAAAAATCAGAGTGGCCGCTGTCTGGCAGAGGAAGAAAGCTTCTGAATGGTGGGAGGTGTGAAGGAAGGGTGCCGGCGGGCAGAGCGGATGGCGGACACAGCTGTGCTTTGGGTCACCCTGGAAAAGTATAGAGATCTTTCTGCATCTAGTCTTTTTATCGCTATGACATCTTTTGCTATTTAATTCCACAGCGGCTAAAGGCTAACAAGGAAAACACAGCCTGAAATATTTAGCCCTGGTTCCTTGTACCTGTCCCATTTAAATATACCCTCTCAATCCTCCATTCATTTTTTGGAAATGAGGTTACAGTGTTACTGGATATTCCAATGTAATCTTTCACAGCTATTACCTGATATAAAACTTCTAAACCCAGTTCACAAGAGTCCTCCGTTTCCCTTTCTGTAGGATAAATAAAACTTAGATTCTAATCCCAAAGATGTCTGTCCCAAATGTGGATTTATCCTCATTCCATCTACATACACTTTACATAGAAAGTCATGAAGGCTTAAGTGCATTCAATTTGAAGCCACATGTCTGATGGTGAAAGAGCCAAGATCATTGCTCCCATCATGGAACAGTGCAAGAATCTCCTAGGAAAAAGAGAAAATGGAACCCCAAACAAATAAGCACAAGTCAGCATCCGCTCGTGCCCATACCTGAGTCCGAAACTGGCACTCCTGAGCGTCACCGCCCCCGTGTGCTCATGACATCATCTCTGCCCATCACTTGGCGCTTTTCCTACCAGCAATGCGTAAGCTCCACCCCCAGGAGAATTACTCTGCCATCATTCAATCTCGTTACCTCTCTTTAATGGACATGGTTTTGCCGGCTGAATCGAGGATGCCCTCCACCACGGGCACTTTGATCTCTCCGGCAGCGAACATCGCACACGGACTCCTGGAGTATTTCTCCTGCCCTGGTTCTGCAGGATCTTGCTGCCTCCAGGACACGGGGGTTGCGGTGGGGGCCACAGTCTTCCCGGCAGCCAGACCCGTCTGCTCAGAAGGGGGCTCCCCGAACTCCGCCGCTGGGAAGAGAGGAGCCACGTCAGCATTCCCTCCTCCAGGCAGACATTCCTCCAGCTATTTACCCCCAGCGGCTCCACACACGGAGTGAGATCTGGGGGCGTGGGGGTGTCACCCAATCCACATGGCTTCAGGCCAACCTGTAGCACGCCGTCCCCTGCGAGGAAACCAATCTGCCCGGGAGGTTACTGCACACAGCACATGGTTTTGTGACAACTGGTCTTTTGCTGTGTGCGAGACACAGGAAGAGAGCTTTCACTACACACTACGGAATGCTTCTCCTCCTCCAAAACAATCCTTTTTACATTGCCAGTGGCCGGAATCACATCCTAAAACCACCAACGTAACTTACACGCGATCATTTTCTATAAATGCAGAAGGAGAATGAAAGCCCCAAGTAGGAGCTTACCAGTCTGCGTACCAGGACCGTGGAAGGAGTCTGGAAATCCACAGTCCTGGGTTCAAGTCCTCATTCCCTGTGCTTAACGCAGCCCTTTGGGGTCACCAACTCACAAAAGGGACCAACAGGGCTACCATTTCACAAGACTTATGTGAGTGAATCCTCGTGTGAGAGAGCTCCGGCATTCCTATTGTTGGAAACTGATCAATCTACTGAACGGGTCAGATTCAAGGGGAAAAGAAGTCTGGAGAAGAGTAGGATTCACTTGTGATTTGTAATCAATACGAGTTATAAACTGTCCTCCTACTTTAATTAAAAATAATCACAGACAGTGCTCGCTTCGGCAGCACATATACTAAAAAAAAAAAATAATCACAGACACATACAACCAATCAAGCCAATACCAAAAACCCAGGTGGTTTCTAAAACTTCTGGAGCAGTAACCTACCTCTAAGTGAAAACTTCCTTCTTGGGACGTTCTCCATGTCGACCTTCTTTTCAAAGGGCTGCCTGTCTTTCAAGTCTGGGCTCCCCTGTGCGAGGCTTTTACCCATGGAGAATTCCTTCAGTTCGTCACCAAGGTGGGAGATGGGAGGATGGCCTAGTTCCAGGCTGCCCTTTCTCGGAACGGCATATTTGGGTTCCTTACGGCTGTCTCCTTCCCGGACTCTGTTAAAGGTAGGGCAGGATGGCTCTGCTTCCTCGAAGGACCCGTACTTTTTACCACCATCTCCACCTGTCAAAACCCTCTTGCTTTCGGCCTCTCCAAACTCTCTCAACATTCCTCTGCTCCCACTACTCTCTGCTGAAGGCTGCCAGGCTTGGGATTTCAGGATGCTTCTAACCGGAGAATCAGAATTTTCTATCGAAGAAGGAAACTTATAGTCAGTGGCACTCGTGTTGTCGTCCACAGACAGCTTTGTCCGAAGATCCCCTGCATACATCGGCGTGACCATAGATGCCACAGTGGACACAGAGGTGTTAACAGTCGGTGAGAAAGGAATGAGCTTTCCACTTTGCACCTGGAAGGACATAGTTAAAGCACATAAAAGCGGGTTCAAAAATACTATCTATATGGGGCACCTGGGTGGCTCAGTGGGTTAAGCCTCTGCCTTCGGCTCAGGTCATGATCCCAGGGTTCTGGGATGGAGCCCCGCATTGGGCTCTCTGCTCAGTGGGGAGCCTGCTTCCCCTTCTCTCTCCGCCTGCCTCTCTCCCTACTTGTGATCTCTCTCTCTCTCTCTGTCAAATAAATAAATAAAACCTTAAAAAAAATACTACCTATATGAATCTCAGTTTAGGGATTGACATAGAATGAACGACTACATTGGGGGCAGTTTCACGGCTTGTCTTAGCAGGAAGATTTTTTTTTTTTTTTTAGTATTTTATTTATTTATTTGACAGAGAGAGATCACAAGCAGGCAGAGAGGCAGGCAGAGAGAGGGAGGGAGGAAGCAGGCTCCCTGCTGAGCAGAGAGCCTGATGTGCGGCTCAATCCCAGGACTCTGAGATCATGACCTGAGCCGAAGGCAGAGGCTTTAACCCACTGAGCCACCCAGGCACCCCAGGAAGACGTATTTTCCTAATCAAAATTAATCATTAATCAAAATCATCTAGGTGAAAAGCAGATTTCTCATCCTATTCTTTTCTCCATACAGGATTCATTCCAGATGATTTCGGCAAGCAAATCATGAAAAGAAAAAGGTACTCAGCGTGGCTATCTTTCTGAGGAAAGAAGTTATTACCAGACTCCTGACGGGTAATACAGTTTATCAACTTAATTCCATCTAGGAGCCAACAGTGCGATCCTGTATTTTAAGAACATTCCCGCACGCTGGCTTAGATTCACAGTGTACCCACCTGTTCCACCTCCCCGAGCGTGACCGGCTGAGTCTGATAGCGAGCGTTCATTCTCCTCTGTCTCATGTCTATTCTGTTTCGGGTAGAAATAGCTTTTGAGACTGGCTGAGACAATTTGTTAAACAAGGCCAACTTCTCCGCTAAGCTTAGAGTAGAGGAGTCAGGTTCACCTTGTTCAGCAGAATCTTTGCCCTCATTTGCCTGGTCTCTGGCTAAAGCTTTTTGGTGAGCAGATGCCTGTAATCTGAAAGGGATAAACATTAAAAAAAAAAAAAAATCAGTGACACAGATCAACACGAACAAAAAGCCCACTGCTAAATTTTGAATATTAACTCTCTTCCAAGTGTCACTTAATTTTGAAAAGGGCTGATTTCTCCCTATAGAAGTTGAAGACAGGTGTAGGCACTGTTTAGCTATTAACAAGCCCGCGAATAGCAGAGGCTGTTACCAATGTCATGAAGGCAGAACTTTATCTCTAAATTATTTCTAAAAAGTGAATTTCCTCTTTAAGAGACTGAAGTCAGCTTGGATATACCTTATCTTAGACAGTGTATCAGTGGTATCAACAACAAATAAGGCTAAAAGAGAATGCCAAGGCATTATCTTTGGCATGTCTAGACATAATCTACATATGTGGTTTGGGGGTGCCTCGGTGGCTCAGTTGGCTGAGCCTCTGACTCTTGGTTTCGGCTCAGGTCATGATCTCAGGATGGTGAGATCGAGCCCCGTGTCAGGATCCACACTCAGCCCAGAGTCTGCCCGAGACTCTCTTTCTCTGTCTCCCTCTGCCTCCTCCCCTCTACCCTGTTCTCTCTCTCCCTCTCAAATAAGTAAATAAATCTTTTTTAAAAAATAAACATGTAGTTCAGAGGTATTCTTTTCTTTTTATAGGACTAGGAAATAATCCAGTTATTCTGTCGATAATATATCTGGAACAAGGAGTTTCGATTTTCACTTGCTAAACACAAATAGATCGATTTTAAAGATTCCTTCTTTAAATTCTTAAAATTTAAAGATTTAAATTTTAAATTTAAATTTAATTTTAGTTTTAAATTAATTAACTTAATTAATTAATTAAATTCAGTGCAGCATTTTCTCTCACAGCTTCCTACCAGTTTTCTGAAAGGTACAGAGATCTGTAACTCCCAGCAACTTGCAAACGGACATTTCAGGTGCTGCAAAATCCCTCCAGCTTCTGAGTGGGGGAGAAGGCCTCCTATTACCTGGTCGCGGTGGATCTTGGAAGGTTTATGACAATGTAAGTTGAGGCCACTGGCAAATCCAGTTCTCAAACCCAGTGGACAGCATATCCTGTCTTAACACCAGTGAATCACCAGTTCACAAGTTACCCCAGACTAAAGAGCAGTAGACCCCTGCCTCTGGGTGGGGCCAGACCTATTTCTGCACTGCTGTCTGACTTCTTTTCATCTTATTTTTGACCCTTGTGTTTTGGTCCCTCATAGCAAAACAGGGTACACCTATGTGCCATAAGGACATACTTTCAAAACACAATTCAAAGCTTAGTAGTAAAACATCTAAGCTCAGACTCCATAGATGATTATTGTCTCAATCCCAAAAAGTCATGACCTTGTCTCTCTGTACATTAGAAAGAGATACCGTTGTTTCTAGTGTGTATTCATGACTACAAGTGTTTACAAAAACCAGAGTATTACTAGAATTTCAACATTCATGTCGAGTCCTCATTTTCCTATTAACCTTTATTAAGTGCTAGTAATTTAGATGGAGGATGAAATTTCTTAGAGAAGACCGGGATTATGAAAACAGAAACAAAACAAATGGATGAGTGAGTTAGTGTGATCCTAGTTCCAATACATGATGTAAGCAGGGAGATGAAAGGTTTCCTCATGCAGGCCTACAGGAAGTTAGCAGCGTCTCACACTACGACAAAACAAAATGGCGCCCATCCCCAAAGGCAACTCCTTGCATTGACTCATTTCTCAAACACATAAAGACATTCAGGATAGTGAGATGCATCTGCTGTCTAAGACCTTTGGCCTGAGGGCAGCATGCAGCTACTTCCGTCCAGTACCTGGCAGGCTGCACAGTGCTCTTAGCTACACTGGGACTAGGAAGTCTCGCCATTACAGGCTGGGTGGCCCCAGAGCACGAAGCAGGGATAGATTCACTTTAAAGGCAATTGCCAAAGAAGGAACATTCATGAGGAGAGAGAAGAAAAGAAGCGTTAAAGGAAAACATAGTTTTTAATTTCAGAAACTGTAAATAAATATTTTAACAAAATTATTTACTAAGTACTCTGGGGATAATTACTAAAGAACTTGAAAAGCAATTACAAACTGAGCAACTAAGAGACAGAGTTGATGCAAAGTAAATGGAATAAGATTAGGTTTTTAAAGCTTGGAAAGGATTTACCCTGACTTCAGAATAAATGTCTGGATTTTTTAGAATAACTTAAGAAAAAGTTAATATCATCCACCAGCAAATCAGTAGATTACGCTCATGTCTTAGAATGTTGTACTCAGCCTATTTTGTACAAAATTGGTATCCTCCTATAACCTACACACACATCAAAGTAGCTTCAGGGAGCCTTATGAGGTGATAACTTTTGTTTACATTTACTCTTTTGCTCCCATGAGTAGTTGCTCCTTAGTAAACAACAGCCCCTCAAACATTAAAAAAAGAGCTAGGGCACCTGAGTGGCTCAGTCGTTTCCTTTGGCTCAGGTCATGATCCCAGGGTCCTGGGATCAAGCCCCACAGGGAGCTCCCTGCTCGGCGGGAAGCCTGCTTCTCTCTCTCCCAATCCCCCTGCTTGTGTTCCCTCTCTCGCTGTGTCTTTCTCCGTCAAATAAATAAATCTTTTTTTTTTAAAGATTTTATTTATTTATTTGACAGAGAGAGATCACACGTAGGCAGAGAGGCAGGCAGAGAGAGAGGCAGAGAGAGAGGGGGAAGCAGGCTCCCTGTGGAGCAGAGAGCCTGATGCGGGGCTCGATCCCAGGACCCTGAGATCATGACCTGAGCCGAAGGCAGCGGCTTAATCCACTGAGCCACCCAGGCGCCCCAATAAATAAATCTTTTTAAAAATTTTTAAAATTTTAAAAAATAAGAAAAAGTAAAAAACCAAAAGAGCTGATCTGCTCAGAGTTCCTAATGAACACAAGAAGTGCTCCTCCATAGACACACCAGGAAGCTGAGGAACAACTGGGTAAGGATGTGAGCAGCTGCTCTAACAGCAGGCCCACAGGTGTGGGCTGCGACACAGACGCCTCTTGGGGTGCCCATGCCCTGAATGAGATGAACGCGCTTTCTTCAGGAAGGCTGTGTGTGGGTCCAGTGGGGAAGCATGAAAACCATTTCTAAAAACCCAATAAAAGTTTTCACTTGATTGAAGCAATTATCTCTGAATGAATTACTTTGGGAAATTCATTCTGAACATATTGGAGTGGACTGCTCAAGTACTTAGAAAGTCCTCAAACTTCCAAGGAATTATTTACCATTTTTTGGTGACTATTTAAAAATAAATTAAAAAACAAAACAAAAACCCCTCCAACCCCTTATCTTTTTGAGACAGCTGCTGAAATGCTATCTGGGGTTTGCCTGAAAATGAGGCAGGAGGACAGGTGAAGTGGATGGGGTTTTGGGAGCGCAAGACTGGCTGGGCTGCTGACTGTTGAAACGCAGTGGTCAGTACACTCGGGCTCATTATGTTAATCTCATGGTTTACATTTTCCACTGTGAAAAAGATTAATAAGAGAAAGGCAGAAACCAAAAAAATTAAAATTCGCCTTGAGGTTTTTCTAGGAGATACAACAGGCAACACACCCTGTTACAAAGCTCAGAGACACCGCAGGAAGGAAAATCCCGGAGTGTGAACATCTCTGTGGAGTCTAACCGAACCATCTCCTGATCGCTTCATTTTTACTTAAACGTCTTTAAATCTTTTTCTTTCTCTCTCTTTTTTTTTTTTTTTTCCCAAGAAAACTTTTCAGCCAGGCCCAGAGGTCAGGAGGGGGCACTTACGTGGCTGCAATGGCCACCTCCTCGGTGGTAACGGGCTGGGTGTGGGATCGGTCCTGGAGCCGCCGCAGCCTTTGCTCCACGGCCGCGTTTCTGGAGCGTCGCTTTGGAACATTTTTCTCATCAAATGATTTTTCCATTTCCTGAGATCAGAAACGATGCGGAATCCTTATACGTTTGCGGAAAGAGCACTGGGGCTGCTGTGTTTCTGCTCTGTTCCCAGACAGGGCCCCCCAGGAGGGACCCCCTGTGAGGCAGGTGTCATTCTCAGAAGAGTGCACCTGTGCAGTGGGGGGGGGAGGGGGAGTGTTGGGGGGAGGGGTAGGGAGGTCTCAGCCAGGGGCTGAGAGGCACATGGGCCGCGCCAGGCCAGGCGGGCCGGAGGGCCCCGTGCAGGGAGCAGGGGACGGTTTCACTTCAGGCACCTCAGTACACCTTACCCTGAAAAGCAGCCTCTTGGCAGCGACACTCAGCTTGGCTCGTTCATCTACCTTCTCTTCATCTGTAAGAGGCCACAAAATAAAAACTGAACATTATTAGAAAAATGTAGGTGAAGTCTCTGAAAAGTTTCCCAAGCCTGACCCTGGAAATCCTTTGAATGTAAGAATGGATGTACCAAAGATTATAATTGGCAATATTTTCCCCCTGGAGGGATCCCATTCTTCTGCTCAGTGAAAAGGTGCTAATTTCCTTTGTAATTAACCAGACAAAACTCGGTCTGGACAGGAATTCTCTATGACAATATTTGGACAATTGAGGTTTAAGAATAGATTTTATGAAAGGAATTCTTTGTTGTTACATAGTAACAAGAAATTAACAACAAAAAGCTGCTGCTTTAGCAAATCAGTTATTTCGGTATAATTCATTCCACAGTTCTAACTCTCTTAAAAATAAGGAAAAGCTCACACGAGAATCTCAACTAAGTTTTATTAGAGTCACAGAGAAAAAACCTGCAGCAAAGAAATCAGTAGACTCCTTAACCTCATCCTCTCAAAAAAGCAGACTCTTACAGAAACCTAATCTGGGTGAGATGACAGAAGCGACAAAAGGAAAACAGATACTTGCCCTCCACGGCTGGCATTTCTGAATGCGAAGCAGACCTAGGAAAGACATTAGGCAAATAAAAATAACAAAAAATTAGCTGGTGGGAATAGAAGATCCAAATAAAACATCAGATGAAAAGTCAAAGTAAAAGCAAAAGTAAAAATTCAATCGAACTCTCTTAAAGAATATCATCCTGCTAGCAATCCTCATTGTGAATACACAGATATAGGTGTTAACGGACACAGTGCAGTGTGTGTGCACACAACCCAGCCAGGTGCACACCTCGTGGAGACAAATCAGAACTGAGTGTGACTTATTAAACACAACTGGTCAGTTTGTACACAAACCTCATCCTCTCTACGTGTAAGCATAGGAACATGTAAAACTCAGATACGACAAGTAGACAGACATTTAGAAAGTGAGTGTAAAATCCCTAGTTCTTTGCACAGGAAAATCTGGGGAATACTCACTGTGGTTTCTAATTTAACGAGGGCATAAGAAATGAAAAACAGTGAACAAAGAAAAATAACGTGTCTCACTTCTTACCATCTGAACACAACGTAAAACCGTACTGCGATACTGTTGTCACGGGCAGCATTCTTTAAAAAATGCATGTGTACAAGCCACATAAATGTTCCTTATAGATTAGACGGAGGAACGATGGAATCACCACAACCCATTTAAACATCGCCAGGACTGTCCCTGTGGGCAGATCCCGTACGATGGCTTTTATATTCCTGGACTACAGAACTACACATCACGCGTGCCTACCTATCCGATTCCTTTCGTTCGGCTGAGGTTATAGGTTGAGTTCTAAATCTCTCGGAAGTTTTTCTACTTTCACCAGGAGAAAAATAGCGTCTTGGTTTCCGGGACCCTCTTTCCCGTTCCACACCGGTAGGCAAGCCAACGCCTTCGGTTGACCTCTCCACCCGGGGTTGGCTTTTAGAATCATTGGGAGGGAGTGCACAGAAGGGAAATGAGAGACAGAGAGAGAGAATAAAGCAAAGGTTTATGCATCTCAGTGAGGCAAGGCTCAGACACCGCCAAATCCCGCCGCATGCCCCGACCATGCACTTGAAGGAGGGGGAGCAGTCCAGCGACCCAGTACTGTAGCTCCCTATTAGTAGGCAGAAGCAGAATGGTAGTTTTCAAGCCATTTCCTGTACGGTCTGCCCTGCACCCTGGTGAGCTGAGCTAATAGGACCCAATGCGAGACACACCGCAAGTGGCAAAGTGAATAATTCTGCCAAGGGCGTGCAAGTGACACATCGGGAGGGTGCGTGAAATGTCACCTACAGTTCGGGTTTCTTGCTGGCATGGACAGACTCCAGAAACGCATTTCGGAGCTGGGCGACAGAGACCTTCGTGTCCAGCACGCCGACTTCCAGGGGGGGCCCTTCAGCTTTGGAACTCTGCCGCTCCGGTTCTTGCCTGGACGCGGGGTCCTTACCCTTCAAGGCCTGCAGCTGAGGGGGGCCCGTGTAGTCAGACAGGGAGCGGGTGAGGACCTTACGTTTCTTTGCCACGGCCTCCTGTCTGTGGCCTGTCATCCTGGCATCTTGGGACACGGGCTGGCTCTGAACATGCAAGACCATCTCGTGTCTACTTATCCTCTCGGCGGGCGGTTGCTGAGCGGGAGGCGGGTGTGACAGGCTCTCTGGTTCCTTCTGATGTTCTGAGGGGACTGGGCTCCCAGCAGGCTTGCTAACGTCATCGTTTCCAGAGGGGTCTTCGTGGCTTCGCGTAAGCCCATGGTCCTCCAATGCCAAAAGCGATTTCCTGCTTTTCTCGAGAGCTTCAGTGAAGAGCATATCTTCCTCCGCTTTCGATTCACAAATGTGGAGAACTGGGGTATCCCTTCTCTCACTTTCTAGAACCTTCAAGGTGGGAGGCTTTCTGACATTCTGGGTGGCGGACCCCCCCCAGCTGCATTCAGACACGTTCTCTGGGATCTCTGAGGTCACCAGCGTGGCCGTGTGAATGGGGTCCGCCGGCTGGACGTAGCCTCGGATCCGCTGTCCCGCGGAGCTGGCTGCCTTGCTCAAGACCCTATCAAAGGCCGAATTTTCTGACTGAAAGGACGAGTAATGGATGGGCACTGGCTGATGTCTCCTCTGAGTGAAGGGCTCGGAGGCCACCTCAGGGCTGCTGCGAGCACTCTCCTCTCTCACCATTTTTTCTCTAACCTTAACTCTTTAAGAAAGAAAAAGGATTTAAGTTGCAAAGTGCAGTAACCGCTTCATAGGGAGAAAGCATGCGTGGATCCCAGGCTACCCATGAGCAGAAATCCACCCAAAGGCAGAACCCCCGGTGACAACGCATTTCTGGTGGTTCACGTCAGAAACTCACTGCCGGCCGGGTGAAGGATTGCGAGTTTCCAGATGTGACTATGTCAGTGTGGCACCAAACCCACTCTGCCCTCCGTAAAGCTGAGACAGCTCAGATGCCGTCCTGGGGGAGAATGGATGCCTTCTGACGAAACGAATGACCAGAAGCCACAGAAAAATCCATTATTATATACCACCAGTATGCATGAGGGCACATCGAGGCTGTTGGTGGGAATCTGTGAACACTACACATACAGGCCCGGTGTGTGGACTCTGGGTGGGGGCAGTTTCCAAGTATACACACACCTAGGGGCCAGATGTAATAATTTCACTGTCTCCTGGAAATGTAAGAACATTTGTGATTTTTAAAAAATTTTTAAATGGAGCTCAAGACACAACACACAATCACCCCTTTCAAGCACTCAGCTAAACATTCCCAAGCGTTTTCATGCAATGCAGACTGTATTCATTCATTCCTAAGACATGTGACCAGTTTGGACATCATTACGACTAAGCATTGTAGCACCAAGAAGACTGTTAGAGAAAAGATATTTGTTGAGAGAACAGACTGAATGTTTTCTCCCCTTTGGAATTGCTAGTAGACCCTTAGCTAAAAACTAAAGTGAAAAGAGATCGCTGTCATTTCTGGAGCTACTTAAATATCTGAGAGCTAAAGTGAAATCCAGTTGAAAAGCTACAAAATCTTATTCTATTGCTGCAGAAGCAAAGTAGCCAAGAGCTCTGGCTGGGGCACCTAGGAGATCTCAGTTCAAAACTGGCTCAGCCAGTTCTAGCTGTGTGGTCTGAGGCAACTTACCTGGCTCAGTTCTTGGCTTTTAAATTGAAATCCTCGTGACAAAATGTAATGTGATGTTGGCAAAGCACTTGGATGGCTCAGTACTAAGTACTCTTAGCAAAGAGTAACCATTTAATAGTGTTAGCTAGTACTTATCTCTGCTTTCTGAAATGCCACAGAGTGAAAAAGGAGAAACCATTGAAGCTGTTCAAGAATGGATTACTAATTGGCAATAATCCTTAGAAAGTAAAACACATTTTTGGAGTGGGAAAAGTGATTTCTTGGGGGACTATAAACACTCATGTACTGAAGATCAGTCAGCAAAAATATTTATTTACACTTTTGGAAGAGAATATTTTCTTAAATGACAAATGCACCCTGCTAAATTTGATATCAACTCCTACGTGTATTTCATCAACAAATGCAGGATATCTACATATATTTCGTTAACAAAAAATTAAACACACACAAAAGGCAGTTACCGTGAACAATCCAGGAGGGGGGAAAAAAGCATTCTAAGTTGTTATTTTTCCCAGAGACTAGCCAGTGTTGGAGGTTTTCATATTTATAAGCTTTGTTAATCAAAAGAAGACTGAAATGTGGTTCAAGTTCTCCTGTGGAATGTGTCCTTCTAATCAGAGACAATCTGAATGTTGTCCTCAGCTGAGAACAAAGTGACTGTTAGAAACTCAGTATATGGGTGCTTTGTCCTGCCAGAGACTTATTCATTCTCCCTCCTTCCGCCTCTCCCTGCCCCCAACCTTAAAAATGAAATGATAGGGGGGTTTTTGTCTGCCTTTAAAAGCACATGCCCTAAGGGTAGCTGATAAAAATTAACTATTGGTTTAGAGACAAGGAGACATGAAAAGGAGGAGGCCAGAAGCCCTGGCCCAAATGGGACACTCCCTGGTTAGTTAGTGAGACTCCAGAGGAGAGAAACCAGGAGGAGCCTCACTACTGCCCCCACTTGGCGGTATGCAGGTTGGTGAGAAAGGAGAAAAGCAAGGAGTGTCATCAAAAAGATTTTCAAAAAGAGGAAAAAACGAGGAGAGGGAAATACTGTTAGCAGGGATTAGGGCAATGGGAGGAGAAAAGCAAATGTTCAGAAAGAAATTTCCAGCAGCCCCTGTGAACACATCATTGTCAAACGCACTGCCATGAACAGAGGGCAAGAAGAGAGTTAGCGTTGGGTAATGTGGAACAGCAAGGCAAGTCAGCAGGGGAGAAGCACGCACTACGCTGAAGCCAAGAGGTTTAGCTCAGCATATACCTGGAAGGCCAGTTGATAAGAGAAGGTGTGTCCCCTTCGGAATCTTTCTGGAGAAACCACTCATGTTTGGGTTTCCCGGTACTATCGTGTATAAGAGACAAAACTTTAGATAATTTCTATTCGAACGACAACACAGGTATAGACAATTATAATCTGAAACCCGAAGGCTGATTTCTGTTAGGTCAAGACTAATCCTGGCTTTCGAAATGTATAAGGAAAATGTATAAGTGCATTTTGTCACAGGGCTTAAATTCACAGCACAAAACTCCCAAGGACATGTGGCCCATTACTAAACTTAAGAGCTAGAGATAAATCTATCCAAAGCCACCACATAAAGTGGATAAACAGGAGTCTGTTATACTCACACTCTCCCCACAAATACCAGACAATTTTCTTGTAAGAAGTTGGATTAAATGTCAACTCATCCTCTAATAAGTTTTGTCAAGGGACATTGGTAAATAACCAAATACAAAGATAGCGTCCATGCAAAACAACACATACCGAATAAAGGAAATCAATAAAAAGAAATTCAATGAGATCATGTCTTTAATTGCTCTTATACATTTTCCTATTGCGTTTGTCACTGAGTAACGCAACCAACGTAACAATGACATAACCAATACCAATTCAGGGCAATTCAATAAATGTTGAGTTCCTACTATGTATGAAACCCTGAACTAGGCTCTGAGAAATAACAAAGGGGACTCGGGCATCACCCCAGCCATTAAAAAACTTACACTATGGCAGGCCAGATAACATAGGATTTATACATTCATCCCTCCACACACGATCGGATATTACGCAAAGTTGGATGTGAGGAAGGATTATGTTAGGCTGAAGATATTTCAGAACAGGCCAGAAAAACCCTGTGGAAACCACGTAAAGCAGGTCACCGGAGGAACAAACCACTGATGTGTATCATTTTACGATGCAGAAAGAGAATGTTTACCAGCTCAGAACCATACCAACTTATTTGTAAGAGTTTTCAATACAAGGCTAGAAACACACTTTAGCTCAAAGCAGTATTCCAAAAAATAGAACGATAATTACAGTAACATAACCTTAATTTTCTAAAAATCATTTTAGTTCAGGTTTTAGCTGAAGCTGATAGGTAAGAGCCAGTCTGTAACCACTGCCCTACCTTTTGCTGGGACCACTGAAATCTGTCACATTCTAGGAATGATGATCTCCCCTGCCTTTCTGCCCGGGAACCTGTCCACCCACCTCCCTACCCCAGCATCACAGCAATTCAGTCTAGTGAACAAAAAATTCAGATGTACGGAAAGCCGTTTTATTTCCAACTATAAAAAGTCTAATTTCTCAACACTCATTTCAGCATAGGACTTTTTTCAGCCTACCATTTACAACTAAGAAAGGAGGGGATTCCTCTAGCATGGGATACAGTGGGAGGAGTGGGAGCAGCTGATATTTGCTACCGAAAACCACCCAGTTAATATAACTAATATGCCCACCTCACAAAATTATTTTAAGATTCAAATGCGTTGTGTGTGACAGAATGCTTTGGAAACTGTGAAGTGCTATACAAATTTTGGGACAGGGCTCTCATTGATAAGACTAGAACTTGGTCAGCACCACAAAATAAATAAATCAATAAATAGATAAATACATAAAATAAAAATTAAAAATGATCAGGGTCTTGTTTAAGAATATGTTGGGCCAAGCACCTGGGGTGCCTGGGTGGCTCAGTGGGTTAAGCCTCTGCCTTCGGCTCAGGTCATGATCCCAGGGTCCTGGGATCAAGCCCCGCATTGGGCTCTCTGCTCGGCGGGGAGCCTGCTTCCCCCACTCTCTCTGCCTCTCTGCCTACTTGTGATCTCTCTCTGTCAAATAAATAAATAAAATCTTAAAAAAAAAAAAGAATATGTTGGGTCAGCATCTGGAAAGGGACAATCAGACAGACATGGGAAGCTGGCTGGTTTCCATTTATTCATTACACCACAGGAATGGAATTAGCCAAAAAACCAACATCCTCCTGTATGTCTCCGAGTTACTGCTTCTATACTGTAAAGAGATGAGACATACAGAGTCTGAATTCAAAAGTTGTGGGATTTTTCAGGAACGTGCGTCCAGCCTCAACCAGGAAGACGAGTCTCTTGAGTCAATTTGCATCAGGAGTGATAGAGAAAAGTATTTCGCAAAGTAAGGCACTAGGATCCTGGACGTTGGCTGAGGCACTGACCTGGGTGATATTTTTGGCCATGAGGACCGGAAAAGAGGGAGAGAGGGGGTGGGGAGACACCTAATCTAGACACTTTCTGCCCGTGGGCTGTTCTGGGCATGCCCACCCACCGACTGGCAGCATGTGCTCGCTCCTCCACCCTTCTCTTCCTCTCCAACAAGCAGCATCTGCTACAGGCAATCCCTCCCTTCACCCGCTCCGCAGCCTTCTTGGTCTCCTCCTCCCCCGCCACCATCTGCATCTCTAGAGCCTGGGGTGCCCAAGACGGGCTTCTCTCTTTCTCCATTGACATTCAGTGCCTTGATGTTCCCATCTGGCTTTCACTTCCATGCCGACCTTCCCTTCAACTCCAGCCTTGGACTCTACTGGCCACTGGAAGCTTCCATTTGGATATCCTGCTTCTCCCTCTCCAATTCCCCCTGCCGGTGTTCCCTCTCTCACGGTCTCTCTCTGTCAAATAAATAAATAAAATCTTTTTTTTTTTTTTTAAATGTATATTGGGGCACTTGGGTGGCTTAGTGGGTTAAAGCCTCTGCCTTCAGCTCAGGTCATGATCCCAGGGTCCTGGGATTGAGCCCCGCATGGGGCTCTCTGCTCGGTGGGAGCCTGCTTCCTCCTCTCTCTCTGCCTGCCTCTCTGCCTACTTGTGATCTCTGTCAAATAAACAAATAAAATCTTTAAATAAATAAATAAATAAAAATAAAAATGAATATTAACTGGCTCAGATCATAAGCTGGTGAAGAAAGTCTGGGGCTTGAACCCAAGTATTGTGAGACCCTGCCCAAGTCTACAGCTTCTCCTCCAGTGAGTGCTCTACAGGCTTTCAATTCTGGAAAATGAATGGATAATGAATGAGCAACCCCTCCCTGGCTTGAGTGAGAAATGATGGAGTTGGGTCACAGGTATTCACAGGCTCTGGGCCTAAGCAAGGAAGGCACCAAGGGCGTCCTGGCCACACCCACAATCCCGACGGGATGGAGGTCTCTAGGCTGTGCCTGTTCCACCTTCAGCAGAGAGCCTGGAAATTTCCTGTAAACCCCACAAAACCCAACAATCTTCTCCCTGTTTTTTCTCCAAATGCACAACGTGAAATCAAAGGAGTCTGGCAGCAAAGAGCAATTTAGCTTGGAGGGCACTCACTGCTGAGGAGGGGGTAGGAGAGGGGTGCAGAGGCCCAGACCTGGCAAGGCGCACAAGACCTTTTCTCCTTCCCCCACCAAAGCAATCTATAGCAGAAGATAAGTGTAAGAATCAACCATCTGGAAACGAGAAAATTCATGGGAGGGAGAAACTGGGAGCAGGTGATACTGGGTGTTAGTGGGAGGGATCAGAAAATACTCTGAGGCCCAAGGGAACATTCTAGCCTGACTGGGTCTCTGGGCTGCCCCTGCTCCTCTGGCACACATAGAAAAAGAGAATGTGACATGACACCTCATTCACTAAACCTAAATGCCACTTTCATGGGCCCTTTTCAGGCTCAACATCACAAGAGCTAAACACAACTCACCACTCACTGACACATGTTCAATGTGTCTGCTATGCTACAGGTGCAATGCCCGTATCAGGGAAAATCATTTTAGCATGCACACCTGACTTCCTTGCACGCTGAGTATCCACTAGGAAATCTGAGATTTAAAATCAGCTCTGGGGGCACCTGGGTGGCTCAGTGGCTTAAGCCTCTGCCTTCCTTCGGCTCAGGTCATGATCTCAGGGTCCTGGGATTCGAGCCCTGCATTGGGCTCTCTGCTCAGCGGGGAGCATGCTTCCCTCCCCCCCACCCCCCTGGCATGCCTCTCTGCCTACTTGTGATCTCTCTCTCTCTCTCTGTTAAATAAAAAAATAAAATCTTTTAAAAAATTGTAATTCAGTGTACCTTCATAATTGATATAGACAACAGTCACACTAAGGGATTTACTTGGACACAGATGTTTAGTGCAGTTAATGGAATTTTTAAATTCAAGATTTCTTTTCTCTCTTTAAAAGTAAAAACTCGTTTAAATACATAAATAACAAATGAAAATGTGGGTCAAACACAGTCAATGCCACAAAATCCATTTGAATCTTTTTCTTTCTTTCCTTCAAATTCTCCCCCCAAAGCCCAAAGACACTGAAAAACCTGAGGAGAGAGCAGAAAACAACCCAGAGTGGTCACTCTTAAGTGTTGACATTGGTGAGAAACCAAATTCTACCTTTTGCATTAAATGCGTGGGTCCCCAAATGGTAGGTCAAGGTCTAAAAACGATCTCACCAATTCACAGGCACTCCAAAACAATGGGATATAATGGAACTTTGTGGACCAAGTTCTCCATACACTCTGACTCTGAGACTGACAGGTGGCTAAGGGATGTCCAAACTCCGATTAAAACGTCTATCATTTTGTAAGAGTACAAAATTTATTTCTGGGGCCCAGGAGTCATTGTTTTTTGGAGAAACAGTATAATAGCAGGTAAGCTTTTAAAAATAGAGCTCTTAAAAAAGAGATCACATCTGAATAATGGCAAATAATGCCTTGGGTTCATTTTCTTTCTTTAAATATTAAATTGATGCTGCTATTTATTGTAGTGTGCCTTAATGTTATGCATAACTGTTTTTACTAATTAAAACTTAGTTTAAAAAAATGAACCAGGGGCACGTGGGTGGCTCAGTGAGTTAAGCCTCTGCCTTCAGCTCAGGTCATGATCCCAGGGTCTTGGGATCGAGCCCCACATTGGGCTTTCTGCTCAGCAGGGAGGCTGCTTTCCTTCCTCTCTCTGCCTGCCTCTCTGCCTACTTGTGATCTCTGTCAAATAAATAAATAAAATCTTAAAAAAAAAAAAATGAACCAAGTGGGAAGGGTTGGTTTGGTACAACAGAACAAGTTGAGTGCATGATACCATCGGGCTATGGCAGGTAAATTACGTCCTTGCAAAGAGAGTCAATGATTGATGGTGGACAGAGGCACAGCAGGGATATAAAACCCTTTCTCTCAGCTAGAGCAATGGTTACATGTTTACAAAACTCCCTAACCTGCATTCTTAAAATATGTGCATTTCCATGTGAATTATGCCTCAATTAACAAATATACCACTGCTGGATTAAAGTGAGGATTTCTTGGGGTGCCTGGGTAGCTCAGTCAGTTAAGTGTCTGACTTTTGATTTCAGCTTAAGTCACAATCTCAGGGCCGGGAGATCCATCCCCGTGTTGGGCTCACACTCTGGGCATGGAGGCTGCTTGGGATTCTCTCTCCTTCTCCCTCTCCCCACCCAAGGAAGGCAGGCAGGCAGGCAGGAAGAGAGAGACAGAGAGAGGAAAGAAGGAAGGAAGGAAGAAAGGAAGGAAGGAAGGAAGGAAAGAAAGGAAGGAAGGAAGGAAGAGAGGGACACAAATAGTGAGGACTTCTTGAGTAATGAAAGTCTAGAAATACAGAGTCTTCTTAGAGCGGAAGCAGGATGAACATGTGAAATAACCAATTTCTTCCAGGTCCCCTCTGAACGAATCTCAGTACTGAATGGCTAAATGCTAAGCCTCGGATGAGAAAGCACAATGACAGAAAGTGTGTGTATACAGATAGAACTGTCTAGAACAGTACTGGAGTCTCAGGAAGGTGCCATAGGGGCCCTCCCAAAGTGGCTCCAGCTTCTAGCTCCCAGCTGGATTTGAATCTCCACATCTCCAGCTTGGATGTTAACCAGCCCTGCTAGAACAAAGTGATCCAGGGACTTGGCTGCATTAGTCATGAGACTAACCTAGACTCAGCCATTCAGGACTGGAGACCGAGTTCACAAGATCCCAAAAGCAGTCCCCCCTCAACCAGGATGCTCATTCATAGTTTCATAATATTTATGAGCACACGGACTCAGGCTCACATCCAAGCACTCTAACTTCAGACAAAGTGGAAAGAGCCTCGCCACACGTATGTGTCACTCAGAGTGTGTTCTGCTGACCGGTGTCCCTGGCCCATGATGGGATTAAAGACCCACACCAAAGTGGAGATGAGCAATGTCCCTAAGCCTGCTGTTGAGTTCAGCTGACATTTTTGCTCATAGCATGATGTTCTTGATGAAGGAAGGGACCCATGATTCACATTCAGCTGCAACCCTCACGGGCAATGGGCTGATAAACTGTTTGCAGACCAGCTCTTTCAAGTAGCACTGTTACAGTTTGGTAACACTTCCAAGAAAATCCAGAAAACAACAGAACATTCACCCAAAAATGACTGACTGAGTTATTTTGGTATGTGCTAGATGCTGGTGGGAGCGGGGAAGGAAACACGAAAATGACCCAGGGCAAGTACCCTTCACAGAAGGCCTGTCCTGAAGTAAAGTTATCATTGGGATCATCCTTCCCAGCCTCCCGCATTGGCTTAACACCAAATCCACGTTGCCGTGTTTGGCCACCTTGACCAGCATCCCCACATCCGGGGAGGTCAGCCCATTCCTACCATATGCAGGTAGGAAGGCATTTAAATGTCCCTCTTCCCCAGACAGGAGGTACAGGTGAAAGGGCATGTGTGACACACCTCACGAACTCATGATCTCTTTCTCCTCTCCCCTTCAAGCAGACTCGTCATCAGTGAGAGGCCAGGTTGGCAACCTTAGGGCTCCCTATGCCAAGCCAAACTTTAGTCTTATAACTGCACTGGGGAAACAACCATCTGATAATGAGAAGAACGGATTGGTTTGAATAAGCACCAGAGAACGTGCAAGACACCAAAAATGATTCTAGTTTCTCTTAAGACGGGTCGGGGGGTGGTTTATAAAACCTTGGAAAGGTCAAGAAAGCAGGGCGGACAGGAAAGCAGACCCTCTGGATAGGTTCTCATTGGTCAACAGCTCAGTTAGAAGGAAATACCCAGATGTTATCTGAGCATCGCAGAACATGGCTAGACCAGTACTATTTGGCTATTAACAGTTCACTTTCAGTCCTGTACCCCAAGATTGGACCAGTCATTTTGGCAGTCACATAAAGAATTTGCTATCAACTAAAACTGCTAGGTCTGTTTCCCATGAACTGCTGTTAAATCAGGTTTCCCCAATCCTGCACTTGTACAGAGATTCCCCCCTGCCCCGCCATCTAGGTAGAAGACTTTATTAAATTTCATCTTGTTGGTTTCCAACCCTAGTGCAAGTACACGTGCTCTCTTCTCTCTCATCTCCCTTCCTGCTCCATCCCTCCTCCCGCTCTCTACCTCACCATCACTAGACTGATCAACCTATCACTGACATCTTCTCTAATGAAATGCCAAACAGGACCAAGTTAATGACGAAGGCCAACTTGGAAGCACAGACTTCATTATCTCAGGCTGGGTAACCGCTGCCAACACGTCCGTGGTCTTCCTGATTGGAATCAACTCACCTTCAGATTAACCTTCCATACTCCTCCAGAGCAATCTTTCTAAAACACAGAATCAATCATCCTTGATTTAAAATGCTTCAGAGGCACCTGGATGGCTCAGTTGGTTAAGCAACTGCCTTCATCTCAGGTCAAGATCCCAGAGGTCCGGGATTGAGTCCCGCATCGGGCTCCCAGCTCCACAGGGAGTCTGCTTCTCCCTCTGACCTTTCGCTTCTCATGCTCTCTCTCACTCTCTCTCAAATAAATAAATAAAATCTTTAAAAAAAATAAAAATAAAATGCTTCAGAAACTTCCCATTGTCCACAAGGCAAAGGCTAAATGCCTTGATATGTCATCTGAGGCACTCTACAACTGCTCCCCCCCTGGCACTCAGCCTCATCCCACCCCCTCCTCCTTGGTCTTCACTGGGCATTGGTGCCTTCGTGCTGGGAGGAGCCTCCCTTCCACCGCTAGCAAACTCACCACCACATCCTTAAGGACTTGGTTCAACTGTGACCATTTCTCCATGGAGGAAAAGTTAATACGCCATCTTGATACTCCCCTGGCTCCCAACCTTGATCTCTAGAAACTTAGTTACCCTATCATGTTATAGTTACTTCCTACATTTTTTTTTTTATACCCCGCTACAAACACAGCGCCTCGCAGACTGGATACCCAATATAATTTTCTTCAGTGATTAGCTAAACCATCTCAGAGCTGAAACTAATCCATAAATCAATACCCATGAGGTATGCATAGATATATGGATGCCTACTGTATTTGAAGTCTCCTAAATTAGAAGTTTTCATTTTGCTTTTAAGGGCCAAGTTGTTAAGGACCTTATGTAAATCCACATATGCTGTTTCTCTAATACATCTGGTATTCTTTCCTAAAGATCTCTAATCTTCAAAGGGCAAAACCAGCAAACCCTGTTCTCCAGTGTATTGGATAATAGAACTGACGTAAGTAAGAGGAGCAGAGCACAATGGGAAGAAGGGGCAGATGCAAGGGAACTTGACTGAATGAATAAATGGGTGACGGATAATGACCTCAACGTTGTCAAAGCAGCCTTATGGTCTTAATTCAATTCATTAATCTTTAGTTTTTTCACATATAAAATCCATTTTTAAATAATCTCCAGGATTAGTTTTGTTTCTAAGAACTTAAAATTCTTTAACATTGAGTATCTGTTCTTGTGAGGGCTTGGGATGAGCCAGCTCCCCATAGGGCAGAGGTCACTCCCCTGGGAGAGGACCACAGGGTCACTGGGGACAAGAGAACAGTGAGAGGCTGACCTTGGGTATAATAGAACTTTCTTACGATGTGGCAATTGGCTAGCAGAGAATTATGTTACCAGGAAACAAGAACTCAACCCTAAGTCATCACAGAGGTCGGGAGTTGCTCTTGGTCTCTATCCCTAAGTCTGTAATGATGGGCTTTAACTCCCTGTAACTCCTAAGAGTCAAAAGACTTAAAAGTGCTTCCTGCTGTCACAGTGAAGTCAAATCCAGCCCAGGAGAATCAGTTTCACCCTGTGGGTGCCCAGCTCTAATTATATAACAGCTTCTAATTATAAAACAGTATTCAGCTGAAGAATGCTTATTAACTAGGCATCCTATTAATAATTATATATTAATATATATAATATATATTAATATATATAATAATTATATAAAGCATATAACAGTTTATATGCTTCAAGTTGTTTGTTTGGAAAAAGGATTGCCTGTGGGTCCGTGCAGGTGTGCAAACATGTGAGGGCATGTGCACACAGCTCAGCTTCCTTACAATCTGGCAGGTGTCTAAATTTTTCGACATACTAGCTAAGATTCTTGGTGATCTATTCATATTTAGTTCAGTGAACAGAAATTGATAACTTGCCAGTGGGAACAGAAGAAAAAGAAAAAAAAAACAAACATGGGAATGAACTAAACATATTTTAACAGGCAAATGCTACTAGAGCGGGTGAAAGATATTTGGGGGTACAGGGGCTAAAGGTGAAAAGAGTTCCATCCTATTACAAGATCTGTGAGCGTACCCGGAGGTCTCTTCTTTAGAGACCTAGGTCTTAGAGACCTAGGTTTTCCAGGACACCTGTCCCCTGACCTGGAGCCTGTGTTAGGAACACTCCTGCCCTGGGGGGACAGGGACTGAGACAGGAATGCCTATGACCAGAGGCAGCTTTCTCTCTCCTTATCACTCCCGTGTGAACATTTCTTTCAGGCAGGTTAACAGACCTTTAACAAGGAAAACAATGAGCTTGAGGCTCTGAAGACAGTTTTTAGACTGAACCTCTCCCTAGGAGCTGAGTAAGTATAATCAGAGACAAACTACAAGAACATAATCTAAGTCCCCTTTCTTCTCAGTTGGCTGAGTCTGCTTGTCACCATGTCTCCGAAAAGGTCCACTGTGGAGGGTGCCCCCCCGCCCCCCCCCCCCCCGCCCGGAAGATCCAGCCCACAGGTCTGATGTCACCAGAGCCCTGCCCAAAGCTTGGCTGACCAATGGCAGCTCTCCCTAGCTCAAATTTCAGGGAGGGCTCTATATACCATAATCATTTTCTAATGATACAATTTACTAAGTGGGAGATGGAGGGGCGGGGACAGAAGTAGAGAGATGAAACAAAGGGGTGGGGGGTGTTTCTAGAGTGGATCACCACTGGGAAATTTTCCTCTTTGCCCAATACACAGGTCACTGAGAACAGGGAGTCACAGTGGACAGGCAGGAAGACAGCAGGTGTGGAACTCAGGTTGTGAGATTCTCCACTCACAGAAGTAACAAATAGGGTGCATTTTCTTTTCTTTTTTTTAAGTTAACTAAGAAATACAAATTCTGCATTCAGGATTTCCATTGGTAACAGCTCAGATTGTTAAAAATCTGAGTAACTCACAGGCCCCAGATCCCTTTGAATTTTATTCTAAAATTCACAATGGCTTAATCAACAAAGAATGGTTCCCATCAGTGAAACTCCCTCTCTAGAAAACACAATTCTGAAATTCTAAAGTGAAGGGGCTTGGCAGGATTCGGGGATTGGGGTTAAGAGGTGTCTTAGGCTCTCTTCTGTGAATATATATATTCTCCATTTCTTTCAGAAGGACGTGTTCTCCTGAACTCCCAGGCAGCTACAGGATTTCTTGAGCTAAAGACCCTGTGACATATGTATTTTCTGAATCATATAAATGTTCAAATAAACATTAATGAATTCTAATAAATTTAAATGCACTGTTTAGCCCTCAAGACTGTTAGGAGCTTAGAATGCTCTTAATGGTATAATGACTATTCCGTCTGTACATGTGTTCGTGCATATGAACACACACAAAAACTGTGCATTTGATGTCTGGCTCAGAGGTGGATTTTTAGGATACCATAGGAAGTCTTTGATGGTATATTCATGAGTGACACATTCGTATTTAATTAATGATAAAAAAAAAAAAACAGCCTCTTGCTAGTGAGCACAAAATAAAATGATGACATGGGAATGAGTTAATTCAGACATTAATAGCCCCAATACTTGGCAGAGCTAGGTGATGAGAGCGTATAGTACAACAGTGAGAAAAATAGTCCATCTCAATGCTAGGATATATATCCACAAAAACGCGTGGAATAAAATAATTTCATTATCTGTAGACGGTTTTCTTGCTTACTCCTTCATCTCCCTCAACTTTTCTGTTACTTATTTCCATACTGGATGACATGCATTTTCATTTATGGTTCTTAAGACACTGAGATTTCTTTGGTTATTGTTATAATTCACAAAGTATTTTTTTGTCTTTCTTCCCCCCAAATGGAAATCAGACAACAATGGCTTTCTGACACCCAAATATCCGGGCTCTAGAGAAAGGATATCTAAGCAGAATATTAATTCATTTAAATCCATCTTTGCAAGATGAATTGCTGTAGTCATTACAAAATAAATCCTTTTTTAAAAAACATACAGTGCTATATTTGTTTCAGGTATACAATACTGTGATTCAACAGTTCCATACATGACTCAGTGCTCATCATAGTAAGTGTACTCTTAATCTCCTTCACCTGTTTCACCCATCCCCCCACGCCCTCCCCTCCGGTAAACATCAGTTTGTTCTCTATCATTTCTATAGTTAAAGAGTCTGTTTCTTGGTTTGCCCATCCCCTCTCTTTTTTCTTTGCTCTTTTAAGTTCCACATATGAGTGAAATCATAAGGTATTTGCCTTTCTCTGACTTATTTCACTTAGCATTATACTCCCTAGCTCCACCCATGTTGTTGCAAATGGTAAGATTTCATTCCTTTTTTATGGCTAAATAGCATAGATAGATAGATAGATCACATTTTCTTTATCCATTCTTCTATCAACAGACACTTGGGCTGCTTCCATAATCTGGCTATTGTAAATAATGCTGCTATAAATGTAGGGGTATACACATTCCTCTGAGTTAGTGTTTTTGTATTTTGGGGGGTATACACCCAGTAGTGCGATTATGGGACTGTAGAGTATTTGTAACTTTCTGAAGAACCTACATGCTGTTTCTTGTATCTTATCTTTTACTGTCATACTTGTCACATGTTATGTTCCATCCCTTTTAATGTAAATATATCTCAGTACTTTCCTAACATATATATATGAAATGATTTGTGTTTCTCTGCCTCTCAATCATAGAATTGTAGGTCTTGAATGGCTTTTAAAAAAGCATGTGCCTTTTTTAAATTAAAAAAGTATATATAAATGAAGCATGTGCTTTTTTTAAAATTGAAAAAGACATAAATAAAGCATGTGCCTCAAGAATTCCTTTATAATTTCTTAATCCCTTTAATCCTCTCTTTGTGAAAGTCAAGTGCTAAGAGGCTGGGGTTAGGCTAATGGAAACTTCCAAGTAATATGCCTCTTCAAATAATTGAGAAAGAAACACTTCTTAAGATTTTACATTATATACCTTTTTATATTAAGATTTTAATGCAAAACAATTAAATATCCTATCTTTTGACCTGGAGCACCCAGCCAAGTTTTAGTTATTATTACAACTGATTCAGGATCTCACTGAGGATCTATCATACATGATCTAGACGAATAACCCAGATGTCATGTTAACAACCCAAGTTTTCATCATATGGTAATCAGAAATTAGGCTCTGAATTTTCTCCAAACCCATGGAATTCGAATTCCCTTTCTAAATTGGACCATGAGATTTCTTTGACCTGTTTACAAAGCACATGAAGAGTTCGCTTTGATAGACACTAAGGCAAGAACACATTTTCTACTATGAAATGAAGGTTTCTCAAACAACAGACTTTCATTTCAACATAAGAGACAACAGGTCACAGTCCCAAAATTTCAAAAAGCCCAAAGGCTAAAACAAAGGCCCTCAGAACCCCATATCAGTTTTTACAGTACTGACTTCTCTAAGAAGTTAATAACATCTCTAAATATTTTAGTGTGAATGATCAACTAAGTAGGGGAAGGTCTTTGACTCCATAAACATCAATAAGTAAAATGATCTGTTTTAGCTGTATTATTGCCACTTAAAAAGGACCACATTTACTGCTCTGTCCCAGTGTGAAATATACAGGAGTATTTCCCAATACTTCTTCCTCCCCCACCCCTTTTTTTCCCCCTCAAAATAAATTTGCTTGATCCTCACCTCTCCTCAATTCACGTGGGAAGCTAATGCCTATTTGGACCGAAAAACACACTTAAAAGTCTACCTAGACAATTGTCCCAAACTTTAAAGTAGGATGCTTAAGTAAAGTGCCTTTTGAATATGGTCATCACACTTACCGAATTTAAATATTTAAATTTCGCTTGAATTTGAATATTTAAATTTTACTTGGATTTAAATATTTGAATTTTACTTCTATTTAAATATTTAAATCTTACTCAAATTTAGAAATTTCAATTTGATTTAAATTTGGAAACTTAAATCAAATTAATTTAAATTTGGAAATTTAAGTTTAAGAACAAATATTCTCTTCTGGCATTTGAGTTTCTGATTTTACCCTTTTTCTGATTTTCCCAAATGGGAACTGTTGTCTTTGTGTATGACAATTACTCTTAATGACTGATCTTTTTAATGAGGTGCTCTTCTACACAGCTGTTTCTCAGCATGTTGATATACTTGCATAGCTATAGGAGACGATTATATTCACGCTATACTGCAGTCATTCATCATACCCTAAACTGAGACCCTTCCACTGTGTTAGTGGTAGTCCTTTTGCTTTGTGATTTTACATGATGGCAACAGAAACAATCACTAAGAAGTTTGGGGTATAATGGGGCACCTGGGTGGCTCAGCCGTTAAGTGTCTGCCTTTGGCTCAGGTCATGATCCCAGGGTCCTGGGATCGAGCCTGGCATCGGGCAACCCCCTCTGTGGGAAGCCTGCTTCTTCCTCTCCCACTCCCCCTGCTTGTGTTCCCTCTCTCATTGTGTCTCTCTCTGTCAAATAAAACCTTAAAAAAAAAGTTTTGGGTATCATTCTAGAGAAACACATAAAGGAAAAGATAATTATTAAAAGCATGTAAGAAACCCATAAAAAGAAGGATCCTTAAGTGATACTCCCATGAAAGTGTCCCTATGACACTTGTTCAGCTTATCATTTTTGTAAAAAAAGAACTGAAGCTTCTTGCTTGGGCAGAACCTGTTTTGATACTGCAATAATTTAAAAAACCCTATCTTACCTATTTCTGCCACCAGCGGAACCCTCCACAGAAGACCAAGAAGACCCAGACCCTGACGCAGGGGAGGCAAAGCAAAGATGGTAACACAGCCCAGAGCAGGCTCAATGCTTACCTGGCTCGGGCCTCAGGAGGGAGTGGCGGGTCACCAGCAGAGTGGCTCGGGGAGGCCGGTGGCCGAGGCGAGGAGAGGGACACGCTGTGCATTTGCTTTGGGGACCTTGGCACTTCACTGAAGGCACAGTCTCGCCCAGGGAACGGGAAGGATGAGGAACTCTCAACTGTGGGGGCCAGGTCACGGGCCTGCCCAGTGGTGCTAGGCTCCTGACCCCGTCTTTGGTTTTCCACGTTGAGCAGCACCTCGGTGTCCGAAAGCCCATCACCCCCGGAGAGGGCATAGTCCTTGGAGTACAGAGAGCTTGAATCTTTGCCTGACTCGGCCTGTCTGTCACCTTTCCCTCCCCTCTTGTCAGCAGCATCGGTGTCCTTCCTGGACTTGGTGTATCGGGACGGCGATTCCGAGTCTGCTTCGGAATCCAGCGCTATCCCGTATTTCTCGGCCAGCTGCCGTCTCCTTTCCGCTTTGTACCGCGCAATTCTCTCTGCTTTGGACTCCAGAGCCTGGGTGTCCATGAGACCTGAACCACAGGAGGGATCAGCATGGATGCCCGAGGTTTCGGTGCAGAGTTTGGAGCGGGTCTGCTTTTCCACCGAGGAATCCGAAGTGTCCTCCTCTTCATTGGACCGGCCTAAAAGGGGACCACAAGGGGGACACAGACAGAGTTCAAGAACAGACGCGCATAGGCCGCACTCTGTTCTGTGCACAGAAGTGAATTTTTCCAACTGCAGCCGCATGCTTGGTACAGAAAATGTCTAACATTGAAAACATAGGAAGGTAAAACTCCGAATCCCCAGCAATCACTAATATATAATAATAAATAGCAAATTGATAATTTGCCAAACATTTCTATATATTCCTTCTAGTCTTTTATAAAATTGATTTCTTTTCTCCCATATAAAATAATTTATGTTTTATATACCACTGATGTTCTGTATAAAACATTTTCTTATATTTGGAAGTCTTTTTTTGAAGACATTCTTTAAAGCTTTGTAATATTCGATTCAATAGGCATTCCATAACTAATTTAATCCTTCTCATATTCCTGGGCATTTGCATTATTTCCAATATTTTTTTCATTGTTTCTAACTTTTAATCAGTCTGATTTTCTGACTACTATCACAACAGATAATGGTATAATTGCTTTATCAAAAAGTGTATCATTTTAAGAGACTTGGTAGACTGTCAAGTTGATTTCTATAAAGTTTGTGTCAATTTATACCTGAACCTACAATATATGTTCACTTGCAAAAATTAAATGTTCATTTAAAAAATTTCTTTTGATTACTAGAAAAAGAGAATTTGTGCATTTTTCAATTATTAGCATTTGTATTACTTTTTTCTTTTCTGGAATATCTGATGATGCTTATTTAAGCTCTATCTACTATTGATTCATAGTGTCACTTTTATTGGTTTGCATGCATTTTTTTTGAGACTCTGAACCTTAATCTCATTCACGAGATTTCAAACTTGTTTAATATTCTGTGACATCTACATGGAAGATTTTCTTTGGAGTACAGATGTGAACTGTTACGTGGTCAAGTCAACTGACCTGGTCATTCGTGAATTCTCAAGCTGTTTCTGTGTCCTTTCCCATTCAATGTGCATGAAATATTCACCTGTTTTCGTGTTTTTAATTATTTTCTTAAAGTTAATCATGTGATTAGTTGGGACTTATTTTTGTGGTTCGTGTAAGTGAGAAGAGGTCTATGACCCCTTCCCTACTGCACAATAACCTATTTTCCCAGTACCATTTTATTAAATAAGTCTTCCCTTTCTCATGAATATGTGATGCTTAAATTATAATACATAGATTCACATTTTACATACATGAGAGTTTATTTCCGGCTACAAATTTTGATACTCTATTCTTGATTCTCAAGTAATTTTTAAAAATCTTAATTCTCTAGCTTCCATCCACCTCACAAAGTGAGATCAACAGCCCTAAGGAAGAAACCAGAAAACATTGGCCATAAAAAGCAGCAGCATGAAGCTGCAGAGCTAGGGACGGGTTGAGAACAACAGCCCCGTATGGGTCATCCTCTTCCAAGGTCAAGTTGAATATTTCATATTCCTAACATTGACAGTTACCAAAATAAGTTAAGTCACATTTGAAATACGGTTTAATATGAAATATATACGGAATACATTTAAAATGACATGTAAATTATTTACCTTAAAATAATTTAAGTAGAATGTTTGTTGCATTAACACATAGACTAAGAACCCTAACCATTCAAGGTCCAGGTTCATTTTAAATCGCTCCCTGCTGCGAGCAGCCAGGCCCTGTGCTGGGCACCTGGGTATTCTATTTAAAGGAGTCTCATTCAGTCCTCTAAGAACTCTTACTGAGAATCTAGACAGCAGGTCCTACACCCTGAGGGGGCCAGGAGGGGGATGCTATTCCTGCCCTCTAGGGGTCCCAAGCGGGGAGGGGGAGTGAAATGACGTCATCATTTTCCCAACAGTGTGCCAAGAGGAATCATTTCTTCCTGCTATGATCCCAGAGGACCACACCTGTGAGATGGGCAAAGCTGACGTATGAGTCATTGCAGTTTCACAAATAACGTGTATTTAATAAGTACAACCTCCGCAATTCATTTCTGTGGACCATCTCATTTTCCTTCCAATGCCCCTGGGTAAAGAAGGCTGCGTGGACCATCTCGGGCTGCCCGTGTGACGGCAGGGCAGCCTGCGTGACGGCAGGCCACCAAACTAGCACGCTCACCGGTGTGGGGGCTGGCCGGGTCTGTGGCTCGCATGTATCTGGGCGTGTCTTCCTCCAGCAGGCGATGAGTCACTAAGCCCGTGCAGCTCTGCAGCAGGATGGGCTGCGTGTCCGTTTCGATTCCTTCGAGGCGCCTGGCAATTCTTTCTTTTCTGTGCAGGGCACCAAAGACAGGCCTCGTGAGCCATGGAAGCAGTTCTCAGGGAAAATGAATACTGCTTCACCAAGCTCTTCTACTTTCTAACGAGGTGCAATTAATTTCTTACCTTTTCATTTCTAAAAATTCTTTCCTCTTTGGTTCAAAGATTTTTCTTAATTCTGCAACTAAAATAAAACAGAAGAATAAAAAGATACTCCAGGTTTCAGTAGTCATGCGTTCATTCACTCATTCATGAGACATATATCTACTGAACTTCTATATTATCGAACTTATATGTTAATATTGAACTTAAATATTGAACTTACATATTACGTATTATTGAACTTATGTATATAACTTATATTATAGTATGTTCAATAACATATACTCTTGAACCTATGTTTCTGTTCTTGGATCCCGTACAGTGTTTTCCTGGAGACTGTCTTCTAGTGTGAAAGGGCAGATGCCACATGCCACACACACACACAACACACACACACACACACACACACAGATACATCACAGATACATCACAGCTTCTTAGCTGTGCTAAGAAGCAAAACCGTGAGTTCTGTTTCATCCAGCGGAGTCAGAGAAGGCCTGAACATCACGATCTTTCCAGCAAGCAGATATCTCACTATCTGTCTTTGATTGTTACTACGTTCAACAAAGTATTCCGAGTTTTTCGCTATGGGAAACTTCTAACGTGGGCAGAAGCAGAGACCAGTACTAGAGCCTCCACACGCCCATCAGCAAGCCATAACCCCCGTGTCTCCCCACACTCCTATTTCACCCTATCATTGAACCTGTAAAGATCTGTGACTAGCTGATCGTGTTTCCAGCCATCCCTAATGGAGCTTTATGGACATTTACCGCGGTTCAGGTTAACACAGTTCTAAGCCTCCCCTTACCGGCTTTAGCTGCCGGGAAATGTTAACATTTGTTTCCCCGCTCTAATTTGGGTGGATGGATAAACTAACAGCCCTAATTCTCCTGGTAACACCGGATGGGCGGACAAATGTCTGGCTGAGGCTGGGAGGGTCTCATGTGATACTGACTACAAGGATATCACTGAGATGCCAAATAACTGTTTCTTTGGAGAAATGGCCCAATTTGGTGGAGAATAAAGGTCTCTCTTCTCATCTCCTCCTCAGCCACGTGAATTCACAAAGGGTCATCTGAGTGGCTCCTGTTGAGGACCCAGGAATACCAGGGAGAAGTGTCACTGACAGCCCCTGGGGGTCCAAGGAACTTTGAAAGGTTGAGTAAAAGAAGAAACTCAATGGAGGCATATAAGAATGCTGGAATATTTTTAATTTTCTTTTTTTTAAGATTTATTTATTTGTTTGACACAGAGAGAGAGAGAGAGAGAGCGAGAACACAAGTAGGGGGAGCAGCAGGCAGAGGCAAAGGAAGAAGCAGGCTCCCCACCCAGCAGGGAGCCCAATGCAGGACTCGATCCCAGGACCCTGGGACCATGACCTGAGCTGAAGGCTGATGCTTAACTGAGCCACCCAGGTGTCCCTTTTTCAATTTTCTTTTTTATTTTAAAGTAAATTCTACATCTTGGGCCACCTGTGTGACTCAGTTGGCTAAGAGTCCCACTCTTGACTTTGGCTTAGGTCATGACCTCAGGGTTGTGAGATCCAGCCCTACATCGGGCTCCACACTAAACATAGAACCTGCTTAAGATTCTCCCTCTCCCTCTGCCCTTCCTCTCCCCAACTCTCTAAAATAGTAACAATAAAATAAACTCTGTGTCCAACGTGGGGCTCAAACTCATGGCCTTGAGATCAAGGGTCATATGCTCTACTGACTGAGCCAGCCAGGTGCCCCTACATTCTGGAATTCAACTTTCAACTGCTTTCATTTCTATTTTATTTTTTTAAAGCTGTCACATTTAGTAATGAGTCAGAACCACACACACATACACACACACGCACACACACACACACACACACACACACACACACTCCCCTTTTATATTGCCCTTTGACCGTCTTCGGAGACACAAGCCTTGTGTCTTATTTTTAAATGATAGCTGCCTTACAATTTTAGTTAGATTGACTTTTGTTGAGATAGTTACATGCAACTAATGAATCATTGAACACTACACCAAAAACTAATGATGTACTATATGTTGGCAAATTGAATTTAAAAAAAAAAAAAAAAAAAGATAGTTGGCTTCAAAAAAGTCTCTCCCTCAGGTGGCTTTCCCAGGAACCAGAGTAGCTGGAGGCAGTGGTATACTTGCTCTGTCCTGTCAATTACCGCTCTGTTTGGAAGACAAGGGTGTAATGGTAATGGTGCGTCTGCCATATTACCTTTTGAGGAAGCTTGACTAATACTAGCTTCCCAATTAATCAAATTTGCTCCAGCAAGATTATGGTGATAAAACTATAATGGCTGGTAGTGCATATTTGGAAAATATTTCCAAGGATGAGATAAACCAAAGAGTATCAATTAACTATTTAAACCCCAAGAAGAGCAAGGGGCCATATTTTTCCTAAGAGTGTGCCAGAAGCTACTGGAACCAAATTCCAAGTACTCTGAAAGGTAGGTTTCAGACTCTGTGCGTCAAACTCATCACTGAGAAACAGGGTCTCTTAATAAGATCTTGCAGAACGTAACACCACGATCTTTCCTCCACCCAAATTATTTCAACTAGTTATCCTCCGGTCTACACGTTGATGTCCTACCCAAATTCATATGTTGAAGTCTTAATCCCCAAAATGATGATACTAGGAGGTGGGGCCTTTAGGAGAGGATTGGCTCTGCCCTCAGGAGTAGGATTAGTGTCCTTATAGAGGAGGCCCCACAAGGGCTCCCACCACCCTCCCACCATGCGAGACACAGTGAGAAGTTGGCAGTCTGCAAGACCTAAGAGGGTTCTCACCAGAGCCCAACCATGCTGGGTCGCTGATTTAGCCTCCAGGACTATGAACAACAAATCTGTGCTCTTTAAAAGCCACTCAGGCTATGGTATTTTGGTATAGAAACCCAGATGGACCAAGACAAGATAAGGATAAAAACATTAATTCAAGCACAGAGTATCCTATACCTTCTATTAGACAAAGTTAAGGCATATTTTTTATCCTAATCTGAGACTGAAATCACTTCTAGTTAAATTTTTACATTTTCCTATAGAAATTATACAACGAAAGACTTAAAAAAAAAAAAAAAAAGATTCCAGCAGTAGAGTGAAAAAGGTAAGTTGTTTCCTGATGTTCTTTATTTCCCATCTTCTAGAAGGAAAGATCATCTAACTGGCAGACTGTGCAAATGGCCCACCCACGGCAAAACTATACTTCTCCTTCTGCCATTGCCTACCTATTTCAGCATGCTACAAAAACTAAGATACTATGAGAAGGGAATAGGCTGATGGTCAGAACAGTCATTCATCCCAGGAACTGAACCCTTAGAAGCCTGGGGCAGTGGGAAAAAGGTGGGGGAGGGGGTAACCTAAGTTACCCTACTGTCCATGGTGACCTCTGCCCTCTCCCGGAGAGATCAGGCTGGACAGCCCACTAGGAACGCTGTAAGTCTCACTGCTGTAAGTCTGACAGCACTTAGCAGCCATTCACGTACACCTCCTCAGGGTCACGGACTCATCAGCCCGCTCTGAAACAGGTTACAGATCACCACTGGGGTGCTAATGGCCTTTTGAGTGAAAAATTCCTTCATGGAGTCCTGTATCTCAGGACATTAAGTCTCCTGGGCTCCCCTACCGAATGCCTAATCATCATGAGTTGCCATGATGCAAAAATACTCCTGCTTGTTCCCAAAGCCCCCTGGGGATGGTACTGTCCTGGATTGAGAAGCACGGATCCTAGGAAAAAGATGCAAATAAGCAGCCGCGCCCCTGAATGCTGGAGCTCTATGTTATCCCAATGACAGACACCACGAGCCAGCACCGCACTCTTTTCAACCACACATAGCTTCAAACCCAAAACCATTTCAAGCCTCTAACCTACAGTCCTCTAAGGTTATTTCCTGAGGAGTGAAATGAGGTCATAAATCAAACCATACTTTAAATGTATCAGCAAGCTAGGGGCACCTGACTGGCTCAGTCGGTACGGTGCTCAAATCTTGACTTCGGGGGGCGCCTGGGTGGCTCAGTGGGTTAAAGCCTCTGCCTTCGGCTCAGGTCATGATCCCAGGGTCCTGGGATCAAGCCCCACATCGGGCTCTCTGCCCTGCAGGGAGCCTGCTTCCTCCTCTCTCTCTGCCTAGTTGTGATTTCTGTCTGTTAAATAAATAAAATATTTAAAAAAAAAATCTTGACTTCGGGATGGTGAGTTCCAGCCCCACGCTGGGTGTAGATTACTTTAAAATTAAATAAATAAATATACCAGCAAGTTTATTCATTCTTAGTGGAGACCCACAGTGAATCTTTTAGGGGAAAAAAAATCCCTTAAACAAACACATTACCTCTCAGTCAATTCTTTGTAACCAATCTATTTTTCAGTTACCAAGATTTGCTTCATTCCTATAGACATGAGATTACAGGGGAAAGAAATGATGTGGAAGACAAAAGAAGTCATAGAGAAGCTTCCTTTCCCAAGTCTGTAATTTAAAAGTAAAATTAGTAAAACAAATATGCAATATAATTACTCTAGTATCTCTATTCCATGGGAAAACACTTCAGTTGTATAAAAGAGATGAGGTTTTATTTGAATTGCTGATGTGTGCATATTTTTTTGGACCCTTTCCAGGAAAAAAACCAAAAACAACAACCTCTTCTGGGCTCTTGCAGTCCTCCTTAGGCCCTTCGGTTGGAAGTTTTGGTCAGGTTTATCATAAAGCATAAAAGGAACTGATACTAAGAAATACTGATACTAAGAAATCACATCCCAGTTGTGGAAATCTATGTTGCCCTCCATTCTTTCACTCATAAAGCACTACCACAGTTATGGTCTGGAAGATAGTGTTGAATACAATTTGTTACTGTTCATGATCTACCAAAAGTGGTCTTGTTTTTACCATTATTATGTAATTTCAGACTTAGAGAAAAATCGAGACACGCTTCATAACATGTTTACAGTTTACTACATTTATTTTTATCCTTTCCCATAGGCATATTTACATGTGTTATGTGTGTATACACACGCATGCATGTACACATATGTGCATATAATTTTTTAAAGACTTATTTATTTTAGAGAAAGTATGAGAGTAGGGGGGCGGGGCTGGAGGGAGATAGAGAGAATCCCAATCAGGCTCCACACCCTGTGCAGAGCTGGCCACAGGGCTCCATCCCATGACTCTGAGATCATGACCCGAGCCAAATCCAAGCGTCAGATGCTCAACCGACTGAGCTACCCAGGTCCACCTACATATTAATTTTTCTGAACTATTCAAGAGTAAGTTACAGCACGATATCCCTTTATCTCTAAATTTATCAGTGTATATTTCCTAAAAACAGGAAATAAGAATTTCTTTTAATTGGATAAAGCTGAGACGCCTGGGTGGCTCAGTTAAAAGCAGCTGCCTTCAGCTCAGGTCGTGATTCCGGAGTGCTGGGAACGAGCTCTGCATGGGGCTCCTTGCTCAGTGGGGAGCCTGCTTCTCCCTCTCCTTCTGCCACTCCCCCTGCTCGTGCTCTCTGTCAAATAAAAAAAAAATTAAAAAAAAAATAAAAATAAAACAAAATTGGATTAAGCAGCTATAATTCAGCTGATTGTATGCTGTGGTGAAATGCATACCACTCATGAATGGTTCAGGTAACAGTAATAGTAAACATTGTATGATACAAATCCAAACAGGCGCTGTTGATCTAACTTCCATTGTAATGAATTTTCTACTTTGCCTTCAAGTACATTAAAACTGTGACATATACTGGGGTGCGTGGGTGGCTCAGTGGGTTAAGCCTCTGCCTTCAGCTCAGGTCATGATCCCGGCATCATGGGATCAAGCCCTATATCAGGCTCCCTGCATGGCGGGAAGCCTGCTTCTCCCTCTCTCACTCCCCCTGCTTGTATTCCCTCTCTCACTGTGTCTCTCTCTGTCAAATAAATAAATAAAATCTTAAAAAAAAACCAAACTGTGACATATACTAAATTATTCCTCATCGTACCTGCTATTTTAGCCTGCTGCCCTCCTCTGAGTAATTCCAAACAGTGCTTCTGTGCCAACAAATATTCTATGAGTCTATTTCTTTAGTTATTTTTGAAGGGAATCAGACAGTCATTTTCTGAGTCAGGTAACTGAAAGGCAATTGACATCAGGGCTATCATAATTTACAAAGTTATTTAACTTGCCTAACATGCTTTATCATAATATTTAATGCCAATACCCAGCATAATGTGGTCTACTGGGTAGTTTTCTTGGGCAAAACTGTTTCTTTAATTAGCCCTGAGAAACAGGCTTTCTGGTAAAATTATTGTTCAGTTCAGGCGTCCAAACCCAAGTACAGTAGAATCTTCCAAAGAAATGTAAGTGGCAGGGGACTGCCAAGAACACCTCCCTCCCATCCTGCACTTGACAAGCTAAGAGCACAGCCCAGACCCAGAAAGTCCTGAAAAGGGATCAGACTTCCCGCACTTTAATTTTCACACTTGGATGGCAGCCACTAATACAAAGACAAGCAGCTTATAAAATCAGAGATTACAACACTAGAGGACTAAGGGGGGCGGTGAGGGCTGAGAAGTGTGGGATTTCTTTTGGGGGATAGAGACAGTGTTCCAAAGCGGACTATAGTGATGGGTACACAGCTCTGTGGATATGCTAAAAGCCACTGACCTGTATACTTTGGATGGATGAATTATATATTGCTTGAATTATATTTCAAGAAAGCTATTAAGAAAGTAGAGTAATATATTTGGTCCATCTCATAATGCATAAGTGGAAAAACTATTTTAATATCATCATCTTTACAGAGGTAAAGATTTTTAACCCTTGGATAACTTGTTTGTGATACACAGTTAAAGGAAGCCCCCTTAGAGAAAAAGCCAATGATATTTTTAATGCTCAATTTCACAAAAGCAAGAATTCCTCACTAAATGACCAGAAACTTCGGTAAACATATAAACAGACATAAAACTCTATGCCATGAAAATGGTTGTATCAATTCCTACTTTCACCATTATATCGCCAAGAGCTGACAGAATCATTAAAATATTTAAGATGGAGAAGTGAGATTAGAGGTCATATGCAGGTCTGTCCAAACATGCCGGCCCAAATTCGTAAAGTACAGAACGTAAAATAAGACTGGGGGAAATTTACATGAAATTCGGGAGGGGAGAGGTTTGGATACTTTTTAAGCATGTTTTGAAGATCTTGTGAATTTAGAAACATAAATCTGATTAATACATGGTATTATCTCTGATTTGTGAAAAAGTACGTTTTCATCACCAATTATGATACATTTTTCTAATGAAACTGGTTAATCAACTTAACATGTTCTTAAATTTTGGCACATACGGAGTTAGAAGCTGTTGAACCTGAAAGGAACCTTGCATCTCATATACTGTTTCCACTTTTTCTGACCCTAATATTGCACGTACTGTAGCTCATCAAGGAAAGGACCACGGCAGACAAAGAGGATGAGTGAAACAGCTTTTGCTACAGAACTTTGCCTAATCAGTCCAATCTTCTAAGTTCCTGCTCAAATCATCTTGCTTTTGCTTGGACCATCTTCCCAGATTGTAACTTGGCTCAGATTCACCAGAGCTTCTTTGTCTTTCACAAAGAGTCTAAAAAATCGGAAGGGCCTTTCCATGTCACGCCATCCAGGTGGGAACCTGCAGCATGTCTCCCTCCCATGGAAGCCCATGACCTTCCTTGAACAGCCAACAGGAGTGAATGAGATGGGGATGCAGCCCCTATCATCCACAGGTCCCATGAACTATCAGAACCGTCTCTCTCCTATGAAATCTCATCTATTTCCGTGTAATTCAACGTAGTATTCTCTTCTGGGGCCTCTGGGACAACACGGAGTAAGTCTGTATTTCAGTTGACAGTTTTCTAAGTGCTTGAAAATTGCAAAATGTCCCTGTTTAAATTGTCTCCACAAGGCCAAATCCCTGGGGTCCTTCAAATACCCATCCTCATCAGACTATGTCTAAGCACATCACCTATTCAATTCTTCAGGCTGTACGCCCATGTATCAGCAGGCCTTTTAGTTTCTATTAAAAGAATATTTTTTCTGGTCTCATCTCTTTTGGGTTTGATCTCATGTTTGTTTGTCTTTTCCTTTCAGAGGACAAAATAGAAAAAAAAAATCTGACCTTCCACCAAAACCTGTTTCTTCTGAAGTAAGGGTTACACAGTGGATTTGGGATGAAGGTGGTTTGCGAGCTGGTATGCCCCTCTGCCAGTGTTATAGTTGGGGGACACAAAGATCCAGTTAATGTTTATGTCATTTCTGAGGAAAACACAGGGAGTAGTGGGCTCATGGCAGGTGCGAATGTTTTACCGCACTTGTATCTTTACCAATGAAAATACGAATTCACAGAACACATGAGTGCCCACCTGGGTAAAGAGATGCGGGAGGTACAGGGTGCCCTGGAAGCCCAGTGTGCTGCCTGGCAGGGAGCTCTAAGATACTCAGTGCAAAGGCACCAGCAAAGCACCAAGAAGCAGAGGGAGTGGACAGAGTGGATGGAGTAGATAAGGGCTTATGAGCAACACTCACTGCCCCTGGAGAAGGTGACAGGTAGGAGAGATGACGTGGGTGGATTCTATGCTGGTTCCCTCTGTCACCCTCCCCACCCGGCCTCCAGGGAATTCCCGAAGACAGCTAAAATGAACAAGAAAGGACATGGAGAAAGGTGCAGATGAAACACGCAAGAAGAGAGGTATCTTCATTAAGGTTAATTCTTGCAACAGGCAGAAAGGAACACAAAGGAGGGTATACACTGGAACTTTGGGAATGACTTCCCCTCAGAGAAAATCAGGTGACACAATACTTATGTGCCCGGGACACTGGTCAACCATTTAGAGAAAGTCTCACCTTTCGGAAGTGCAGTTAAAATCTTAGCATCGATTCTTCTTCTGTGGTTAGCAAGCTGTTCTTTCTCTTCAAGCCAGAACTCTTTCTGAAAGCTAAAAATTAAATTATGCCATTAATAATGTTTAAAGTCAATGTGAATCAAGATATATGATGTTAAGTGAAAAAAATGCAAAACAAGACTTACGTGACTGTTACACATAGTGAAATACACATAGTGGATTACACATAGTAATCCACAAGTAAAGAGTTTTATTTCAGGGAGTTAAATGCTAGCTTTCTCATTTATTTATAGTCATGTCACTAAAACTTTTTTGTGTAACGGAAGAATTACATCAGCACAGGCAGGTGGCATGGCGTCAGGGGTAACAATATGGCGGAGCTGCAAGTTGGATGCCTAGGTTGGAACGGCCATGCTCTTCTACAGCCAATCACCAAGAGCTGGGGAAGCTTGGATTAATCTCTCAACCTTTCTGTACTCGTCTCTTCCTCAGAAAATCAGCAACTTGTCTAGGATATGTACATGCTTTCCTCCAGGGCTGAAATTATGGTAAAGTAACAAATGCCTTCAAACAACTAAGAAATCAAAGCATGGTGAATAGGTCTGAAAGGCTCATGAAGACCTGTCTTGGGATACAGGAGGAAATGAAGGGGGTAAGAATAAGGAACTAAGCACTATGTACTTTTCTTCTCTAACGAGGCATATTGTGGGTATAATCTTAATTATCTTCATAAGACTCGGTGAGGCCTGAACTGCTCAGGGTTGTGCTGGGAAAGGTTTAACAGTGGGCTCCTTCCTCTTGCTCTCCCACCCGCTTCCCCTGAGCATGTGCTTTGCAGTCTTTGCTGATGATGTCAATACTCCCACTATGGCTGATCTGCAAGCTTCCCATAAGACTTTCTGGAAAGAGACACATGCACTCACTCTCACAAGGCAGTGTGAGCCAGCCCCAGCACACCACTGGCATTATTGTCATCCCTGGTTTGCAGATTAGGAAGCTGTTACATGGTTTGCCCAAGGACGAGACACCAATCTAGGGGTCCCCAGCTGGCAGGCACCAACACCATGGGCCTCCATGGGAGCATGTCTGGCATTGTGCAAGACCACAGAGCTGCCGCCATGCAACAGGAAGAAAACTTAGCATGAAACCAGGAGAACTAATATTCTTCAGTGATAGGATCACCTCCAGAGAGGTGCACGACAGCCTTGCAAAGGCTGAACATCAGTGCAAAGTTGACCCTCCCCAAGGGCTTGTCCTCCATTTGCATTTCCACTCTGCCGGGGTGCCTGTCCATAGGAGTCCCAGGGGGACTGGACTGAGGAAAGTTCTGTGCATACCAGGTAAGTGGGACACACAAATCATCTACACCCCACCCATCAATTCATTTTCAAGTAGCTGGCGCAAGATCCAAGATAGGGGACAGATCTATCTTCTAGAACCAAGTTCATCTGAAACCTTTCTTATTGCTGATAAATGTGGTAGGGCTTATATTCATAAATATGACTGCCATGTATTCATATTATTTCATAAAAAGTCTTGAGAATAAGTAGTCATTATAAACCACACTCCAAATGGCTTGAAGACTCTAGGACACCTGCTTAGGTCAGAAATGTGGACTTGGCGCTGACTTCTAAACAGCGATCATGATGCAGTGACAATTCTTTTTCAGTGTTTTATTCAGATTTACGACTTAGTATAAACCAACAGAATCACATAACTGTAGAAGTATAGCCCGCTGAAAGAATGGCATGCTATTGTCATCGGTTATTCAGCTACTTGTGTAAACATCTGGATAAAGTTCTGTACTTTCTTTGGGAAACTAAAATCTCAGGAAAAGAATTCTCTACAAAAACAAAAATGGTCCAATCCTGGAAATATTCCGTTTCTCAGGCCACTGACCTTAGGGGACAAAGAGTATCTCGTATTTTCAAACATAAATATCTGCATGCTTCTATTTCCCCCCCCTTTTTTGTGCTTATCAAAATGCTGCTAATGGGGATGCCTGGGTGGCTCAGTTGGTTAAGCGTCTGCCTTCGGCTCGGGTCATGATCCCAGCATCCTGGGATCGAGTCCCACATCAGGCTCCTTGCTCCGCAGGGAGCCTGCTTCTCCCTCTGACTCTGCCTGCCACTCTGCCTGCCTGTATTCTATCTCTCTGACAAATAAATAAATAAAATCTTAAAAAAAAAAAAAAAAAAAGCCCCTAATGAAGACTGAGAAACTCCTCCCCAGTTAAACATTTTTCTGAACTTCTACAGTGAGGTTTCCAAGTCAGCCCCCGAAGCGCCTGCACTTACCTTCTTCAAACAAGCTTTGAGAGTGTCAGTACCCAAAAGAAGGGCAGCCTTTTCCCAGTTGGTCAGAAACCAGTGGAAAACCCAAGCACTGTCAGGAAAAGCTTTTGTGGCTCCTAACACGGTTTACTGTAAATGTGATTTGCTCTACCCAGGTTCCCTCCTCTCCAGCCTACCTGAGTCCTGCTCCTGGTTCTGGGTCTCAGTTTAAGGTCAGTTCCTCAAGGAAGAAAGTCCCTGACCCCGTGCCCATCCCACTGCACACCAAATCTATATTATGTACCTCTGTTGTTTTCTCTCATGGTATCCTGGTTTCTTATTTGTAGAACATGTGGCAAGTGTCTTACTTCAAATTATTGATTTATAGTGGTGCCTGGGTAGCTCAGTCAGTTAAGCCTCCGACTCTTGGTTTCAGCTCAGGTCATGATTTCAGGGTCTACCACATGCGAGCCCATACTCTCTCTCTCTCAAAAAAAAGAAAAAAGATTCTGGAACATTTGTGAATGAGTAATCCCTTCCGATCATCCTCTAATGGCTAATAAAACACAATTACCCTGGGGCACCTAGGTGGCTCAGTCCTTAAGTGTCTGCCTTCCGCTCAGATCATGCATGATCCCAGGGTTCTGGGATCAAGCCCCGCATTGGCTCCCCGCTCAGCAGGAAGCCTGCTTTCCCTCTCTAACTCACCCTGCTTGTGTTCCTGCTCTCTGTCAAATAAATAAATAAAATCTTAAAAAAAACACACACACACAAATACCCCAAAGAGCTCTAACCTCACCCTCCTTTAATTTTTTTGAGTCAGAGGCACCAAGCAGTGTGACTGGTGGAGCCCAAGCCTACCTCACACAATGGGGGTCTCCAAAGCACCGAGCTCCTCGCGCTCCATGGTGCTCTCTTCGTGGACCATCACCCCCGGGACACGGGCTCTCTGCCTGACAAGCTCTGTAGGCACGGGTGGGTTGCCACAGCTCAACCAAAAGCGTAAGTCTGTATGTCAGTATAAAATATATAACCCTCCATATATAGCTAACAGAAACACTACAGTCTTGACTTTTGACTTGTATTTTAAAAGTGTCTGCTATTAAGCAGCACCTTTTGTATTTTTTATATATTTTCATCTCCTCTGAAATAGTGCTCTCTCGGGACTAAATTTTTCATACCCTACCTCCTTCCCTCTGCTTCAATAATCTAAGAAGACATTGCTCCCTGCCTCCACAATTTTTTTGATGTGTCCCATTAACCTACTTAAACGCCAATAGTAGAAACAAGGGGAAACTTGAGCAGAGTGAGGATAGGATTTTCTGTAGTTACTAGCGTCTGTCTTTGACAAAATGGGGCTACACCATGACAGTGATCAGTCAGCACCCATGCTGGGAAAGGCTCCCTTCTATCTGTTCACTCTTCTACTGTTGTTCACATTACAAGATACAAGAGATCAAAGTCTACTACCTCCTCTTTGTACTTCCGGTGTCTGGTTGACCAGAATGCTCTGAAGGAGGCAAGTGCCTCCATCTCCAGCCGATTTTACTCTAGTTCCGTGGGCAGGAGGCCGTCATCTGCATGGATCCAGAGGACCTACCGCCCACCATTTTAGAGCGGCTGTGTCCCTCTGAATCTGCTTCCGCTGAAACGTCTGACCTTCTAGTTCATGCTACTGCTGTTCTTAAATAAGCAGTGCTTTCCTCTTCTTCCTCTTGCACAGTCCCTTACTAGCTCTACGACGGCTCTACCAACCTGCCAGGCACATACTGGGAACTAAGCTATTCTGGTCTGAACATCTGTATTCCCCCAGATTCAGATGTTGATATCCTAACCCCCAAATGTGACTCGACGAGGAGGTGGGAACTTTGGAAGGCGATAGGTCATGAGGTAAAGACTTCATGAACGAGAACAGTGTCCTTATCTTATAAAAAGAGACTCAGAGATCAACTATACTTCAATTAAAATAAAACAACTCTGAGAGACCCAGCGATCTCTCTAGCCCATTCCACCAAATGAGGACACAAGAAGTTGGCTGTCTCCAACCTTAAAGGGGGCCCTCACCCCATTAGGCTGGCCCCCTATCTCAGATTTCCAGTCTCCAGAATTGTGAGAAAGAAATCTGTACTGTTTATAAGCCATCCAGTCTAGAGTATTTTGTTATAGTAGCTGGAACTCACGAAAGTGTAAGCCTTAGAGTCTATCAAAAATATGGCGAAGATGAGAAATACGGGAAACTGTGTGAAATCCCAGAAATATAAGATTTCCTGAGTTCAATAAGACAGACAACCTTACCGATGACCCTGGCTCATTACTGCCCTAGTTGGCCTGATACTAAGATACAAATCCACCAAGGCTTTATCTCATCTAATGTGCTCACAAGATCGATTTTGCCATTTTCAGGGCAGGGCAGGGCAGGGCCAGGCTCAGCCTGCTGAGAAGAGCTATTTATTCAATGCCATTGAAATGCAAACCCTTTATAGTAAAGAAACAATGTCTTACATGATACATTAGGAACAAAAGCGTCTGAGTGGACTGCAGGGTAAATCAGGGTTGGGTCCTTCTACCATCACCAGGTATAGATGGGGATTGATGCCTACATGTCTTAAGGATAATAACTTTGTGATTCCACTTGAAAATCTATCAGGGACAGTGATCTATTAAGAAACATCTGGGGGCACCTGGGTGGCTCAGTGGGTTAAGCCGCTGCCTTCGGCTCAGGTCATGATCTCAGGGTCCTGGGATCGAGTCCCGCGTCAGGCTCTCTGCTCAGCAGGGGGCCTGCTTCCCTCTCTCTCTCTCTGCCGCCTACTTGTGATCTCTTTCTGTCAAGTAAATAAATAAAATCTTTAAAAAAAAAAAAAAGAAAAAAGAAACATCTGGGATACAGCTATCTGGTTTGGCACAAACTTTAATTTTTATGAGAGCTTAAATGAATGATTATGTACCACAGAGTCTCAGCACGTTAGGTAAATTGAATCAGTGCCCATAACACCTTACAGTCAAGGGAAATGAAGTGCAGAATGATTAAAAGACCTCACTGGGAGATGCCTGGGTGGCTCAGTTGGTTAAGCGTCTGCCTTCGACTTGGGTCATGATCCCAGGGTCCTGGGATCGAGTCTTGCATTGGGGGTCCCCCTGCTCTGTGGGAAGCCTACTTCTCCCTCCCTCTCTCCCTCTGCCTGTTGCTCCCCCTGCTTATGCTCACTCACTCTGTCCAATTAAAAAAAATTTTTTTTTAAATCTTAAGAAAAAAAAAAAAGACCTCACTGAACAGACAGATTGGTTGGGGGTGGGGAGGGAAGGAGGGAAGAAGGAAGGATGGAAGGAAAGAACAAGGCTAAAATTTCTCTTAAAAAAATCAAAAGTTCTCTTACTTGATGGACAGACTGCAAAAGAACATCCCACACTTAGAAGTAGGTACAAGAAAGAAAAGATAATACCCCTTTACAGGTTCAAAATTTTATCTGATCTGCAAATAGATCATGTTCCCATAAACAGCATTAATGAATACAAAAAGAATCTTTTTTGGCTGAATGTACTATTAGGTCAGCTTGCTTCAGACATTTTAATAAATCAAACGCTGGGGAGAAAACATACCGCCAAACATTCAAACTCATGAATTAGGAATTTAGGAGAATAATTCTAAAAGCTACCACAGATCTTCAAAATTTAAGATTCCTTGAGCAAAGATCACTTTACCTTGAAACTCTTCTTTGACTTGGTAATCCAACGAAGCTTAAGTTTTTCTGGTTGAAATCTAAGGGGGAAAGAAATGACGTAACATTAAAATAGCTATACAGTAAATTAAAAAAAACAACAAAAAAAAAACAAACCTCCAATGGAAAAAAAAAATTCTCCAAAGCCCCTTTGAACATATCACTTAAGGAAAAGGAAACCATTAACCAGACAAGACATAAGAATACAAAAACGACATCTTTTAGGAATCAAATTCCGCAACATGCATTTTACACAGGCAAAGTTTCCTCCTCTCCTGAAATTTAGCCAACATAACTCTGCAGGTGGAGAGGGGGGAATCTGACATAGTTCAGTGCTATCATTGAAATTTGTTATAGCTATAAGAATACTCAAAGCAATTAAATACTGAATAGCACAGTTAAATACTCGGGGGAAAAGAAGGCAAAAAAAAAAAAAAATTAAACAATTTCTGTCCAGATAACCAGAAACGGTGAAACTCATCACTGCCTGATATATTCAAGATGCTTTTAAAAGAATGTGCGCACGGAGGGGTTGGTGAAGAGCCTGGGAACAGGTCCGCTGTTTTTATTGCCTTCATTAAAATCTAAATAATAACAAATCATCAAATTAACTATTTCTTTCTTTATTTTTGAAGACGATATATGTATTATGTAAAGACAGGTGGTAACAATCCCATGCAGCAAAAAGACACATCCGGGTGGACCAGTTAATCAAAACCAGGCAGAGACAAATTTATACCAGTCTAATGGCAAGTAATGTTTTACAACTTTTGGCACAGTAATCGTTTGTCCACCAAGAAAACCACAAGCAGACCACTTACACAGACTTCTAAGCAAGTGCCTTTTACTGTTTAATATTTGGGGGCAGAAGCCTAAGGAAAAGGAGGTACAAAATGCACCAGATGCTGACATGTCATTAGCCAGCAAAACACATCCAGGAGCCTGGCATTTGGAAATTCTGACCAACTAGAGAGAGACAGTAAAATGAAAGGTATAAGGCCAATTAAAGAGCTGAGCTTTTTTTCCTAATTATACAAATATCATGTTATATATTTAAAAAAGAGAGAGAGAGAGAACTCAGTTCAAAAAGCTAGCAAATGTTGTAGAAGAAAATTCCTGAAGCTGAGGCCGTTCAAATCACCTCCTAAGAGTGCATCTGTGCTGGAAAAGACTTTGACACAGAATGCCAGAATTTCACATGGGACAGTCAAAATAACTTCAGCATTTCAACCCTGTTCAATCAGTGATCAGAATCCACGGGGCCACTCTAGTGGTTCAATGGAAAGCATGCATTTTCCTCTGCACTCAAAGGAAGCCACTACAAAAACAACATTTTGTTCCAAACAGTATCACATGAAGATTTCACAAAAAGACAAACACCACTGTCTACTGGAAATAATTTAGTATATATAGCGCTCGCTTTTGAAAACTATTTTAGCTAATGCACAGCATATCCAGAACAGGATCCAAAGTTTGGGCATTGGAATCGAATCTGCAATTTTTCCTGCATAAAGACTTCTGTGGTTCAGCAGTATCTCTAACCTACAATAGGAAAAAAAAAAAAAAAAAAAAAAAAGGAAAGAAAGAAAAAAACAAAAAGCAACAACAACAACCAAACAAAAAACCAACTCACATATTTCAGCCACAAAATAAGCTAATTTATAAATGCAATTATATCTTTCAAGTGTCCTTTGAGGAAACTATAACGGGACACAGGAGAATACAAGGAAAAAATGGAGGATACGAGGCATTCATCCTGTTACAAAAAATAAACCCACAAGTGCAATTCCTATTTCTCCTGCCTTACCTTGTTTCTCAGGGAACCTGAGAGCTCCCAGGCAGCCAGCAAGCTCTGGGTTTCTGAACATGTTGCACACAGAACGTTTAGTCACACAGTGTGATCCAGAGCCCAGTGCAACCGGCCGCGGCCTGCCGCCTGTCTAAGCAAAACTGGGTTGAGATTTTTCACAGCACAGGGCTGGAGCAATCAGGCCCTCGTGTCCTTGAAAGTATAGTAAACGCAGAGCAGGAGGCTGCAGGCTGGAACAGCTCAGACCCCGTAATCAGATTACAGGCAGAAATCAGGCCTGTGGCTGCTGAACCAGGCTGCTCTCCACCGATGGGCCATTCCTGATGTTGCCACTTCAAAGCAGGGGCCGAAGACCAGCTTATGCTCCCGCCACACACACAATACTGCAGCCTAACCCCCACCATGGGGGAGTCCAAAACAACTCCTCCTCGCCCTAAAAATAAACAAAAAGGAGCCATACAGAAACTCCTGATGTACTGGGAAGCGGGGAAGCCGCCTAACGATTCCCAGGCTGCTCCAAGTCTGGCTTTGGCGAAGTTAAATGAAATATTTCACCTAACGGGGAGCCAAAACCCCATCGTTAAGAGTTAAGATTTATGAACAACATATGAGCGAAATTGTGGGAAAAGAAAAGGCAGATATTACTAGAGGCTCAAAAATTTTAATTTGAGACAGAGGCTCTCCGGTTAGGCCTTACCTCTTGGGTTGCCCCCTTTTTATTCCGTTATTTTTAGAGGGACTTCATTTTCATAAAGCAGGTCCGGGTTTACTACAAGATGGAGGGGAAGCCTCCCTAAAAGTCCTCTGTGCTCTGCCTACTCACCCCCCACCTTCTCCCCCCACAACTACTGCTCTTTTTCCATCTCCCTTGTTGCGCCTTTCCTAGAATGTCACATAGTTGGATTCGCATAGCATGTGGCCTTCTCAGATGGGTTTCTTTCACTGGTAATATGCACCAGAGGGTCCTCCATGTCTTTTCCTGGCTTGACCGCTCATGCCTTGTCAGTGGTGAATAATATTCCGTGGTCTGCGCGGACCATAGTCTGTTTACCCATTCCGCTACCTAATGTTTGCTTCCTTGTTTCGACAACTATGAAGGAAGCTGCTCTAAACATCCACGTGCAGGTTTCTGCAGGGACAGAAGTCTTCAACTCCTTTGTGTAAAGACCAGCTCCATCGGGTAAAGTCATGATGCGTGACTGCCGCATCATATGGTAAATACATTTAGTTTTGTAAGGAAGGGCCAAACGGTCTTGGAAAGTGGCTGTACCATTTTGCATTCTCACCAGCAATGTATGAAAGCTCATGCTGTTCCACATCTTTGCCAGCATTTGGTGATGTCCATGTTGGGGACTTTTGTCATTCTGATAGATGCACGTGGTACTTTACTGTTCTGAGTTTCCCTGATGACACAGGACGTGGAACATTTTGTCATATGCTTATTCGCCGTCTGTGTATCTTCTTTGGTGAGGTGTCAGTTGAGAGCTTTGGCCCATTTTTTACTCTGTTGTTTTCTTATTGCTGAGTTTTAAGAATTCTTTGTATATTTTGGATAATAGTCCTTTATCAGATTTGTCTTTTGCAAATATTTTTACCCAGCCTGTGGCTTTTCTAATTCTCTTGAAATCATCTTTTGAAGAAGTTTTATAATTTTAAGAAGGAACCAGCTTGGGGTGCCTGGGTGGCTCAGTGGTTTAGCCTATGCCTTCGGCTCAGGTCATGATCCCAGGGTCCTGGGATCGAGCCCTGCGTTGGGCTCTCTGCTGGGCAGGGAGCCTTCTTCCTCCTCTCTCTGCCTGCCTCTCTGCCTACTTGTGATCTCTCTCTGTAGAATAAATAAATAAAATCTTAAAAAAAAAAAAAAAAAGAAGGAACCAGCTTGTCATTTCTTTCTTCCATGGATTGTGCCTTTGGTGTCATAACTAAAAAGGCATCACAGAGGGCGCTTGAGTGGCTCAGTCTGTTAAGTCTGACTCTCAATTTCCTCTCAGGTCATGATCTCAGGGTCGTGAGATCAAGCCCCATGTCGAGCTCCATGCCGAGCGTAGAGCCTGCTTGAAATTCTCTTTCCCTCTCTCTCCACCACTTCACCCACTCTCCCTGCTCACGCTCTTTCTCTCTAAAAAGTAAATAAATAAAAATAAAGAGGCATTGCCATTTCCCAAGGTCATCTGGGCTTTCTCCTATGTCCTCACCTAGGTGTTTTACAGTTTTGTGTTTTACATTCAGGTTTAGGATCCATTTGGAACTAAGTTTTGTGAAGGGTGTAAGGTCTGTGTCTAGATTCATTTTTTTTTTCATGTAGCCATCCAGTTGTTCCAGCAGCGTTTGTGGAAGAGACTATCTTTGCTCCCTTGCATTGCCTGAGGGTCTCTACTCCCTGCAGAGACCCCAACTCCCTTACTGGCCTGTCTGTGTCTCTCATCTCAGGAGCGGTGGTTTGCCCTAGGACCACCTAAGGATCCAAGAAGAGTTGTTGATCTTGGTCCGTGCAGCTTCTTTCTTGTTGTTGGGATAAAGTGGGGACTCGCAAACTTTTTACATGCAAGACTGGAAACCCTGGAGTCTCCCCGTTTATGTTTAACTACAACATGAAGGCAGTGAGACCAAGCAGTGACAATGCAATTCCAAGAAAAATATGCAATGATTGGAGGTCGACATTTTTACAGCTAAAAGGAGCATTAAAGGGAACCTAAGAAAATGGTCTCATTTACAAGATGAAGAAACAGGGCTAGAGGAGTAACTCGCTCACGTGCTGACACTCGGATCGTGATGGAGCCATAGGATCTGGGGAAGGTGGTGGGCTCCAAACCACGATTCACCCCATTCACCCATAGGGAGGCAGGGACCGTGAGTGCGTCTGTCTTTGAACTGGGGCACAGCAGGCTCCCAGAGAATGTGTACTGAGTGACCACATGAAATCATGCAATAATCTTTCCTGAAGGCTCGAGGTCACACTCTGAGATGTGTGATAACTTCTTTGACTTTATATCCTGATTGCAAACCAGATGGACTTAAACTGATCTCCAAGCTACAAACATAACTAGAAAAGGAAGAAATTAATCAAGGTGTGCCCACAGAAGGTACCCCAGCACTGGTTACTCCGTGGGTCCGAGATGGCATCTGACGTTCTCTCTGTACAGCTGGTCACTACAACTCTGATGAAACTGGGGAGAAATATGGCAAATGGGGCAGTTTAAAAAAACTCAGCAAGGAACAACATACGTAGTTGTTGGCAACTGTAGTGGACATTTTATTGTCAGGTCCAGACTAACTGGGAAAAGAGAAGGAAGTGTTGGAAGGTGAAGAGGAAAGGAAGAAATTACGCAAGTAACTGATTCTGGAAATGAATAATTACATAAGATGAAATAATATTTATGTTTATAAATAATCTTTATCAAGAATTTATTTATAAAACACAGCATCACCAGCAATGACCAGTTATATTCCTGAAAATTAGTCTTCTTGGAGAATAGTCAAAAAGAATTATCCTAAGTATATCTAAACTTTTATTTTTAATTGTTACTGAGGAACATCTCTAGTTTGAATTTTTTTTTTTTTTTAAGATTTTTTATTTATTTATTTGACAGCGAGAGAGAGATCACAAGTAGGCAGAGAGGCAGGCAGAGAGAGAGAGAAGCAGGCTCCCCACTGAGCAGAGAGCCAGATGTGGGACTCGATCCCAGGACCCTGAGATCATGACCTGAGCTGAAGGCAGCGGCTTAACCCACTGAGCCACCCAGGCGCCCCTCTAGTTTGAATTTTTTTAAATGAAATTCTGATAGAGACTAAAATGAATTTGGATATTCTCTATAAGTTGGTAATGGAATCTAACCAGAATTATTTGCCTTGCTCACCCGTTATGGAAACAAGCAAACAGATTTAAATATGGCTTCACTGTTAAAAAGAAAAAGCACAGCATTCTTTATTAAATTATGGATATATAAGTTAATTTCCTATTTAATTATCCCATCCTCCTGAGATCATAAAGATGAAAGAAATCTGTACTTTACATCAGTAGAAAGTATGAGGCTTTTAAGTCTACTCTCCAATAATTAGAAATAATAACAATTAATAATTTTCTTATTTTTAAGGTGGCTCATTCACAATGAAAAGCAACCAAAACAGACAAACATTTCCTCACATCGTTCTGTAGGTTAGCATATTTTATTTCTCTGCAAAGAAAATTCTAAGTTGTGGTTGTGATGTTCTTAAATTTCAGGGAGAAGACAGCTTAATTTAAAGGAGAGATACTGTCGTACTTGCTGTCCAACATCACTTAACCACCAGCTCAGTGCAAAGGAGATACACTAGAGGCACAAAATTCTCTGCTACTGCGTGCAGTTAGAAACACAGATCTTTTCCATTTTCAAAGCACCACAGTCTTCTCAATGCTCAGAATTAATGTTTTATGGAAGTGTTTTATGGAATTTTTTGAACTTCCAATCTTGAAATTAAAAAGAAAGCAAATGTTTACATTTCCTCTAGATCAGCACACAAAAAAATGCTTCAGTGGAAGGAACAAATGTGTGAATGGGAGGGCAACAGGAAGGTCACTGTCATACGCATGTCAATGTCATGATCTTTGGGTGGTGGATGACCAAGAAGGATCACGAATGGACCACTGAGATGTTGACATCCCGAAGTGAAGTCACTCGGAAAACTGTATCAGGTCTTGGTAAATCCAAAGCCATGGACTTTGGGAAAATGAGAGGAAGGGGCCTTTCTGATCACCTGGTCTTCATTTTACTAAGAGTTGGACAACCTCCCCTCACAAGGTCACAGAGCGTATGATGTGGTAGTGCCAGGCTAGAAATAAACTCACATTCTCTCGCTCTCCCCAGGACAACTCCCACATTCCTGATCAGTCTGGACACAAACTAACAGGGGCCATTGCTGTATATGCATCCTGGCTTGTTGTCATAGGGTCCCCAGCCCTCTGGCCTGTGTTGGTTTCATTGGTAAGGGGGACAATCTGGCCCTGGGAGGAGTCAAGTCAGCTTCTTACAAATCTCACAGGACTCCTTGGTCTGGTTTTGGTTCCGGAGATGCTCCTCAAACCAGAGATGGTTCCACATGTTCCTCAAACCCACAGTGACTCCAGACAGGAGTAAATAGGACATACCTGAGGTCCTCAGGCAAAGACAGAAATCGGGGCCTTTTGGTAGGGGGGAGGGGGTGGTATTAAGGAAAAAAGAAAGCAACTTACAATTCTTCCCTTTCCAAGGCCTCCACCTTATCGGAGATAGACAAGATAAGGATATTACTATCAACTTTTAAGAATGTATGAAGCAACGACTCAGTAATTCTACTTCTAGAAATGTACTAAGGAAATTACTTTGAGTACAAGGATGTTTACCACAGCTTTGTTTATAAATGTATAAAAATGGAACCAGTAGAAGAATGGGTAAATGATACATGAAAACCAGGTTGGAAACTTATTTGAGGATTTGGAAAAAAATTTCATGATGTATTAGAGATAGACACCCCACCTTATCAGAAAGACAGTAAACAGACCAAAACATAATTATCTCGCTACCCAGACATAACTCTGTTCATGTTTTTCCACCTCTATTGTCCAGAGTTCCAACAATAAGCATGAATTACTTCTACAATTACCAAAACAATTAACTACAAATAAAGACAAAGGTAATAGATTCTTTTAAAATCCCAAGGCTTAGATTTGGCCTAAACATCCAGGAGAAAACCATCAATAGAACTGTGTCTGTTGGCCTATGCACATCAACCAGGCTTTCTCCCCTGAACATACGCATTTCTTGGCTATAGGGGCATTGGCCCAGAAAATCACCAAAGCTCTTGATAACGTGCAACCCAGTGTTTCTCAAACTCTACCCCGCATGGGCCACAATTTCATGGATGTTCTGGGCCAACTTCCCCTGCCAACCAAGAGTGAATTCACCTGTTAAAGCCCTTCCATAGATTTTCTTCTCTCTTGGCCATCTATTACCAAGTACACTTTTCCTGCTCAAAAGCCATGTCTTTTGGGACTACCAAGCTTGAGGGGCAACACCTGAGACACATTCCTAGCACCGTGCCTGGCTCAGAACAATGAACTATTAAATACTGGAGGAATGAGTGAATGAAGCAAGCAAGCAGACCAGCAATGGGTTCACTTCCGCTCTTCCTCATTCCTGGATTCTGGCTCATTCTCAGCCAACTCTATTTCTTTTCTAGGATGCATAAAGCGGAAGTACTACCACTCCTTCCTGAACTTGACACAGGATCCTAGGAACATTTTCTTGTCTTTCCTACAATGTGAAGCAAGGATATGGCACCTAAGTATTTGTGTGGAGGGAGAAATAGGAAAAAATGCTAAAGATGTGCCAGGGATATGAATTAATGGGAAAAATGGGAGCGGATTTCTGCAGTCCAGCTGCGGACAATGTCAGTATGAGTCCAGGTAAGAAGGGTCACCTCCTAAAGGGGCAAGGTCAACAGGTAAGGCATCAGATGACAAAGGATCAAGGTATTAACTCCTCAGGGACTGTGGTTCACAGCTGTGGCTCAGGATTACTTTATGGAGGGGCCATTGTCTGTGACCCAACTCCTGTCTGCTGCCTGGCTGACATTTATGCACACCTGCAACGAGAGAGGAAGCTGTCCTTCGGGAGTCATCATCATAGAGGAGAAAATGGGAACAAAGCCAAATGAAAAGGAAAACAGCCCAATACCTACACATTTTCTTTTTTTGTTTTTGTTTTTGTTTTGTTTTAAAGATTTTATTTATTTATTTGACAGACAGAGATCACAAGTAGGCAGAGAGGCAGGCAGAGAGAGAGAGAGAGAGGAAAGCAAGTTCCCTGCTGAGCAGAGAGCCCGATGCGGGGCTCGATCCCAGAACCCTGGGATCATGACCTGAGCCAAAGGCAGAGGCTTAACCCACTGAGCCACCCAGGTGCCCCATACCTACACATTTTCTACCACATCTACTGTGATGATGTAAAGAATAGCATAGGAACTGGGTCCCTTACTGACCTTTCACCAAGAGAGGGGACACAATGCTAAGTGCTCTGGAGCATTAAATTCATTTAGTTCTCTCCAAACCTTCAGGGAGATGCTGCTACTATCCCCATTGGCAGATGGGAAAACAGAGATACTGGGTGTTCTAGGATAAATCCTCGGGCCTGGACAGGCCGCTTAAAATGTAGTTCTAAAGACAGAAAGACTACTTCCTGGTCAATTAAAATGAAATCAAAGAGGTAAATATGAAGGTAAGGCCATGATTAAATCAGGAATATACAGCTGACCATTGAACCACGCAGGGGTTGGGGCACCGACCCCCTGCACAGTCGAAAATTGGTGTAGAATTTTGACTCTCCCAAAGCTGAACTGAAAATAGCCTGTTGATCGAAAGCCTTACCAAGAACATACAGTCAATGAACGATATTTGGTGTGTGTATTATAACCTGTATTCTTATAATCAACTAAGTAAAGACAATGCCATTAAGAAAATCTTAAGGAAAATACATTTACAAGTACCATCCTGTATTTATTAGAAAAAAAAAAAAATCCACAGAGACATCAATCCACTCTTGTTGAAACCCGTGTTGTTCGAGGGCCAACTGCATGGGGAACAGCTCTGAGAACCGGAGGGCATCCTCTAATCCCTGCGTGGATCTCCATATGGGAAAGAGATGCGGTGTGCGTGACACTCCTCCTAGGCCTATGGGCTGTCACCTCACGCCTCCTCACCGGGCTCCCTGGATAGTGCCTGAAGCCTCCCAGTCCACAGGAAAGAGAGGACATTGACACATGCAACACCTGACTACATCCTGTTGTAAGTTACTGATACATTTTAATGATTTTTAACAAGTGCCGCAGAACCACTGTAATGAAATCTACTATAAGCTACTACAGGCCATGACTGAAAATTCCAAAGCGAGGGCTGTGTTTTTATAGCCTAGTAAAGTAGGGGTATTTTGTATGCTAGAAGCAACTGGAAATGGTATTCACATTTTCTGGGGTGGATTTTATTTCTGTGTGCAGACTCTGAATGTGGGCAGAACTGCCTGACAGGAGGGAGTCCCACCAGTAGGAAGCCTGGTGAGTCCTTTTTGCTTCCCTTTTATCACAAACTGGTTTATTCAGCCATTCCAGATTCCTTATTTAGAGTAATTCTCCTCCCATGTGCGTTGTAAATGTTTTGTGAATTTGGGTTTGTGGTAGTAATTTGAAGTCTCAAATAAAATTTTGTGTTATAGGATTTGTTAAGGTAATTTCAAACAGGACAAGTATGTAGCCGTGAAAAGGTGTAAGTACTTTCAATGATAAGAAATATTATAACTCAGACATTTCTGTATCAGATGTGTTGAAAGAACCATGCCCATCTTGCCATAGGAAAGATCTCTTTTTTAAAGAAAAAGGCAGGCAGGGGCGCCTGGGTGGCTCAGTGGGTTAAACTTCTGACTTCGGCTCAGGTCATGATCTCAGGGTCCTGGGATTGAGCCCCGCATCGGGCTCTCTGCTCAGCAGGGAGCCTGCTTCCTCCCCTCTCTCTGTCTGCCCCTCTGCCTACTTGTGATCTCTCTCTCTCTGTCAAATAAATAAATAAATAAATAAATAAAAATTTTTTTAAAAAGGCTTACTGCAAACTCTTAAGGACTTATTCATGTCTTTAAATGTCCAAAAGAAGAATGTTAACATATGAAGTGAAAATTATATCTAATCATTTTAGCTTCTGGCCAGTTCTGAATCTGTAGCTAATGACTCTTGGAGAAAATAACCCAGGTAGCTTACAGGAGGAGAGGCCAGTCAACCATTTCTCAGAGCAAGAAAAAAACAAAAACAAAACAAAACAAAACAAAACAAAACAAAGGTCACTTCCACGTTTAAAATATACATTGAAATATACCTATAATGGACTATTATTCAGCCTTAAGGATTGGCATTCTGACACTTACAACAATATGGATGAACCCTGAAGACATTATGTTCAATGACTAAGCCAGACACAAAGGACAAATATTGTATGATTTCACATATAGGAGGTATGTTGAGGAGTGAAATTCACAGCGACAGAAAACAGAACAGTAGTTACCAGGAGTTGGGGAGCAGGGGAGACGGGGAGCTACTGCCGAATGCGAACAGAGTTTTAGTTGGAGGACATGAGAAAGTTCTGGAGATGGATGGTGAGGTCAGTTGCAAACTAATGTAAATGTACTTAATGCCTTTAAAAATGGTTAAAATGGTATTATATTTTAGCACTTTTTTTTTTTTTTAATAAAGTACACTAAAGGTAAAGCACAGAGTGACACAAGTTACAGGCATGTACTGGGCATCCGGGCACAGGTCTCCTGATGGGCGCTGGACCAAAGGCGGACGCTGGCTTGCACGCGCCCACTACTCCCTTCCAGGTCAGGGAGACACCAAGAACATTTCTGACCTATTCAAAGAGCAATACACAAAGGGTCCTTTAACAATGATCTGACAAATTAGTAATATATGTAGATCTTTAGTGTGTAAAATCTGAAGCAGCATGGGGTGCAGAACACTGTTCTTGAGAGCTGCAGAGGGCGCTCTCAGAGGGCGGAACCCCAGCTGAGAAGGGGGCTAGCATAATTCCACTTGTCCACGGAACGTGCACAAGGCTTCTGCCAACTCCAGTCATTTAATACTCACTATTTGATGGTTTTAACATGAACAGAAAGCAAGGAAATACTGAATCATCAGATATGAGAATGTTTTATGAGTCTAAAAATCCAGATGGTAGACCAGTAAATGTATAATATTACTGTTGATACCTGATAGATTATAGCCTTTCCACAGCTATGCTTGAACGATTGGAAAGGGCTTTGAATAAAATAATTTCTGGCCTTCCTTGTCCTCAGAAAAGCATCTTCATAAAACAATAACCACCACCTCACAAAACTAATTTGTACGGAAACTCAAGAAAAATCCAGCAACCTGCCATCCCCAGCATCTCCACTGTTTGTGAGAGATGTAGGTTAGCTGGTACCCAGGATCTTCACTAGAGTCTCTGAGCTGGTCCCCAGTGCATTTGCTGACTGATGGCGCTGGGGTGGATGTTGCTAAGATTAGACATGTTCTCAAGAGCTTTCTCCATGTGCAGTGATCTCCAGAAAAGCAGTCTGTACTCAAAGACTGAATAGCACAGGAAGGTTAGGATATGGAAATTGAAGATACATTCTACTCTACTTGAAATGATGAAAGATAAACGCACACTTATGAGTCAGTTTAACATCTGATAAAAAGGCAAATGATATCAAAGTTTGGTGCCCCTCAGAGTCACATGGGGTGCTTATTAAAAATGAAGGTCCCCCTAATCCCAGATGATTAGGATATGCTCCCAAAAGTCAAAAATCATGAGTATGAGCCATTTAAGATGATGTCTGGGAAGAAGCAGGAAAATCGAACTAAATGGATGAGTTTCATAAAGGAAGGCTTCCTGGAGGAGGTGATGGTGAGCCTAGTTGGGAATGGAGGAAAGGATGGGTAGGAGGAAGGGGTCATGTGAGTGTGACAGATGGGAGGAGAGCAGTGCTTTATTAAAGGAGGTGTGAGCTGGAACGGGGGCCCACATTTAGGAGAAACGGGAGAGGTCAGGCCATGCAAAAGGGGAAAGGCAGGTATCTACCAGAACAAGGAGATTCACCTGCTATGAAGAAAACGAAAACCAGTACTGAAGTCCAAACAGAAGAAGGAACTTCAGATTCTCTCATGCCTTGACACTACACTCAAACAGTATACTATATGGTTTTTAGGCGGTGAGAAAAGTTTTCAGGAACACAGATATACTCGCCTAGTCGCTTTCTCTATATGGCTTGCATGCCTCTAACCCTTACCAGGACTGCAGACAGCAAAATAAAAGAGCTTAAAAAGGGCAGCTCTTTGATAAACTCATCACTGTGATCCCTCCACAGGTCACAGCCTCAGCCACAGCTGGCCACGTCGCTGCCGGGCTTTGGTCTCTGTCACCAGACACAACTGGCTGACCAGACACCCGAAGCCTGTGAGACACACCGACTGCCCGGGATGTAAGTTACAGGGCAGTTCAGTGTTTAGAGTAAGATGTCATCTGAAAGCTGATATTTCTCGTTAACTGCCTGTAATTTCCAGTTAGGTGCTCAGCCACTGACCTGAACCCAATATGCAAAAGACAAACATCAAAGATTTTGCCTCTCCCTCCCCGCTCCTTGCCCCAGACCGCTTCTTGCAGAAGCTTTCCTTCCTACCCAACAGGATTCACCGAGCAACTACCAGAGGTCAGGTACCAGGGGGGCTGGAAGGCTGAAAGGACTGCCCGCCCTCGAGGAGTTCACAGTCTAGATGAAGAGATCGCCTAAAGGATGCAGAACTGGTTTTGAACCATTCAGTCCTCTTCCACCTTGTTCTCCCTGACCCTTTTGGAATTTCCCTACCTCTTCCGTTATTCCTGTCAAGTGCGTCTGTTTGTCTTCTCCATATATGATCAGTTCTTCCCGGGGATCATGAGAGACTGTGCCCTCCAACCCCAGAACGATCAAGTGCCCAGCAGCGCGGGGACAAACCGGCGGGACGACCGCAAGTCCTCACTTCCTAGAACAGAGAACACGCTGCGCGCTTCCTTCACACTGGGACCTTCAAAACTCCCAGCAGCTGAGGCATTTTAACTGTGACAACGTGGAACTAAGTATGTAAACTGTGGAGTCCTAGTCATGTAAATCGTGATGTTTTTCACTCATATTGATCTGAAGTCAAGCATTCATCATTGCTCCCTTGTAGCTAATCACTCATTGAAGTAATTATGGAATCATCAAAACAACCGATGAAAACTGTGTAATACGTGGGAGTCTGTGACCCTTCCCCTTAAAAGGCAGCACTTTTAACTTCCCAGGAACAGGGACTATACCTTTAAACCAAATCATTGCTTATCATTAAAGTTATATACATATATTTAAAAACCAAACTGGAAACTCAGTGCCCACCTGCTAGAATCCTAAATTCCTCATTCCAGACACCTCGAGGTAAAAAATTCAAGCAATAGTTTTGGAATTTACAATGCAGCATACTTTGTGTCTTCTCATTCAGGGACCCCAAGTTCATATTCTAACAAGAAGCCTCTTCCGTCCCTTGACATCTTTGTGATGCATAAAGAAAATGTACCCCCCCTTCAGAGAGTTCTCTGCTCTTTCCTGTCCTGCACATAATATTTTTCTCTTTACAATTCGATGTGTGGCAATGTTCCCTTCAGCCAACATACTTTGCACGGAGTTTCAGGAGTTTTCTAAAGTCCTAGGGGAGCAGAGCACTGAGCTAACAAATTCCTTTTTGTACAGGTCAAAGGTTCATGTGTTAAGAACCAGTAACCCCAAGTTATAGCCCATGCCCTGGGGTGCCAGTTAGCCAAGCTGGTCAACAGGGATGGAAACAGATATTTAAAACAAACAAAAAAGGATTTCTTTAACAGGAGGGGTAAAAGGCCCTTTCCCTGAATGATAAGCAGCAGACCGGAGTCAATCAAAGGAAGACAATGACTGAAAACAGGGCCCAGCAGGAGGGCACCTGTCCACTGCCCTAGGGTCTACAGCCATTTGCCCACCCTAACCCTGGGGATGGGAGGGGGGCTGTCTGGTGGCAAAAAGAGCTGGATAGCTTTGCTGCTAGGAGATTTCTGGGGGAAGAGGAGAGCCTCACGGTGACCTGGCAGTTGGAAGGAGCTGCCATTTGCTCTTTGCATCTCAGTAGGCTGTCCAGAGCCTGCACCAGGTACAGAAATAAAGAAGAAATTACTTAGACAAGGGGTGCCAGGGTAGCTTAGTCAGTTGGGCAGCCAGCTCGATTTCAAATCAGGTCAGGTCTCAGGGTCCTAGGATAGAGCCCTGTGTCAGCCTCCACGGTCGGCAGGGAGTCTGAAATTCTCTCTCCCTCTGCCCCTGCACAGTAATAAATAAATAAATTTTGGGAAGGAAGGGAGGAGGGAATCACTTAGACAAGTGACATGAACTTGAAGTGTCCCCGTGCCATGGAATTAATTCAGGCTCCTTCTCCGTGTGCTCTGTGCCCCACGTGCGACTTTGGATCATGAGCCGTGACTGTTCGTTGCAAGAATTTGAGAAGTCCGAACAAAAATTTTGGTCCAGAAAAGTACCATCCTCCCTAGTTTCCAGCCACTGCATCAATTTTGAAAAAACACAGACAAGAAAAGAGGAATTCCGCCTACAAGGCTCACTCTCATAGATATTTATTTCCCTCAGATGCAAGGTTTTTGGCTATTAACCACCAACACCGAGGAGACCTTATTGCTGAAGAGAACAATAAGGCAGATGCCATAATGTAATGAATGTAATTTCAGCAGAGAAGTTTAAAATGGAGAGGTCATTTTACCTTACATTTTAGAGAAAACAATGGAAGTGACTTGCCCAAGGTCACTTAGCCCATCCATGACAGCCTTAGAGCCCGGCTCCCCTAGCTCCTGGACTCTGTTCTCTCCACTGTCCCACCTTGCCATCTAGTGATATTTCCTCCCTACCACACACAGGACCTCACCACCAGCAAGACTCTACTAGAAAACCCAATGAAGATACTAAGAGCCTCCAAAATAGCTTGGGTTAACAGGAAACCAACATTTCCTGATAGAGTAAGTCCTAACACAGTACAAGCTACACAGTGAGTAAAACCCTAGCAAAAGGAGATCCGACCACTCTGTCCTTTGGGAAGCCACCTCCTGCTTTCCGCCCATAGCATAAAGTGTGTCTGCCAAGGACAGTGTATATTCCTGTCATCACAGTGGACTAGAATTAATTGAGCAGTACTAGGCCATGTCTCCAGGGTCTGGGCTCTCTGGCTCATTGTAGGACACCAGCCTGCTGCCCCCAGCTCTGCCAGCCTGTCCCCAGATGCCAGCCCTCTTGGCCTGCCAGCCTGCCTAATAAGGTAACATGCAAGTTGACTGGCTGGCTTGTAGGTCAAGCACTGTTTACTGTGCAAACTCTGGGCTCACAAGCAAAAGGAGCGCCTACCTTTTGGCAGACAAAGGGTTACTCTTTGCCAAAACCTCTTAAAAGGCAGCACTGTTGGGCCATTTACATAATAATACATACTGGTCTGCAAACAGGGGACTCTAAAACCCGGGGTGGCTTGCAGAGTTTAAAGGACCTTACCTCCCGCAGGTTGGAGTAACTAAGCTTCAGGGGCAATTTCCCTGCCTTGTTCTCCCCCAGTCCCCCTTCCCACGTCCCTCAGAGAACTCACAATCAATCTTTGGAGCAACTTATTCAGCGTGCATCCTGACTCCTCGAGGTGCCCACCTTCAAAAATAGTCACCGACGGTCTCCAAATAAATGGCACGTCCTGGGTACTTAAAAGGGAGTCACCGGGTCAAGTGCAGGAAGGATCCTTAGCATTCCACAAAATATGCCCTGGCAAAAACCAAACTTCTATCTTTTCAAATAAGGAGGCTGCGCTGTGGGCCAGGCCGTGCCTGAACACAAACACCCATTATTTTTCCTGCTGTTAAGGACCGGGTTCAGACTATTCCCAGCCCCGGCTCCCCAGACTTCTCCACTACATATAAGGGCAAGGCTACACCCATGATGAGCTGTGGCCTGTTCGTCGCGGCAGAAATTTCCTTCAGCTCCTTGCCATCAGTCCCGGTGTTGTTCAGAAGCCATCCCGCCCCTGGTCCACCAAACTGGGTACCACCCAGCAGAGCTCTGAGCACTATTTCAAGTCTCAGCGGCCAAGCCGTTGGCGACAGGCTGACCTGGAGCAAGGCCAGGAAGGGTCAGGGAGCACGAGAGGGCCAACCCTGAGGAAGGCATTCAGCAAAAGTGTCAGTGCGCCTGTGAAGTCCAGTGCACAGCCCAAATCCATACTCATGGCCAATGGAAACCAATCTGGAGGCCCCGTCCATCCTTCTACCTTCCCCCTGTGCTAGCACCCAGTGTTAACTTTTTTGTGTAAACACAGGCTTCCTTCAGAATCTCTCAGAACCCTAACAGCTACCATGAAGCAGCCTTTCTACGCAGAGGAATGGAGTTTAGAGGATCGGAAACAACTGTTAAGAAAAACAGATGCCTACGCTTGGCTGATAGGTTGGGGAATCCTCAGTTTACCTATTCAGTCCCTGGGGGAATCTCCCAAGAGGCATTCAGAAATTCCTGTCTAGATATTCATAACAGAGAGAACAGGGGATTTGGGACCCTCAAAACCAAAAGCTTGTCCTTTAGCTTCGTGGGAAGCAGCCTTGGAAAATTGAATTTAAAAAACAAACACCCACCCCCATATTGTCCTAACAGGGCTTTGCCCTCACAGCCTCAACCCTACAGGAATGGGCTTGCACTCTACTTTACCGCCTCTAAATTGGGCAAAGCAGGAGAGGAACCACAGGAGGGGTGTGGGCAGAGTCCCAGCAGGGGGGTGGGGAGGAGTGTGAAGCTGCTCTGGGTGCCTGTGGCCCCTCAACGGGCAGGGGGTTGTTCCCAGGCCCTCCCTGGCAGGCACCCACCGGCCTGGCTGGCTTCTGTGTTTACTTTACTTCCAAACAGCTAATTTCCCATTGTTCAAGGCCAAGTTAGAGAGCACTGAAGCATTATTATTCCCCTTCCTCCAACCGCCAGCCAGCTCCAGGTGGCTGTTTGATTCCTAATTAGCAGGGCCAGGGAGCCTAGGCCAGGAAAAGGAGAGGAGACCCATAGCTCCTGGCTACCAACCCCAGCCAGCAGGGCGACCAGGATCCCCTGAGCAGGAGGAGGCAGCAGCTGCCAAAGGGAAGGGAAGGCCTGGCATCACAGGGTGACCTGGATCTACCTTGGAATTTCTATGTGGCCAAACCTCAGGATTCTAGAGACTGAAGACAGGAAAAAGAAGAAAAAGTTCATTTCTCCAATAATCAGCAGTGACTGCTAAGCTAATATTAAATTTATTCTAATTAAATGTTGTTTAAAAAAAAAAGTTCTCTCTTTCAGTCCCTGTGACTCTCTCCTTAACAATAAAGATAGGACTGTGCTCACCCCTCCCACTGGCATTTCCATCTTAAGCAAGGTTGTCCAACAGGTTTCCAGGACAAGAGATGTATTCATGGACCTGATCATAGCAAACCAGCAGCCGCCCATCAGTCTGAAGGTATATGCATGTCGTCAACATCCAGTCAGCAGAGCTAGACCCACTCCACTGTCCCACCGAAATCAGAACTCTGCCATCTGCACAGGAACAGTGGGTTTTATCAGATCTTTGTTCCAAAGAGGAGTGTTCTCTTTAATATGTACATTCTATCTTTTTTAGCTATTTGGCCCTAGAAGCTATTGGACTGGGTGGCAGAAAGTGACTTTAAAGTTATTAAGGGCTAAATCTTCATTTGCTACCTATTTACAGAATCCTTTGTTTTTAAGCATGTTGTCAGGCTAATTTTATGGATATGTTTTTAACCTGGACACATGCTTACCCTGTGTTAAGCTTAAAATATGCTGATACAGCTTGAAACTGCCTCCTGTAATACTGATTTAACTTAGTCCCAGCTCTCCACGTCTAAAGGGTATTAGCTGAAGAACCAACCTTTCTTTCAAAAAGAATTAAAAACGCCAATCCTAAACTGCACTATGTCGTCCCCTAGTGGCAGAAAGGAGTTGATGCATGTTCCAACGTCAATTTTAGGAACACTGTCTTAAATGGAAAGCCTGAAGTCAAGACCTTTGTGCTTAGGCAGATAGCTTTAGTATCTCCGAGATATATACAGGAGCTGAAATGTTAGCAAATGACTGCATTCATTTACTCCACAAATACACACTACGTGTCCCTGTCCTGGGACTTGGGAAACAGAATCAGTAAGGGTATAAGAGAAAATTCCATTCTGGTAATCAACAACCAAGTATAATGTAATGTCCCACATGCCCAGTGGCCTTTTAACGTATGTCACAGGGGTTAAGAATAGGTACTCTGGAAGCAGGAGTGATTTTGTATTGCTGGCCTCGCTCCTCAAGGCCTTGTCTGTCACTGTCCCCTCCCTTTCCCCTTTTCCTTCCTCTGGGCAGACCCCGGAGCTGGCTGCCAGTGCCCTCAGCAAGCAATCCGCTAAATAAAGTGACCCATGAAATCCAAGCTAATGAGATTTTTAGTATCAGCTACATAAAAGGGCTTTGCTGTTTTCAACCCTCCGTATTCTTAACTAAAATACCAGGAGTTATCAAAGCTGGGCAGTCTCATAAAAAAGGAACAGGTCTCTCTTTAGCCATCTACACTGACGCAAGAACGCACCACGATACTATATTCTTTCATGTATAAACATTACAGTGCTGTGAACGTTTGATTCACAGAAGTTCACATCTGACGAAGCCATCATAAATTCCACAGCATAGAACGCTATTGTCTTACACTCCCGTTCCCCATCTGTTTTCAAGGCTGGCAGTGGTGCAACCGGGATCATTCCCACGTGAGTCCTTATGGGACCGACGTCAGGTGCTAGAAGCACCAGGCAGCACACGGCCCCGTGACGCCAGCTCGGAGCACCAGCCTCGGCTTCGTGATGCTCTGTGCCCGGAGGGGCTCTGACCCACCCCTCGTGGGGAAGCCCAAGTGCCCTGGGTGGTTGCTGTCTGCTCCAGACCGAGAAAGGACAGCGGCTGGGATTGTTCACAAGACAAAGGACAAGAGCGCCTCTCGGGAGAACATCTCAGGAGCACAAACACAAAAACTGAACACATGTAGGTTCTCATTTCTGCTTAAAACGGCACCTCACCTGCCCAGGTGCTGTTCAGTCTCTTGCTGGTGAGATTTTTCCACTTCAAGATGAACTCTCCATGAGGGAGATTTAAATGACCGCAGCCACAGGTGCCCGTTCGTTATGGAGGAAAGGGGAGGCAGCACATTACAAGGTCTACTGTGTGATCCAAACACACCAACGCACACAAACAACTTCTGTTAAAATATGCGAAGTGAGCTTTGTGAGGGGAAAGGTTAAATTGGAAAAGAAAGCCTCACTGATTTTTAAGCAGAATCTGTGGGACTGGTCGCTGTAAGTATAAAGAAAATTCAAATAATTTCCCCCACATGTTTCTATCCGCTCCTGTTCCACCTCATTTTTTAGGGCCAGAGAAAGGGCGGTGGTGGTATGTTTAATTTCAAAAGTCACCAACGATGGTGCCCCAGACTGAACACACCTCAGAGGTCATGGCCCTAATCTCTGGCTTACACTTAAAACGTTTAACAGCGGTCTTGTTAATATCTGGAGAGTTAGAGGGCACCTGTGAAAAGAAGAGGGGTTCTATAATTTTACACCCAAACTGTACAGTCATGTTTTACACAAATTCATACAAATGTTTTATACAAATTTCACATTACTTTCATAGTGCAAACAAGACACAAATTGTCCCAGAGTTCTTTGCAGACTCCGACAGGAGCCGACCTTTGGAAGTAAGTGGGTAAGTGCCTGAAGCTTGCCCTAAAACCTTCACATGAAGGATAGAAGAATATTCTTGTAAGGATATAAGCCAGTGTCTCTGAAGTTCCCAACATACTGCAGCTGGGAACTGGAAGGGGCCAATTCTCATTCTCCATCTGTTGTCCAGGAAGATTCCAAGCCAAGGGACCTGGTTAGCTTTGCATCAGACTCGTGTCCTCAGAAACCAGGTCGTTTTCACTAAACTCTGACCAGGTTGGTTATCAAAATCCAAAAATGTCAAAATACCTGCTACTCCTGACTTGCCTGCCTCCTTTATCGCACACAGGAATTCACGGTGCTTGGGCAATTTACCTCCAGCCCACACCCTCTAAGGAAAAGAATGATATTATTATAGAAGTCCCCAAATTAGCAATGTATTTTATAATTACAAAAACAGAATATAGAATATTTTGAACAATGTGTCAAATTTTATTAAGAAAATTTAACACTATATACATATTAAGCTATGGTCAATACACAGATCTCATATTTTTTTTAAAAATGCAGTTTTGGTTTTCATTTGAGTGAGAGAGAGTGCAAGAGAGAACACAAATTGGGGGGAGAGGGACAAGCAGACTCCCCACTAAGCTGGGAGCCCAGTGTGGGGCTCACTCGATCCCAAGACCCTGAGATCATGACCTGAGCTGAAGGCAGAGGCCCACAGATGCCCCAAGACAGTATGTTGTTAAATGTACAGACTCCAACTCCTATTCTTGGAGATTCAATAAGCCCTTTTATTCTATTCACCCAGTTCTAAAGAGTTTGATTGTCTGATTCCCAAGCCCTTGACAAGATGCCCAGAAGCTTTCAGAAGGTTAAGAACGCTAAGAAAAGAGGAGGAGGAGCTGGTCCAGGGGTGGAGGACTCCTTAGGGGGTGGAGGACATATCCTTAGGTCTGCCTTTGCTACCTGACATCTGTTAAGTGGGGAAGCAAAAGTCCAAGCTAGACCGGCCTCCTTCATGGAATTCGGGGTTCTTGCAGATGGGGCCCCGGAAGTGGCCACCTCTGTGTTTCCAGGGTGGCACAGGTGTGCACAGCCACTTCAGGGAGCAGCAAAAGGAGATTCACCTGGAGAGTTGTGTTCCCAGCAAGCCTGCCAAAGCCCAGGTGCAGGGCCTCGCAGGGCACAGCGTGGAAAGTGCGCCTGGATTCCAGCCCTGTGCACACTGGGGCCAAGTGTCCTGACAGCAACGACACTTTTTACAGAGGTCAGCTATTTGGTTGAGTAGCTAAGAAAAGTCATTTCATTCATCCTGCTAATGAGTTTCTTGATGGGAAAAGAACTAATAAGGTAAACACAGAACAAAACACCCTTTGGGCAGGCAAATCTTTTAAACTCAGTTTGCAAGACATAAATACATATTATAGGGAAGAAGTCCACAGCTCATCCTTGTTCTTGATTTCTACCTGTTTCTACCCCACGGGCTGGCTCCACACCTCCTGTCACACACCTTCTTCAAACGCCTCTTCGCCTGTGATCACGCTTCACTTTCCGTGGCCCTCACCATGCACCCAGGGCACCAGGACACCAGTCATGGCACACAGAGGAAGTGACCCACTTCAGGAAGCTGTCCTCACCCCCACTGGGGTTTGTGGCCTCTGGGGGAAAAACTGCTGTCCTTCTAGCCTCTGGGTTCCCCACTCCCCAGGCCGGGGTTCTGAGACCATTCCAGAAGCTCTTTCCTGTAGTGGTCCCTGCCCTGGTTCTCACATCTGAGAACACTGTACCCCATGCCCCTTCCCCTTGGGGGACCTCCCCATCCAGTGAGAGCTCGGCTACGCCAGGCAGACCCTACTGCTGTCACCCACCTGTCATTTGTCTTTTAAGACCCCCCCTTCCTCTGAACCAACACAGAGCTCGTGGTGACAGTATTTCAGCAAGCCACCAGCAGTCGTGGTTCACAGGTTTGGGAAATGAAGCCCATAATTAGTGAGGCATGGGGTATACAGCCCACAAGGCAACCAGCCAGAGGGGTCAGCCTACCCTCTGTTGCGCTCTCCCCTTTCCTGCCCTCTTACCTGTGCAGACCAAGTTCTGGCCCACGGCCAAGTATAGGCAGAAGTCTTCTAAAGCAAACATGAATCAACACTAGGTCTTTCCAGATCTATAGTCCTTAATGGCATACAACATGCTTTCAGTATCTCATTTAATCTTCATTTCACAAACACATTGTAGAAGTGTTTTATAACCTATAAAACGATTTAGGCAACGTGGCATCACGGGATGCTGCTGGCATGCAGGGGAGTATCCCAGTCCCCATCTCACAGATGAGGAAACTGACCTCCAGCGGGGCTAAAGCAGAGATAGCGAGAGGTGGGGAAAGCACACAGTTAACCTGTGGGTCCCTTACAAGGATGTGAGACCTAGGAAGGGCTCTGTCGGGAAGCTACACAAAGCCCTGAATTCCTGCTTGAGGTTTTAAAGGTGAAGTTGATCATCCTAAATCACAAATTCAAGTGCACAGTCCTGGCTGATCCCAGTTCCGGTTCCCTTTTCCTCCCTCCCTCTCTGCTCTCTAATTTCAGTGGAGACTTGCAGATATTATGAAAAGGATTATCCCATAAGTTGTAAAACTCAGCAGCAACTACCTCTCGGGTGAGCGGGGAACAGGAGATGTGTGTCTGGGGCTATTGGGAGAAGTGCCTCCATTTCTTCTTATGAATCATGTAAAAAGCCTGTTAGGTTTTATTCAAAACTGCTGTTCTTAAGTCTTGGTGATACTGGCTATTCTGGGCTCTGCCTAAGCGAAGAGTGAGGAAGAAAAGATTCAAACAAGATTCTCGCTACATTCTTCTGGTGACAGATTTGGAACATGAGCTAATGCACACACCAGCCCAGCCAAAGCGGAACAAAAACAATGCTATCTACAGCTGCCCTGGGGCATCTTTCTGAGCACCAAAGAGCTTCTCCCCACTCCCTCCCAGGGGCAGCTCCAAATTTTTTTTTTCCTAACTGATGCAAGGGTGTGGATAATCTTCATAAGCCAATATATCATTCGGTTTAGCTTTAGAAATATTTGATCATGCTGATTTGGCAAAGAAAAAAAAAAGCGCTCTCTAGCAGAACAGTTCATCTCTGCAGTAACTAGTTTGAGCAAGTCAGTAATTAGTTTGAGACAGGGACAGAAGGCACGTCTCAGGGGGAATGAGGGGCTGGTGCCTGACCCTGGGGTGTAATACTGGACTCCTGAGCCGGACTTTGGCCTTGAGGCAAACCCACGGCCTAACAGCTGCTGCTTCCCGTTGCCTGGAAAATTTAGTACAGGTTCTGAGTCATGAGACATTTTTCTTTAATTTTTTTCTCCAGTTTTTGTCCGCTCTTTCTCATATGTTTTAAAGTTTTTTTTGTAGTCTTCCAGTGGGAAGCACAAAAACCAAAATCAATTCCTAGATGGTCACATAGACCAGGTCTGGGCTCCTCATGAGCTGCGAGAACCAAAGCCGACCGGCACATGCAATTTACAGCAAACATGAACGATGCCCATGAGGCTACGTATATTAACTAGAGTTTTGCCCTCGTCTGCGTGGTTTGCTATTCCGAATGCCGGTCCTTCTGAACCGACAACATGTACATAGAAAGTATCATGTCCACGTAGTCCACTAAGAATGGAGAAAATACGCTACAAGTAGCAAAGAAAAAGATGCCCTAGTATCTAGCACTTTGGGCGAGGTGAGATTATTACAAAAATCTAACTGAATTCTCGTCATTAGTTATATATGACACAGACGGGGAATATGGAGGCCAAGTTCATGGGGGACCTTGTGGTAGAATTAGTCACCTTTAGGGTTGGAAAGGGCTTTGGAAATCCTCTGGTTTAGCAGTTTTCCATTGTAGTCAAGTGTCAGCCTCTCTCAAGGAGCCTAAAACCCTCTCTGTGCCCCAGCCACACCCCAGACCATGGGCACCAGGATCCAGCTCGCAGCCTAGATCTTGCGAGAGCTTTCCCAGAGTGAGGATTCAGGGGGCAGCCCGAGGCGAGAACCACAGCTCCCTGCACCTTCCCACCTGAAGAAGAAACACACGCAGGTGGGCCAAGATGGCGGCAGCAGCAAAAAGGCAAGACTGTGAGAACTCAACTGTTTCTTTTCTAAACACGTGGCAAAGTGGTGTATTTAGATAACCATTACTAGAGAACATGTAATTCAAATGTTACCAGTCCCCGAACTTGGGGCAGAAAGGATTCCATTCAAACTCACGGAATAGAATCAGGATAAAAAGTCGGCCAGACAAGTTCGCAGTGAACCAGGGAAAGGAGAGGAGGCAATGAAAGGTCATTGTTACTAAAGTCCCTCTGTTGCTCTAGAGAGCCCGCCCAGGGCCCCATGCTAGGGGATCCCTTTTGTAGGAGATGGTAGTTAGAAGGACCGCCGAACCCAAGCTATATTGGTAGATATTATGATTAAGTGAGAGTTCACTTCTACCATTCGTGGGGCAGGCAGCGCATGTCTAGAAACCAGATACAACCACGGGGCTCAGGCACTCCCCCCACCCCCTCCAGCGTTCTTTCTTCAAAACCCTCTTTCCTGGCTTCCAAGGATCTTGGTCATTCATCTCCATTATTCATGTGCTAACTTGAAAGGTTTATATTCTGTTGTGCTTCTCATCCTCTGTATCTCGAAAACATGTTACTACAATTATACAAGTTTGTCATCCAAGGAAAACAGCTAACAATACCAGCGTAAATAAGTTTCCAGAGAAAAGACAGTAAAAAAAAAAAAAAAAATTTCCCCCAGAGTTTTATTTGTTCACTTTGTTTTCCAAAAATGCCACATGCCAAGTTTTAATCTAAAACCAATGCGCTCATCAAATTCACTGAAGCCAAGAGTTGGAGCTGAAAAGGATGATGAAGATAGAAACGTCCTCTTTCACTTGTGAGAAGGATGCTTCCTAATCGGTACCCGGGAGCACTCTGTTCTAATGTATTTCTCTGAAAGAGGAAATGTGTTCAGGCGGGTGAGCTATGCACTGTCAGCCCAGTGCCCCGCAACATTGGGCCCCAGGTTTGGGAGGGGTGAAGCCTGAGGTACCAGCTACAGCTAAATCATGCGGGTCTTGCCTTAGGCCCATTTCAGGATTGAACTGTAGCTTTCAGCTCTGATACCATCGCAAACAACTAATGATCAGCCCTACACTATATTTAACACAAAGAGCTGCCCAGAGGTCAGTGGCCAGGGCTCTTCAGAGAGACAGGAGTTCAAACCCCAGGACTGGGGTTTTCTAGCTATGTGGCTCTGAGGCCAATTATGCCCCACTTAATAAAATTTTAAAAATAATAATAAAATAATATTCAGCAAAAAAAAAGGAGGTTAGAAGATCGTTCTAAGGACGAGGACACTCCCATCTATAATAAAGCTCTCTGCTCCAGCAGGTTTTTGTTTTTGTTTTTGTTTTTAGTATATGTGCTGCCAAAGCGAGCACTTTGTTTTTGTTTTTTAAGATTTTATTCCTTTATTAAGAGAGAGAGAGACAGAAGGAGCGCACGCACAAGCAGGGAGGGCAGCAGAGGGAGAGGGAGAAGCAGGCTCCCTGTTGTGCAGGAAACTTCACACAGAGCTCAATCCCAGGACCCAAACCCCGAGATTGTGACCTGAGCCAGAGAGAGACACTTAACCGACTGAGCCCCCAGGCGCCCCTCAAGCAGGCTTCTGTAGATCCCGCTCATTGGCCCATCCCCTGCGGCTCCCCACCACACCCACTCCCCTCTTGCTTTTGCTTTCCATCTGTCTGTCTGCCAGGCACCCCTTCCCAGCACACAGACACACACACCCCTCCCTTCCCAACTCATCACCTGTCTGTTCTGCGCTCTTGGATCATTCTCCAGTTTTACTCTCCTGATTGTTGATCTTTTGACCAGTCCGCTGCCTGCTAGGATCCCTTTAAATTCCCCTTCGATCAAATGACTGCGAGTTCACTATCTTCGTGGGCAATTCGGTAGCGTTCTTTCAAAACACTGCGCCCTGGGTGATTAGGTTATATTTCGATCTTTTTGCTATTAGCCATCCTAAACTGGTATCCATGCCAATGGGGTTTGACTGTTCTGCAGTAATTCACAGGCAAGGAGAATGTGTTGGGATGTTTCATGAAGTGCCCCTGCTGTGGTCCATCTTCCAGTCACTGGCCAGCCTGTCCCCCCACACCCGCCTCTCGCTGCCCCGGGGCAGGCACGTTCTGGTCTCCACAAGCCAGAAAGACTACACTCGCCCGCCAAGGGGCTGGTGCAGGGTAAGTGCTCCCCATCAGAAAGATTTTTGGAAGAAAGGACTCACAAACGTCTCCATTCAAAATACAGTATAAATGCGTGCTGGCTCCTATCTCCTGAGCAAACACCTGTACATTGTGTGAACTTGTGAACTGTGCTTTCATGGCTTTGCAATGTCATGTTTAAAGTTGAAAACTGTCAAGTTCAAAAGATGACTAAATCTAATGTTTACAAAGAAAGAGGCGAGAAATACAAAAAACCTCTTTAAAATCATTCCATCCCCATTAAGATGAGGAGGAAGGACTTCTGAAGGGCCTGACCCCCGGAGGCTCAGAGTTCCCTCTTTCCCCTCCACGGATGCGCCCTGTTTTTGGAGTTAAATGAAAGCAAGTGTGGAACAGGACACAGCTGATGCCGTGAAGAGCACTCAGTCCCAGGTGAGGGAGTAACGCTGTGAGCCCCACAAACTCATCCTCTTACCCAATACACACAGCGGAAATGCAAAGAATCCTTCTTTCTTCCTTTAAAGAACCTGAGAGTGGAGGAGACAAGTGAGCACTTCTGCTTCCTGAAAGATGTTTGAAACATAGCAATCTATCCTTCACAGAAAGAGTTCCGTGGTGCGTGGTGTGAAGCAAACGTGCAACTTTTAGAACAAAAAAAAAAGTGAGGGGCGCCTGGGTAGCTCAGGGGGTTAAGTCTCTGTCTTCAGCTCAGGTCATGATCTCAGGGTCCTGGGATCCAGCCCCGCATCAAGCTCTGCTCATCTGGGAGCCTCCTTCCCCCCTCTCTGCCTGCCTCTCTGCCTACTTGCGATCTGTCAAATAAATAAAATCTTAAAAAAAAAAAAAAAAGAAAGAAACAAAAAAAAAAAAATGAGGGGCACCGGGGTGGCTCAGTCAGTTGGGTGCCCAACTCTTGATTTTGGCTCAGGTCATGATCTCAGGGTCACGGGATGAACCCCACGCAAGCTCAGTGCTGAGCATGGAGTTTGCTTAAGATTCTCTCTCTCTCTTCCTCACGTGCACACCAACCCCCCCTGCCACTTGCATGCTCTAAAAAATAATAATAAAGTAAAAATTGACAAAAAAGAAAAGAAAAATCATCCAGCAAGCAAATGCTTGAAATCCCAAACACAAGTAAAGCAGCTCTGGCTCCAGGCTAAAAACATAATTTATGGCTAGACAGTTCATGTAATTTCTTCACCTGTAGGTTTGAAACATACCATGTATTCACATTTAATAGCGCAGCTGGCTGGAGCAGGAGGAAGGCGGTGGAATGACAGAGGATGGCTGAAGGGAGCCTTCCCCCTCACAACACTCGAAAGACCTTACTTAATCCAAGTGCCCACCTAGGGCGGTCAGGCCACATTCGGAACAAAACGTATATTGAAAGGCACATTTAATGGGCACCTGGGACATATGTTTTCAAATGACCTAAGTGTTATTTTTGGATTTTTAGTCAATGCATATAAAAATTATACTGCTAATAGACATAATACATAAAGCCAGAACTTGATCTGTGAAGGTGATTCTTAGGTACTGAGCCCACAGTACAGTCTTTTAAGACCCAGCTTACTTATGTGATTTCTTGATTCATGTGAATCCTCCAAAGTAGGAGAAGGTTCGCAGGGAACCATTCCAGCCCTCTCCCTTGTTTCCTAGTGGCCAGCGATTAATTTCTTGTCTGTCCTTACAGAGTCTCTTTATGTAAGAAAATCTCAATGAATGCCTCTCTTCCCTTTTATAGCCCAATGCGGAATACTTTGAGCGCTGTTCCTTGGAGATCTGTCCCTACGGGGACACAGACAGCACTTTCCCCCATGGCCCTCATCTGTCACAGGGGCACAGTATTCCATAATTTATCCCCCAGCCCCCTGGTGATGAGCAATCAAAGTTTCTAGTCCTCTATGTGACACAAAGCTATAGTGTACAGCCTGCGATGGGAGTGGCAGGGCTATCTGAAGGTGTCCTGGCCGCAACGGCCACATTGCTCCTCGAAGTCATGCTGCCATTGTCATCCCCATGAGCAAAGGTTCTCGGCTCCCAGCTCACAATGGACTCCTGGGTTCTCCCTCTCCTGAGGCCTGCTCACAGCACATTTTGATTTCCCTTACTCTGATGCACTGGAGCATTTTTTCACATGTGTAAGATCTATTTAAATGTCCTTTCTCTTTTTGGGTGTGCAATCCATTTAGATGCTTTGCCAATTTTCCTACAGTGATTTTTGTTTTGTTTTTTGGTTTCTTAGGATTTCTAGAAGTTTACATATTAATATATTAACCATGTATCCTGTAATACGAGTCACAGGTAGTTTTCTAGTTTTTCCTTTCTCTTTCATGGCATTTTTTTTTCTCCTCCAGTGGGAAAGTGATGGTGTTTTGTAAATACAGTTAATTTTTATCAATCTTTTATTTCATGGGTTCTGCACGGTCAATCAGCAGGAAACGCCTGCCAAACACAGAGCTCTGAAGAAATTTTTCCTGTTTCATTCTGGTACTTAATTTTTTTTAAATGTAAACCTATAGAAAGTAGAGACAATGCTATAAGGAACTCCCCCATGCCCACCATTAGATTCAATTATAAAGTTTTTACCATACTTGCTGTTTCTTGTCCTTCTCTCTCTACAACATTATTTTAAAGCAAACCCAAGATCTCAAATCATTTTACCTCTGTATACTTCAACATGCATTTAAAAATAGGATAGAGGAGTGCATGGTGGCTCAGTTGTTAAGTGTCTGCCTTTGGCTCAGGTCATGATCCCAGGGTCCTGGGATCGAGCCCTACATCGGGCTCCCTGCTCAGTGGGGAGCCTGCTTCTCCCTTCCCCACTTCCCCCTGCTTGTTACCTCTCTCACTGTCTCCTGTCAAATAAATAAATAAAATCTTTTTAAAAATTAAAAAAATTTTAAAAACAGCATAGACCTTTTCTTTCACGGCTACCATGCTATCGTCATATGTAACAAAATTAACAAGCTATTTGATATCATCTAATACTCGATCGACATTTAATTTTCTCCAATTTCTCCAAAGACTCAATAATGTCTTTATAGAGTTGGTTTGTTAGAATCAGGATGTATTTGTGGTTTAGTTTTTCTTTAAACATGTAACTATTTAACTATGTTAATAGTTACATATTAATATTCTATTAATATTCTATTAATATTCCATTAAAAATTTATCCTGGTATATGATACAACTTACTTATTTTTCTACTTGGTTGTGCAGTTGCCTGAACACTTAGCGGTCTAATTTTCCCCATTAATTTCAAAGCACACTTTTCCCCATTTATTTCCATATATATTTGGGACGATTTCTAGATTTCTAATCTGTTCCACTGATCTGTTTATTCACACGTTAGGGCCACCTTTTCATTACTAAGGCTTTACAATGTACTCACAAAGTGCTAGATCTTATTTATTTATCCACATGAACTTTAGAATCCACTTATCTGCTTTTTAAAAAATATTAACAGTGGGTATTTTATTGGTAATGTTAAACTGTTAAACTAACTGAGGAAGAATTGATATACTCGTGATCTTGAATTTTTCCATTCTAGAACATGAGGTATTCTTTTCTTTTTTTCCTTTTCTTTTTTCAAATTCTTTTTGCATTCTTTAGGGACGTTTAACAGGTTTCTACACATAGATTTCACATATTTCATGTTAAATTATTTCTTGCTACTTTATCCATTTTATTGCTTTAGTAAACGTGGTCTTCTTTTTCCCTAAGTCTTTGAGTAGGCTGTTTGAAGGTTCAGCTTTTAACACTGCCAACTTCCTGCCCCCCACTTCAAAAGATGCTCAGTGGCCCACGTTCACCTGTGCCGTGCTCCAGGCCGCATCCTAGAAGCGGAGCTGGGAGCAAGCCAAATCAGGCCACAGACTTCCTGTCCTACCTTCCCATCCCATTCATGCACCAGGCCCAGGGAGCTGGAGATTTGGAACAGCAAGAAGATGTGACAAACCACACCTTCGGAGCTGTGGGACTCCTGGCCTTTTGTCAAGCTTTTATAGAACAAATAATTTGTGATTGACTGTACTGCAAGACAGGTTTGGATTTCTAAGGAAGGTCATCAAAGGCCCTCGGTGATCATGCCTTGCAGCCCAGCAAGACTGGCTCTCTACCAGGAGAGAGACCTGGAGATCCCCGAGGGGAGGACTGCCATCACCTCTTCCGCAAATCCCTCTCTCCCTGGGGACACCGTGCTGTGCCCACGTTCCTGCTGACCCTCCTGACCTTCAGCATGATGAACCCGTGAGGACAAAGCAAGCTCAGCTCTGCCAAGTGGTGGCAAGCCTCCCCCTGTTCTCACTTCCTCCCTGTGGCTCCTAGCGGATGGCAGTGAGTGCTCCCACGTCTCCCCCACTATGACCCATGTCTATGTCCAATCCACCCCGCCAGTGATTCTGCCCACACCACTCTGGCCCCTTTCCTTCTCTTCCCATGGCAGTCAGTAGGCTTCAAGACTTGTACAATCCCAGCCTCTTTACCTTGTACCTCCTGCTCCACCCCAAACCCCCCACCCCCAGTTTCCTATGGCCAAGAAACTCACACCATCCAGCTTGTCCTTCAAGGCTCTCCTTGCCTGAAAGACGTCCATTCATTCTACCTTTGTCTGCCCTTCCCTCCTGCCCACCCACCTCTGTCCTTCCACTTATCAATATCCCAACCATCTTTTACTCCTGTCAAGTCTCCTGGACTCCTTCTTGCTCCTCAACTCCGATATCTGATGAAAGCTCCACCAAACTGTGAACGTCTGCGTGTGAACTCACCTCCGAGTTTCTGGGCTGCCTGGGCTCTGCAGCACCCAAAGCACTGCTTGCTTTTACCAAGTGCCTAGTTGCATCTGTGACCAGAGCGATAGACTATTTTATATTTGCTACGTGCATCGAGTTACTCTACTCTGCCCTTTCAACAGGTAACATCTTGGCTTTCTTTTTGCCTTCAGGGATAATAGTAATGCTTCTACAACACCCACACCATGCCTGAGAGGAGTGCTGCCTTTTCCTTCCTCAGGTCAGCATCTGCGCTGGTGGCAATCTTTACCATTCAACGGACCCCCCCACCCCCACCCCATGCCTCACCTAAGTCCCTCTTAGTGTAATTCTTGGTTTACTTTTGTTTGATGGGAAGAGACCTGGTTCGGGGTCTTGAGCACATTGTGCCTTCAAATTTTTAATGTCTCAAAGCGCTCAGAAGCCCCTCTTTTTAAAAGCCTCAGTGTTTCAAATGCATAGGGCTGACCGTGGTACAGGCATGGCCCTGGTTCATCTCAGATAGGGATGACAGCAGGGAGAACCACCCGTAAAGTGACAAGTGGTTTACTCATCCCCAGCTCCTCCCAAGCCAGGACAGGATGTGATAAGTGTCTCTTTTTAGCTCTGGCAGGCGTGTCCCTATGACATATGATGGGGCTCAATTGCCACTCCTTGTTTAAGATAAAAATTACTTGACATTTTACAACATCCTGGGATATTCTGGAGGGGAATGGGGAACAGACCAATGCCAAAGGTAGAGAAGTTCTTGAATTCAAGAGTCACCCAGGAGGTCGGGCTGACTACTGTCAGATATGGCTACGAAGCAGACAGGTCCCCAGCTCTGCAGTATCCCACAGCTGTGGGAGAGAAGGATCTCGAAGGACAGCAACGGCCTGGAGAACACCTGGTCTCAACCAGCCAGAACTCAGTGGATTCTTCTAGGAGACTAGAGCCAGCTGGTTCCCTGGGACCCCAACACTTCGGGTAGCCTAGGTGTTCAAGGTTATGCATGTTATAAGAAAAAGGGGCCATGCCAGCAACAAGGGGGAGAATCTATCATTCCAGACATGAAGCTACAGGAGATACCGAATGCCAGTGGGAGGGGTGAGCTGTGGAATGGTGTCAAACCCGTTAGCAAAATGTTGCCTCCTTTTTCATAGAAATATCCTATCTGCCCGAGGGGACGGCCCAGATGTTGGTGGGACTCACCTCCCCAGCTAGCTCAGGAAATATCAATTCTCAGCCCTATTCCCATTACAAGTAAGAAGAGAATGTGTCTGGACTTGGGAGGCATGTGTGTGCCAGCAGGGCGCTGAGGTCATCCGAGCAAAGGTCCTGGGAATCTGGAAAACCCAGGCAGTTACAACTGGCCACAGGTTCTTAATGGCCAATGGAAATTCAATCCCCTCATTCTAGTTACTCTCAGGGAAAACTTTTTAGAGTGTTCTGCTGTTCTTTTACCCCTCTTCTAGCTTCTCGGGTGTTACAAATGACATCAAGTGACAGAATGACTAAGCATTCTTTACATCCATGCATGATGGCAGTGATGGGATTGGAACTGATCTCCACTCTGGTCTGGGCAGAATTATAGTTGAATCATTTACAAACTGACACTTGATCTCCTTACTGTGAGAACTCAGGGTTTCAGAGCAGTGCTGTCTTCCCCTAAGTGCTCTGCCCATGTACACTGCAGTTAACATTAACAAATCACCATTACTATTATTACTATGATTATTGTAAATTATTAACAAACGATTTATACTTCAAAGAAATAGCTCTGAAGGCACCTGGAGGGATCAATTGGTTAGGGGTCTGCCTTCACCTCAGGTCATGATCTTAGGGTCCTGGGATCGAGCCCTGCATCAGGCTCCCTGCTCAGCGGGGAGCCTGCTTCTCCCTCTCCCTCTGCTTCTCCCACCCACTCATGCTCTCTCTCTGGCTCTCTCTCTCTCACATAAATAAAATATTAAAGAAAGAAAGAAAAAAAAAAAGAAACAGCTCTGGAACTTTGGATCTGGTAAAAATAAGAGGATATCATGAGTTCTCTTGATCTTAAATGTGATTTTTCCAAGAAATGTTCCATTGTTTAAAAAGCACAAAAACTTAGCAAATGAAAATTCGATTTTCAAAATATCCTTAGATCCTCTCAAGTATTCTTTTCCTAGTCACATATGTTCTGACTGTAGAGCTCATTAGAACAATGTCCACAAAGCCCCAATGAGGGTTAATGATAATAATCTCTGAATCAACACTGCCCCCAGCAAATGTTGCTTTAGAGGTTTGACGGTTTACATGTATAGGCCCATTTAGTCCTCAGAACAATTCTATGTACTATTATCGTGCCCATTTTACAGATAAGGAAGTGGAGACAGAAGTTGAGTTTCCTGCCTGTGCTAACACAAGTAGTAACGGACAGTGTTGGAATTTGAACCCATTGAGTCCAGCTCCAGGGGCCCCAGGGAAAGCCTGCAGTCACATACAAGGTTTGAACTTAAATAACTGAATCACAGTAGCAAATCCTTTAAGGCAAAAAGACAGCGTCTATGTAAGAAACACAGTAATTTTCAATTGCTACTATTAAAATGACATCCCAATGATCTTTCCTCGTTTGCTTTAGATTTAAACAGTTTTCTAGACATTTGCTACCTTGTTTTTTAACTTTTTAGAAACATCCTAATTCTGTTATTAAAAAACAAAACAAAACAAAAAACAAAAAAACACCTCACGGGTTTTTCTTTAACATAGTTTCCCATCAATACACAAAGCAAATTCAACACAGAACTGGATTCATGACGGATTTTACTTCAATTTATTGGCAGTCCCTTCTGTGTTTAATTACTCATTTCATTAAAAGCTAAAAACTGGTTGCTCCTCAATTGTCACCTGCAGTACAAAAATGGAACTGCTTAAAACAAAACATTTAATTACTTTCCTTTGGGAGAAGGCTTGAATGAATCAGAAGTGTTACAAAGCAAATTTTCACTAAGGAGCTTGGCAGATGAGAACATCAAACAGGCTTTCAGTTCCTACTGCTTTTGGCTACTTTTCTGTGTTTGGGTGTGTCTGTGGGTTTGTCTGTGGGTGTGTCTGGGTGTGTGTGCACATGTATGTTCATTCAATTCGTCAAGTTCTTCATTGCACAACTATTTATTGAACCCTTGTTGTGTACCAATTACTGGAGCAGTGATGGTTACAAGTCCTAAATATCAGACATACCAATATAAGTTATCAGTACAAAAACACTTCCTAAATCCTGTTTAGGGGCACGTGGGTGGCTCAGTCAGCTAAGCATCTGCCTTCGCCCCAGGTCGTGAGGGGTCCTGGGATCGAGTCCCACATCAGGGTCCTTGCTCAGTGGGGAGCCTGCCTCTCCCTCTGTCTGCCGTTCCCCCTGCTTGTGCTCTCTCTCACTTTGACAAATATATAAATAAAATCTTTTTATTTATTTATATTTATTTGACAGAGAGAGATCATAGGTAGGCAGAGAGAGAGGAGGAAGCAGGCCCCCCGCTGAGCAGAAAGCCCGATGTGGGGCTCGATCCCAGGATCCTGAGATCATGACCTGAGCTGAAGGCAGAGGCTTAATCCACTGAGCCACCCAGGTGCCCCAAATAAAATCTTTTTTATTTTTTATTTATTTATTTTTAAAGATTTTATTTATTTATTTGACAGAGAGAGGTGTCACAAGTAGGCAGAGAGGCAGGCAGAGAGAGAGGAGGAAGCAGGCTCCCTGCAGAGCAGAGAGCCCGATGCGGGGCTCGATCCCAGGACCCTGAGATCATGACCTGAGCCGAAGGCAGCGGCTTAATCCACTGAGCCACCCAGGTGCCCCAAAATGTTTTTTAAAAAGAAGAAGAAATGAGTAAGGGAGATAAGAAAAAAAATGCATAAAAATAGTATTTGAAAAAAATCCAGTTTAGATACACTCAAAAATATCTACCACTTTGAAATATCCAATTTTCCAAAAAATTAAGAGTTTACCATGCTTCAAACTTCCGTCCTGACTTCCTCACCTTCATTTCTACAACTCTGAACTGAAGTTGATGCTTTTCCTACATAATCTCCAAGAACTCACATACTACCCCACCTAAATAACAGACATGTAAAGAAGACCACGTTTAGTTTTTAAATACTTAATCAACTCAAGTTTCTTTCAACATATAACTGAGTGGCTTATGAAATCATTGCTCCTGGAGGAAATTCTATTTCTAGCTTTGGGATAAAAACCTGTAAACCTGTTCTGTAACTCTGGCACTTGGGCAATTAGGATACAACATCCAAGTTGTTCCAAAATCAAATAAACCCGACAATAAAATGACATGGAGGACAGAACCCAGATAAATAATACCTCACACAGAAAACTTGTTAATTTGACATTAGGATTTACTATACTGCATCCATATTTTCTGGGTAAAGTATATGGCCAGTCATTATCTTAACAACAACAGGTTTCATTTTCAATTTCAAATCAGCCATGAATTCTTTTGCCCAATCCTAACGGAATAGAGTAGAGACTGTAGCCAGAGTCCACTCCAGCAAAGCTGTTCTGCCCGGGCCCAGGTCCACACAGAGGCCAGTGCTGGGTGGTTCTAGAATATTCTCTTGAGTGTCCAAGTTTCCTACAGGTAGGGCCGTGTGTGTGTGGGTGTGTTCGTCATGTTATTACCTGGTTATTTAAATCTAAGTCAACTAGAAAACCAGCAAATCACAGTAAGAAATTCTGTCCACTTAATTAAAAAACTCCATAAAGTATGTGAAAGGAAACAACATCTGGAGAAGGTCCTTGGAAGGATCCTCCCAGGTGTTCACGACAGGCTTCTGTGTACCTGCCAATGTATGCAGTCTACTTATTGCTGGTGGTTTTATATTTCAAAGAAGGATTAGACTTTTCTCAAGTTCATTTCCGTGTGGCCCTCCTTGGACAAGGAGGGAAGATTTAGAAGACAGATGCCTCCTTGGATATTCCACAGTGGGGCTGTGATGTTGAGATTTTCAAGTCCTAAAACACAGCCAATGTCATGGGCCCTAAGGAACTGTCCTAGGAACCACTAATCGCATGACCCAGTAACTGTGGGGTAAGACCACTTCTGAGCATTTCGCACAAGCAGAAGGGAGAGGCGTGTTCTCATGAGAGGCTGAATCCAGTCCGCTTCAGGGTGGGAGGATGCTAAATAAATTTGATTTTACACAAAGCTCTAGAATCAGCCAAAGGCCCAACAGTTGCACACAGTTCATTTTAAGAATCAAGACCTCAACACAGGATTCTTAGGGAGGGGAAAATTCATGGTAGAGTTTGTCGACTTCAAGTTTTCCTTCACGTCCATACTGCTGTGGAAAAGAAAATGCTGTTTCTTTCTTACTACGACAGGCTGTTTGCAGCTCCTTAACAAAACAAGACCCTGTGGTAGAGAGAGGCCTGGCCTCTGGGGCCTCAGGCAGAATGCTTCTGGATTAGTGGCCGCACAAAGCCACAGTCAGAGCGCGCCCAGACCCAAGCCTTCCCCAGGTCTACTTCTCACACAGACCCACCATGCCTAGCGCAGTCTGGAGCTTCTCAACCACTGACAAAACCCAAATGCCTTCGTTGTACTCATGTGTGACTGTCCATGAGAATCTCCAGGTGCTTTCAGAGTCCACAGGTCTCTGCCTCAACCCCCCACTGCCCCTTATTTCCCAGGTAGAGCAGTGGCCTTTCAGCAGACACCAGAGTGCAGAGTCCTGGTGCGGCTTTCGAGCTCCTGAAGACTCCAGAAGCACATGGCAGTGGACCTGTGCCCAAGGCGGCCACTCAAGATCCACATGGCCTTGCCGTCACCTGAGTATTTGACAATGGTCAAATCCCCCAGTGGAAAGATAAACAGAGGAGGGGCAATGGCCATGGCCTCCAGAATCTAAACAGAACCTCGAAGAATGATCCTCTTTGAACTCCTCAGGCGGACAGACAGAAGACATGAAGCTGTAAAACATGTTTGTTTGTTTTTTTCAGTCATCCAATGTTTAAGTTCTTTCCTACACCTCATTTGCTCAAGGATGTATATTTATGGAGATCTGCAATACCAGAGAAGAAATGTTTTCAAAGGGATGGTGAGTCACAGTCAAAGCCTGTGTGAGAAAAACAAGGGATTCTGTAGAATTTGTCAGGCTGTCAGACTTAAGGACTCTGCTGCCAGAATGATTTTGGTCAGTGAAAACGAAAACTAACCAGACGTATGACAAATGTTTACAATCAGGGTCAAGAGTGTTTACTCGTCAGCAGTTAGCTTTTAAAACACCAGAGCTTTGACCAAAGATGAACTGAATGCAGCCGAAGCTGGGAGATTTAATGCTCCTGGGAAGAGTCAAGAACTCCCAGCCACTGCTGACAAAGCCCGCCGGTTAATCCACAGGCCTCACCGTGACTGCGGCCAAGTGGGCTCATCTCCTTGCAGGATGAGATCTATTTTTAAAGGCCAGCACATAGACACATACGCTATGATATGGTTTCCCTTATAAAGTCAGAACTGCCAAATAATGACCACATTTCTAATTTTACATTTAAGTTAACGAACACAGGAGCAGAAATGGAGATCTGATTTTCAATTTTGCTCTACTAAAATTAATCTACAATGTCCAGTACTCGCATATTACATACTGAAACAGGTTAAGTAGAAAAAAAAAATGTAAGCAGATATTTTTTGGTTGTTATTCACACATATCCACATGTAGACGTATAAGATACGCACAAGCAAAGATAGCGTGAAGGAAAGATAACCAGTTTGCTCTAGCAAGAAACAAGTCTCTTTCCACAAAACAAAAGAATGCCTAAAGATCAGATTCCAAGTTGCAGAATATAGTAATTTTTAAAAGATCCTTTATAGTATTACTCACACGACAAAAGGTATCAGAACTGTGTAAAGGGAGATTTTAGGTCTCTATAAATATGTCCTATATATAAACTTACAGATATCCATGGCCATGTTGCTTAGGTCTTGACTTAGCTGAAGATAAGAGAAGCAGCAAGAGAAAAGAAAACAGAAGAAAAATAGGAAGCAGAAAGAGGAAAAGAAAGGAAGGGAAGAGGGAGAGAAAGAAGAGGAGGGGGAGGGAAAGAAAGGAAGAGGAAAGGGGAGAAGAAGAGGAGAGGAAGACAGAGGAGGAAGCAGAGAAGGCTGACTTGCCTTATATTACCCCTAAATACGCCCCCACCCCTCGAACAAACCAAAAAAGGTTTGGTAACGAGGAGCGTCAACTCTGTTGGTTATTTTAAAAACATCTATTCAGCTCAACAGCTGAGCTGCATTGTTTTTGCTATATGGTCACCTAATCTAATTAGCCACATTTATTCATGCACACTGGAGGCGAGGGTTACTGGGGCTATGGGGAACTGTCCTGGTCTCTGCATTCTGGGTATTTAATAAAGGATCACTGCATTCTTTTTGGGCAGAAAGTAAGTTTTCTTTCTGAAACAATAAAGTGAGCCTTGCTGCACCAGTCGCAGAAAGCATCTCTCTAGTCTACTTAGACTGGGGTGCCTGAGTGGCTCAGTGGGTTAAAGCCTCTGCCTTCGGCTCAGGTCATGATCCCAGGGTCCTGGGATCGAGCCCCGCATCAGGCTTTCTGCTCTGCTGGGAGCCTACTTCCCTCTCTCTCTCTCTCTCTCTGCCTGCCTCTCTGCCTACTTGTGATCTCTATCTGTTAAATAAATAAATAAAATCTAGTCTACTTAGACTTCAGACGGAGAGCAGTGGCGCAGGCAAGGATTTGACCACTGGTGTCATTCTATGCGTGAGAACACCAAGTCCTTCTCTGGGCTTGCCTAGCCCAGCCGGTGGCTGGGGGGAGCTGAAAGGTGCCCCGAGGAGAGTCTCCCAGGGAAAGGCAGTAAGCTCCCGGGAGCTGGAAGGCTTGGAGGGCTGGCGAGGAGAGGCATTCCACCCTTGGGAGCGGGGTGTGCAGAAGCACAGGGTGAAGAACAGGGCCCCGGGGAACAGGGGGGATGTCCCCGCAATCTGAGCCCGGGGTGCAGAAGAAGGGTCACGGTCTCCAGAGCACTTCACGGGGCCTCCAAAGGACACCCCCCACCAACCCCCTGAACTGTGGGCTCCCAGGCAGGGGTGAGGGCCATGACCCTGGATGTCAGCGGGCCCCTTCTCAACCCTAACACATCCCATCGCTCTGCGTTTCCTTCAGTGCCCATGACTTCCTGTTCTCTTCTGCTTATGGGCTCATTTTAATAATAAAGATTCTGAGGAAAAGCTGCTCGTGTGTGTGCGCACACACACACACACACAAGCCCCACACGCTTGAGAGAAGCCACGGGAGACAGTGTGGGTCAACACCTCATCGTTCCGATGTGAGGAGACATGACTGGGGCAGGTTGGCAGGGCTCTCCCTGTGCCCCCAAGCACGCTGCCCGGCACTGCCTTCTCCACTCTGTGAGGTTCGCCAGCCACGGACACTTGGGGGAAATCTGCAGGATCGTTAGTCACCCCGGCAAGTACTCAAAAATAACTAGGATGAAGGAATGGGTGTTCCATATGCTTGGAAGCAGAGCCCGTCACGTGAGCCCCATCACAGAAAAGTCTCCTCATTTCCAGCCCAGGTTCCCAAAGGACAGCTTTAGTTTGTAGCCTTAAGTATAAGAAAACTAAGCACAAAAATAAGTGAAAAATCACGTAAACTAATGTCTCACAAAATTGCACCACTTGCCATCAAGACACAAATTTAGGAAAAAACAATTAAGTGGCTAATGGACAAGCTGACAACCTATCCGATTAGGACCCCAGCCCCCCACCAGTCCAGCCCACTTTGCTTCCCTCCCTGCTGACCATCAGGCAGGTGCTGCCCATTATGCCAGACTGAAGGCTCCAGCTCACGGGACTAGCGGTGGTGAGACTAGAAAGCCCCGATCTTTTGGATACACAATCAAATTGCAGAAATGAACACTGACTGCGTTTGGGGCCACAGAGAACCTACAGAACGGCATAATGTGTGTGTGTGTGTGTGTGCGCACACGCGTGTGCTTGCACTGGGGGTATCTGTGGACCAGTGAAAGGAAGGGGGAACCCCACTCGATAAGATTTGGTACATTTTCAACTTCTTTTGAAAAGAAGAGTAGTTGCTACTCTCCCCAGCCATCTGAGCATTACCACCGAGGTGACTGTGGCCAACAGGTCCCAGCTCCTATCGGCAGATGCAGAAAGCACAGAGCCATTTCCCCTGGACTTGCGACTCCAACAACGGAAGGCTAATGCAGTTTAGGCTAAGCAGAAGTAATTTAAAAGTTTAGTTCCTCTGTTGCACTTGCCATGTTTTCAAGTGCTAAGAGCCACGGCTGGTGGGTGCCTGAGAGCACAGCACCGACCTGAGAGCTTGTCCACCAGCGCGGGAGGTCCTACCGGGCAGCGATGACCCCGACCAGCTGGCTGCCCTGACTCGGTCTCAACAGGTGGATGCTGAAACATGACAGTCCAGGGGTGTGTGCCCCTCTGAGGTCACCCAGACCTCCAGGCACTCCCTAGACACTGGCTTCTATACAAATAATTAGAACTTGAGCTTCTCATGGGAGCCACAGCCTCTTTAGCAAAAAATGGAAAACAGTGGCTCTTCTCCATTAAATGAGCTTTCCAAAAAGGGCACCTTTTTCATACAACTCTTGGGAGATATTGTCGCCTTTCTACAGCCTGTTCATGGACCTGTTTAAAACATATCCTCAGGGCACCTGGGTGGCTCCCTTGACACGTCCTCAGCTCAGGTCATGATCTTAGGGTCCCGGGATCGAGCCCGCATCTGGCTTCTTGCTCAGCAGGGAATCTGCTTGTCCCCCTGCTTTTTTTTTCTCTCTCTCTCTCTCAAATAAACAAAATCTTCAACAACAACAATAACAAAATACGCTCAACAAGGGCACCTTTCTTTTTTTTTTTTTTAAAGATTTTATTTATTTATTTGACAGAGAGAGATCACAAGTAGGCAGAGAGAGTGAGAGGGAAGCAGGCTCCCTGCTGAGCAGAGAGCCCGATGTGGGACTCGATCCCAGGACCCTGAGATCATGACCTGAGCTGAAGGCAGCGGCTGAAACCACTGAGCCACCCAGGCGCCCCGCAAGGGCACCTTTCAAAGTGGTTGCCTAAACACAACTCCCCTGCAATAACAGTTCTGGCTTCATGCTGCCCAAAGTTATCTACCTGTTAGTCTTTTTTTTTTCCCCAAACTTGAGCTCATTAATTATTGAGATCATCATCAGCCCTCACATTAGCCAGAGAGATGCTATGAATAAAAATTAGCTCAGAAAACTCTATTAAAATACCAAGGTAATTTGTTCTTCTCAAATCTTAGCGCATCCATGTACCATGTGATGAGCATTTTTATCTGGAGCTACTGAACACACTGTAATTTACTTTTAATGAAATAATTACTCTGTGAAGGACAAAGGTTGAAATGTTTACAACCCCATGAACCAAGAATGCCCTTTACAACTTGTGCAAAATTAAACATAAAAAACTAACATACACTAGAGGCAGGATAGCAGCTAATGTTTTACTTAGTATAAAACCAGCTTCCCCTGGTAATAAAGGTGACTAGGCAAATAATCTTCAAAAGAAAAAATACACAGAATGACAGATTATGGATTCCAAAGTTTCTGTCCTAAGACAGCTTCTCTGGCACTTCAAGTGATACGCACTAGTTTAACCGATGGGACTCCGGTCTTCTCACTCACTTCAAAGTCTTCAGGTAAAACTGCCTTTATTTTTAAATTTTTGCTAAGTTTAAAAATATTTTCGAAACAGATAAAGTCTGAAAGTAAGAAAGAAGTTGATTCAATGAGTTACTTCTAGAGTATCTTGTTTGAATGATATAAATGTCAACCTTCACCTCGACAATGAATCAATATTTTATAGATAGCATTTTGTGAGAAGCAAGAGAACATGAATCAAAAAATTGAGGGAGAGGCACCTGGCTGGCTCAATCAGTGGCACAAGTGACTTTTGATCTCAAGGTTGCAGGTTTGAGCCCCACGTTGGGTGTAGAGAATACTTAAAAATAAAATCTTTTAAAAAAAATTTGAGGGGGGCACCTGGGTGGCTCAGTGGGTTAACCATCTGCCTTCGGCTCAGGTCATGGTCTCAGGGTCCTGGGATCGAGCCCCACATCAGGCTCTCTGCTCAGCGGGGAGCCTACTTCTCCCTCTCTCTCTGCCTGCCACTCTGCCTACTTGTGATCTATCTCTCTGTCAAATAAATAAATAAAATCTTAAAAAATAAAAATTTGAGGGAGATGGGTATCTGACCTCAACTTGCCTAATTCAAACAGAATTTTTCCCCCCAAAGAAAGCTTATGATCTTTATCAGTATTAATTATAGGGGAAGAGAGAGTTTCGGAAAATAATGCCAACTGTTTACAGACAGTAAACATGACAAGCACCTCCTTTGGGTTAGGAACCATGACAGCTATTTTAAATTCTGTCATTTAAGCACATTAAAGAGACATATGGTTAAAAAAGAATCATTCTTGAGTGCATTAGAGGTCAAACATCAGCGGGGGCAGGGATTTGATCACTGTTCTTTCCCCAGAAGCAATACCGGTCCTGGGCACACAGTCAGTGCTCAGAAAATAACTGTTGATAAAGAATGACTGTCTGGCAGTGAAAAGGAAGGGACGAAAGGAAGAAGGGAGGAGAGAGGGAAAGGAAGGGAAGGGAAAGGGAAGGGAAAGAAAAAGAAAGAAAGTCAAGCACACCCTACTTCTGTTCTGAACAGGAAAATTCTGTCTCAGACCCTCCTGGGGTCTGCCGTGACCACTCTGGGGTTTCACATCAGGAGAAAAAAAGCCAAAGTGCAGGAGAAGAATAAATTAGGCTACAGGAAAGAAAATTTAAGTATTTGAATGAACACAAAAGAAACAATGGGAGTTCAGTCTGAAGAGAGGGCAGAAACTTCCAAAAGACAAAGAACTTTCCAAAGACAAAGAAGACATCAAGCCAACCAAGAAGGAAGAACAGGCTGCACATTTCAACAGAAGCATGTCAGTACAATGAGAAAACATTTTAAAATATTTATGTATTCCTGCTTAAGACATTTCTAACTTGGTCCTGCTCTGCTGTCTTGAACCACATCTTTTAGATGCAGGGTCTCCTTTCCAGGAGACGCAAGAATATTTTCAAGTTCTGAAGTCTTTGAATCCTAATAGGTAGAAGGGACCTTAGAAATCCTCCATTCCAATGCTCATTTTAATGAATGAGGCTCAGAGAGGGTAAGAACTCACCCAAAGTCACACAGCTGGTTATTAAGACCAGGGCTGCTCCCACTTACCCTGCCATTGTTCCAAGTATTTCTCAGGATTAAACACCCTCAATTTCCAAATGAAATTTTCTTCTTCCCCCAAGAGCAAGGGAAACCGTTCTTTCTTGGGAGCTTTGGGAGGGAGGCCGAGGCGAGTGGGGCATAAAACTTATTTACTGTCATAGCTTTCACTTTATGTTCCTCCCTATTGCTCCCCATTCCACATTCTTACTGAAATTCTCTTTTGAAATATTTAAGGACTGTTAGATGTCTGCAAGCTCTCTGAAGCCTCTAGAGAGAAGAACTGATACAAATCCAACTGAATAAATTCCATCTTAAATGGGAGGATCCCACGTTGGGGCAGAAGGCATTACACGAAGCTTACTCATTCCCTACGACCGCATCACGACAATATTTATCGAGTCACAGAATTTTAAAATATTCAACACTTTCAATCAAAAATGCATGAAATAAGAAAGCCAAATGATTATGTGCGTCTGGCTAAAATGAACATCTGGTGGAAATTAAGACCATGAGCATGATTTTGGAGAGCCATCTACCTTTGAACAGCATGGCTGAGTTTATTTTCCTAACCTGGCTCAAACCTATAGAGCCATTAGCTGTGTAAGGTACCAGAAGGGAGACTTGCAAATGAATCATAGACGTTAAAATGTCATTTGTTTTTGGCTTTCATAACAGCAACTGTTACAGCCATGAAGTAATTGCAGAATAAACAAATGTTGCTAATCTTGTGACCATCCTGTCCATGGGAATCTGAAATCACAGCTTAAATTAAAAATACTTTTCTAAGAAAATCTACATGAAACAATACTAAAATATTCAAAGGCTATTTTACCTTTAATTGCCTACTTTTAAAAAAATATTTTATTATTTGAAAGGGAGACGCAGTGAGAGAGGGAACACAAGCCAGGGCAGAGGGAGAGAGAGAAGCAGGCTTCCCGCTGAAGGGCTAGATTCAAGGATCCAGGGATAAGGATCTGAGACGAGGGCAGATGCTTAACAACAGATCCACTCAGGCGCCCCCACTGCCTACTTCTTAATTCAACATCTTTTAAGGTGAAATGCTACTGCTTTCCTACGCCTGTTTTGGCTGGAGTGGCTGTTTTGTTGAACATATGTGTGCAAGTACATGTGTATATTTAAAAATTTTTGGTTAAATGGGGTAAAATTAGGTAGTGTTTTTAGAACGTATGAAAAGCCTAGGGCTTAAAATACTTAAAATATCCGATATCTCAAAAAATCTGAAAGTACCAATAGGATTTTTCTGTCCAATGACAGCTCTAGGTCCAAAGTTATTTGGCAACTTTCGGTACTCAGAACATAACTGAAAATCCAGAAACATGAGGCCTTTGATTAACCAAAATAGTTCGCAAATTATGCGCATTATGTATGAAAGCCCTTTGAGTCTTCACTCGGAAAGGAACTGTTCTTTCTTAATGCATTAATTCTATCAATGCTGGTTATTTAGGATACAGATGGTAACCTTGCTGATTGGAAGTGAACAACTCTTCATTAAAGACAGAAAATAGACCATAAAACCCAAATGAATATATTTCATCTGGAATGGACAGATCATGTAATTCACCATAGAGAGAGCAGCACAATAATTTTTACCCTAACCCTAAGAAGGTAAGCCGGAGCAGTGAGGAGACAGAGCAGGATTTAGAAAACACAGGTGTTGGGAGAGCTCAAGAATACAGCCGTCAGTGTAGACCGGAGGCAGGAGCCTCATAAAGAGGTACTCAGAGGTAATGCAATCCGGAGATCACGTGGGGCCGGGAGGGCAACAGCTCCACAGAGCCCTGGGTGCTGAGAAGTGAACCGGTGGTGAAAGAAACAGCTCATCGCTGGAGGTCAAGGGGAGCTTTATTTAGGATGGCGGAAACTTGAGTAGTTTGCAACGTGAGGAGGAGGAGCCAGGAGAAAGGCAGCCGTCAGAAGAGAAATGGGGGACAACCAGGTGAACAGAGTGGGAAGGGCTGACATGAAAAACGCACAGGAGCAGATTAACCTGGAAGACCACTTCTCCTGCGGGAAGCCCCTGGATGTCCTTCCAACCTGACTGCTTCCTTCTCTGGTTTCACAAGAAAGCAGGGTACTTTAAGACAGTGCTACTCAAAGTCAGTGCTGGCCAGAGGCATCAGGATCTTCTCGGTGGCCCTACCCCAGACCTACTGAATCAGAATCGGTATGTTAACAAGAACTCACGGGATGCTTATTACAGATGAGAAGCACTGGTTTCAAGCAGGGGTTATGGAGCCGGGCATCAAAATCTTGAAAAGACCAAATCCAGTTCTACCTTGATCCCATGGTATGTGCCCTCGGGCAAGCCTCTTGAAACCTCAACTTTTTTCCCTGTAGAATAAGGACAATGATAGTAATATTTATTAGGGACCACTGTACAAATTAAATGAGATAATGTAGGCTAAGTAAGCATGGATGGCATGTTATTAGTGTCCGTCCTTCCCAGCCCACTTGGTTTTTTTTTTTTAAAGAGGTTTTAATTTTAATTTTTATTATTTTTTTAAAAGATTTTATTTATTTATTTGAAAGACAGAGATCACAAGTATGCAGAGAGGCAGGCAGAGAGAGAGGGAGGGAAGCAGGCTCCCTGCTGAGCAGAGAGCTCAATGCCAGGGCTCGATCCCAGGACCCTGGGATCACTACCTGAGCTGAAGGCAGAGGCTTAACCCACTGAGCCACCCAGGTGCCCCGGCTTTAATTTTTATTTGTCAGAGACAGTGAGTGAGCACAAGCACGGGGAGTGGCAGGCAGAGCAGGCAGAGGGAGAAGCAGGCTCCCCACTAAGCAGGGAGCCCAATGCTGGACTCAATTCCAGGACCTTGGGATCATGACCTGAGCCAAAGGCAGATGCATAATGGACTGAGCCCCCAGGCACCCCCCCTTCCTGCCCTACTTGTGTAACAGCTTCATTAAGCCCATCTGAACCCCTCTAGGAAATGACTTCACTAAGGAAGGGAATGAGCTTCATCACCTTCATCCACGGCATCCAACTCCGAGACCCGCACCCAGACGTGTAATATTGAAGTGAAACGTTCAATATATTTGTGCTGAAATGAATCCAGCACCGTGGCACGGGTGAACCAACTGTCCCAAAGCAAATCTTAAAGCTTTTTCTTAGACTGTATTCATATAAAGGCCAATTTGAAATGGGCTATGAACTTGTTTGGGATTAAAGGATCAAATTTCAGAAGAAAATAAGCAAATTCCTCTTTCAAAACCTCCTGCAACTACAAGTATCCACAAGACAGTGAGTCTCTGAACCAAGCACTGGGGTGCTACATTCTGGTCCAAGGTCAGCAGGGCAACCACCCTGAGATGCTGCACCTAAGGGATAAAGTCTGGTGTACGTACAAAGAGTACATGAGTCAAATCACACCCCTAGAGGAGTTTCTTCATTTTAGGCAAGGCTCCAATAACGAAGTGGCTGACTTCATCAAATGCACCGTAATTTCCTGTGTTGGCAAAAGCATATGTACATAAACCCCATCACACTTGTACTAGGTAAGACAAATCTGCTTGCATTATTAGATATGGAAGAAAAAAACCCAGAACTTATTACCTATAAGTTATAGGTAGCTATACCTATATTACCTATACTTATTCCCTACAGAACACCTACTTCTGTAGGGAATAACACTAAATAACAATGGCAAAAGCATTTCATCAACAGTTAAATTTTGATGTGAAGAATCCACAAGTCATTCCAATGCATTCAATTCAATTAACGCACCCACTATACAATGGACACTGGGCTAGATCCTGGGGGGCAAGAGAGCTAGGACCCAGGTGCCTTGTTGGGTAACCCCCTACAGAGGAAGGGGGCACAAGGACACAGAGCCAGGAACCTGCACTACAGGCAGGAGTCAAGGCCCTGGAGCCCAGAGGCAGATCAGTGGAAGCTTCTGGAAAGATTTCATTTGATACCACTTCCCTGGCATGCAAAGGAAGGCAGAACGTTTCACGGATGGATGTCAGCAAGAGAATGGCGTGAAAGACCCTGAGGGAAAAGTGAAGGAATGAGGCTCTCACCTTTAATCGGTGAGAAACCATGAAAAATTTGACTTTTGAAGAGTGACAGGATCACATCTTGTGTGGGGGGGGGGGCAGTCATTCTGAGAGGGGAATGGGCAGCGGGGAACTTGGGGGCAAAGGGACAAGTTAAGGGCAATGCACTTATCCAGGTAAGGGACAAGGAGGCTTAGGAGGAAGTGATGGGCACAAACATCATTTCAGGGTCAGACATAGGGGCCTTGGTGACCTCTAGGGAGAGGAGTCAAGGGTGACCACATGGCTTCTGGTTCAGAGTTCCAAATTAATGAAACCCAGAACTACAAGAAAGCTCTAGACTGGAAATTCTCCTGGTCCTAGGGAGCCATGGTGATTGTCACTATAATGAGTGTCCCAAGGCACCGCTCAGGAAGCCCTACAGTGAGGAGAGGGCTTCCTCTGTGCCCAAAAATAAAAATGAGCCTATGGAGGTTCCCCCCGCCCCCCGCCCCCGCAACAGCTCTCCTCACAGCCTGTGAGCCTTGAACAGCCGCTCTTGCTCTCGGGACACCCCCGGGAAGGCCAGTGGCCCTTTTCTTTGGATTCAAAGCCTCGACTGGATAATTTTAAATGACCCCAGGTGTTAACAAAGAGGTTCCTTCAGAACTGAAATTCCCAGTCTTCCAGAGGCGGGGTTACCAAGAAAAAGCAGGTGTCCAGAGTACAAAGATAGCTGGGTTTGTTGAATGAAAGTGATGCTTTAACCAAATTTCACTTGGAAAGTTAAACTCCTAAGTATCAGAGTTGGTTGATTTCAAAAAAGCATTTCCTTGAGGGCTAACAAGCGTCGCCCCACTCTCAACAGAAGGAAGTGTGGTGAGCGGGAGACACGGTTACCTCCCTGCGCCCCCTCCCCCAGGAGCAGCAGCACAGATGAGCCACTCCTGGCAGGACACCCAGCTACTTGGTGCCTCAAGAGTTCCCCTGGTTTGTGGAGAAAAGGCAGCCAGTATGCACAGCCCGTTGTTGCTCCTCTCTGGAACGGGGGAGAGCGTGTATGCCTTGCAGCTTTTCTCAGCAGGGAATACCACCCACATTTTGGCCAGAGCCATGCTTCACCCGATGGGACTGTCCCACATTACAGGACATTTCTAATTCTTAACCACATTGCCCCAAACGCCAGCCACAATTATCAGGAGAACCAGAAATGCCCCCAAGCATTTCCAAATGCCCACTAAAACTGTGGTACTACCTCTGGTTTGCAAACCACAGCAGTATTCATCGATGAAACTTATCTCTATAAATACTCTGTTTTTCTACCTGGTAAAAATACTTACTGCTCCTACTGGTCCATCTGATACGGTATAAAAAAAAGTTCCCTTGTCTTTTTTTTTTTTTTTAAAGGACCAGTATGTCAAGTAAACCATCAGTGTTCTCTAGCTCTTTGCTATTCTTTAGTAGGAGCAAATCTAGGACTTAAAAAGGCTAATACAGCATTTTTTTCTTGGATGATTTAAAAATGAAATACAGTTCAAAAACCTAGAAACTAAAGCTTGCGGGGTTTTGTTTTCTTAATTCTGCAACACCAGAGTTGAAGAATCAGAGTACCAAGGTAAAGATCCCTCAAAACAAAGATTATACAAAGTATCATCGCCAGTTTACATTTCCGTGTGTATTCATAACAAAAGTGAAATAAAACGTGCCCTTCTGAATTCTAACCCAGACTTGTGATACCAGTATGGAAGTACTCTGTATTGAGGATAGGCTTTTAATTCCAAGGCTCCAAGTGCTCACATTCAGACAGAATGTATTTACTAAATAATATTAATTGTTAGTACAAGCTTCTTGGTACCACAAAGTTCTTTTGTTTTTAAGGAAAAGAAATCCCATCATTCCCAAACCAAAAAAACATGCCCAAGGGTACATGGAGGAGTAACGGTAGTAACTAACACATAGGGCAGGAACATTCCAGAGCTTGAAGTCAGCAAACCTCAAGAAGCATGCTCAGACAGATGGCACTTAACAGACAACTATATTTACATTTATAGGAAGATTTTTCACTTACTTCAAATTTCTGCTTAATCGTTGTTCCTCTAAGTTAAAGGGGGGGGGCAAAAATCACACTGTGATTCCTTATTTTTCTAAATAAAAAATAAAACACGGCTCTGGATGTCCTCACGTAATTTCTCTGCGTCTCCTTTCAATGAACGCTACTTTCAAATTCTAAACAAAAAGCAAAATATCAAAAGTTAGCCCAAGGAACACTGTACAAAATCAAGTATCACAGCGCAAACCAGGCAATGGCATCTATCAGGAGTGATGATTCAGAACAGGATAAATTTAGAATGGTGCTTTCCAAAAGGCGTTTGGATGGCAAAAGCAATAAAGAGGTGAAGGCTACATCCCAAAAGTTTCTCGGAAAAAAGATCGCCAAAATATTAAAAAGAGTCTTCTTCTCGAAGTTTTCAGTGCCCTGGTGTCCTTGACGCTGAACTTCCCCGATCTGGCCTTGGTGTGGCCATCCATTACTGGGTAAATCCACGTGAAACCTGAGGACGCTTCAGCCTCGGAGCGCGCCGTCAGGAGCAGTGGGGCAACTCCACATGGGACGGGCCTTTTATGGCCTGAACTGGAGAGCCCTGATCCCAGCTAATCTACCATAAATAGCTCTTGAAACTCAGAGGAGCCCATCAGCTGTTGCAACAAGCCTGGCCAGCAGCTCCTTCAAATGCAATTAGATCATTCGCATGGTCTCTCAGCTTGTCTTATGCAGAAATTAAAAATGCAACAGCGGTCTACTCAACAGGCTGCAACCATAGAGAACTGAGTGGGCAAATGTTTCTTGGATTCTCGTGCTTGCCTTCCAAAAGGGCACACAAACGCTGATAAAGCTCAGATACCAAAAGCCAGAAGGTAGGGGACAGGCTGACACACGTATGTACATTAAATGGCACGTTATGATGCCATTCTAGTCTAATTACTAAGACTAGAATAACTAAGTCTAGTTACCGGTTCACAATTTGTGTGGACATCTGTGGATTTCTTCCCACGGCCGCTACTTGTAGAAAAGGAGCCATCGGAAGAAAGAATGGTGCTGCAAATACTTTCTCTAAAACACCAAGATTTTGTCTTAAAATCAAAGATGGTGCTCCCAGCTAGCAAGATGAGCCTTCGGAAGGACCGCAGGTCGCTCACCTCACAAACCAGAGGAAACCTAACTACTGGAAAAAACAACAAAACAAAAACTACCACGCAGAATCACTTCTTAAAAGGCTGTTTACATTTTAAAGGTATTAAAACTAAGTATGACCACTCTGCTTACAAAAATACTTACAATTGTAGGTGTCCTTGCTGTTCCCCAAAATAACAAAGTCTTAATTGTTCATCCTAACTTCCATATGAATTAGAAAACCAGCATTCGGGCGGGCGGGAGCAAAGGCTGCTGGCTGCCAGGTCCTGGGCGGTGAGCCTCTTGGGGTGTGGGCTCTCGGACCACCAGCTGCAACAGACCGCAGAGGCCTCCGGAGTGGGATGTGAATTCCTGTTATTACTTAACCCCGCAGGGCAATGCCTCCCCGGAGCACTCCCGGGGGGCCCACGAGAAGGTGGCAGATAAGGCTGGACAGAGTAATAATTCAATACCAGCTTCGGGACTATGTGCGCAAGGGTTAAAAATAATCTGTCCAAACCAGATTGTTTACCCACTTCAAGATGACAAACAAAACCTCACCGCTTGACTTCTGCTTCCAAATCCCAGTCATGGTCACAGCCCTCATCTTATTTTTCCCTTTAACCAGTTTTGCTTTTCCTTCACTTAACATTTTATTTCATCTTGTTTTATATCTTCATATAGGCTGCTTTAAACTCCTCCTGGAGCAAAGCAGGGTAAAAATAAATAAAAACTTATGCAAAATAGTCGACTATCTGGGTCTTTCAAGAAAGGATAGGAGGAGACAATGAATCACTGTTACCACAATCATGCAGTTTTGTTTTGTTTTTTCCTCCTCCTAAAAAAGATGCTCTCCCACAAAGCAAACATCTAACTTTTGGATGTTTCCTAAATCGTGGCTCCCTGCTTCCTGCGGCTACGAAACCGGCCTAGATGAATACACTGGAATCTAACTGAATAATTCCTCCCAGCCCCCTCCTCTAGCCACCCTTTTTATATTTGTTCAAACCCCAGTTAATTCTACCTGAGCAATCTGTTTAAATATGTTCTTAAATATTTTTGCTATCCGAACTCAGGAGACCCCTGTGACACGCGTGTTTTTCCAAAAAGTGACAGTAGTAGATCTGATGTGTGTTGAGAGTAGATTTCATGATATATCCATAGAGAAGAAGGAAAATCACGTTATGATTGAAAATAGAAACTACACTTATACTAGACATTTCCAAGATGAGCTATTTCATACAGCATTTAATTTAATGCTAGTATTATAAGCAATGTGGAAGTCTACCCTTGTTTCTAGTAACTGTCCATTAAATCTGGCTTTCTTATGCATTTTAATCTGACTTTGGTGTGTTAATCCAGGAACCCTATCTATTTATGATACCGCTTCTAAGAAAGATGATACTGTATCTCTCTAACACCTATTTTATAACAATCACCATGTGAAAACAGGAATGAGAAACACCACAACATTTACAATCATTGCAAAGAAGATAAACTGTTTAGATATAAACTTTACTAAACATATGCAGGAGCTATATGCTAAAAATTACAAAATGCTGATTTAAAAAAACACCCAAAAAGCAATGTAAATAAATAAACATCTGTTCATGGGTCAACACAGTAAATATGTCAATTCTCCCTAAAATGATGTACACATTTAAAACAATTCCTATCAGCATCCAGCAAAGATTTTTGATACAGACAAGCTTATTCTAAAATTTATATATGGAAACATAGAGCTTAGAAGAGTGTAAACAATCTTCAAAAAGAATAAAGTTAGAATAATCAACCTATCCCATTATAGTTTGACTATATAGCTACAGTAATAGAATAGACAACCCAGAAACAGACCCACACACATACAGCCAACAGATTTTTGACAAAAGTTACCTCTTCCACAATCATGTTGGAGCAAGTGGACACCCATTGGCAAAAAGAAAGTATAGAGAGGAGGGGAGGGGGGATGAAAGGGGGAGGGAAGAAGGGGCGGAGGGAGGGGGAGAGAGGGGGGAGGGGGAAGAAAAGGGAAAAAAATTCTCATACAAAAATGAACTAAAATGGATCACAAAGTTAAATGTAAAATATAAAACTATAAAAACACAGGAACCAACTACTGACACATGCAAAAACCTGGATGAATGTCTAGGAAACTATGCTGAGTAAAAGAAAACCAATCCCAAAAGCTTACAAGCTATAGGATTCCATTTATATAAATTCCCCAGATGATAACATTGTAGAAAGGGAGAACAGATTAGTGGGTATCAGACATCAGGGATGGGGTGGTGGGGTGGGGGAGTGGCTACAAAGGGATCCTTGTTATGGACCCTTCCACTGTTCTATGGACTCTATCAGTGCCAATATCCTGGTTGTGGTATTCATAGATTCACAAAATGTAGCCATTAGGGAAAACTGCATAAAATGTACATAGGATCTCTCTGTATCATTTCTCTCTCCCTTTTTTTTTTTTTTTAAGATTTATTTATTTTAGAGAAAGAAAGAGAGCATGCACTGGGGGAGAAGGAGGGAGAATCCCAAGCTGACTCCATACTGAGCACGGGGCCTGATTCAGGGCTCGATCCCATGACCCTGAGATCATAACCAGAGTCGAAACCAAGAGTCAGATAACTGCGCCACCCTGTATTATTTCTTAAAACTGCAACTGAATCTCTAATTATCTTAAAATTAAAAGTTGCATTAAATTTTTTAAACATTTTTTTTAAAAAACCAAATAAAATTTCCAAATGCATCCTGTTTATATAAGTGGGCTACTCACTAGAATTGTAATTTACATAAATCTATATGGATTTACCGGTTATCAGTGCCATCTTAAGAAATTCAAATTGGTGGGGCACTCAGTTGGTTGAGCCTCCAACTCTAGGTTTCAGCTCAGCTCATGATCTCAGGGTCCTGGGATTGAGCCCCATGTTGAGGGGGTTGGTCCATGCTCAGTGGGGAAACCACTTGAGGATTCTTTCTCTCCCTCTCCCCTTCCCCTCTGTGGGCCTTCTCTCTCTCTCTCTCTCTCAAATAAATAAATAAATAAATCTTTTTTAAAGAGAGAGAAAGAGAAGAAATTCAAATTGGAAAAGTTTCTTTTTCCCTACAAGAGTGGAAGTCATTGATCCAAAGTAAAATACTGGATACAGAAGTAAAGGAAAGCACTGCTTTTCAATTAAATATGCATCTTTGGCAGGTTGTATGAATACTTCAAGACAATCTCTAATACCTAGGGGCTCCCCAATAATAAAACAGGATACCTCCACATAATTTTCAGAATTTCAAGCCACCGCCCAAGATGACTTCTTTTCGAAACCTGTAAGCACTGGAGAAATAGCAAGAAAATGCTTTAGAAAAGGAGGAGATGGAGTCCTCTCAAAATCTAATGCTACTGGGGTGCCTGGGTGGCTCAGTGGATTAAGCCTCCGCCTTCAGCCCAGGTCATGATCTCAGGGTCCTGGGATCAAGCCCTGCATCGGGTTCTCTGCTCGGCAGGGAGCTTGCTTCCCCCTCTCTCCCTTCCTGCCTCTCTGCCTACTTGTAATCTCTCTCTCTGTGTCAAATAAATAAAATCTTTAAAAAAAAAATCTAATGCAACTATAACTATCATAGGAAACAAGTTTCAAACTCCAGGGTTCTACAGTCTTGAAGTTTCATTCTTGAAAATAAAACGGCAACACACGAGTGACAGGGTACACAGATGGAGAATGCTTCATGTCCCTCATCTTCCCAGACTCGGTGACATCACACCTAGATGCAAACATCGGGAACACTTCCTCCTGAGGGCCAAACTACGTTCCACCGGACTTTGATTCCAGGAAAGGTTAGCTCCAAGGCAGGCTATGTAATGCACAGATGACGAGAGGTGGAATTTCCTCTCAGTTCATGGAAGGAGTGTGTTGCTAGTCCGTGAGCACGCTGTGGCTTCTGCCTCCCACCCCCAGAGTTCCCTTGCCCATCTGATTCCTCTTCTCCCTCCACAACCAAGTTCCCCTCTCCCACATGGTTCCCCCATTGTTTTGCAACTGGATTCCAGCTCCTTCCACACTCCAGGAATGGCTTCCCCTCCCAGTGCCCCATCTGGACTTGGCCTCTCTGTTGTCAGACACTTTCTGCCCACTTCCACCTCCACAGAGCATCCTTCTCTTAGGAAAGTCTTTGACATGACGGTCTGGTCCTTTCCATGCCTTGACAAGGACTCTCCTCTGTCCCTTCACGGCCCCTCTTCCTCCCTGCCCCACAACCATCTGCATGTTACCCCTGGGCCGACACAGGAGTCTTGTGCCTCCCTGCTCCTACTGTACCTGCAGCAGAATTCAGGACAAGGCGGGGGGGCGGGGGGGGGGGGGTCCCTGAGACCAGAATACCAGGCTAGCTCACAGGAACAAGAAGCCCAAGACAAATAATTCTGCACTCATCCTGGGAGCATCATGACATCTGCTCCTGGGGTTCCCTGGAGGACAGGCTCACACCAGCCCCTCCTCAGCCCCTCAGGCAACCTCTCTGCAGCCACTTCCCTTGTAGGTGCTCTCACTGCCTCTTGGCAGGAATGCAGCTGCAAGCGCCTCCAAAGTCTTCTTCCCTCCCCCACCGACCCCTCCCCAAACCCAACCTCTCCCCTGCTTACAGGCCACTTCTTGTCCAGCCAAAACCTCCGCACTGGCTCCAGCAGCCCTTCTCCTGGGCAGCCAGTGACTGCTCATTGATGAGAGCTCGTGCAACAACTTGTTCAATGAAACGTTCTTGAGGAATACATGTAGAACTGTCCTTGCACAAGCGTCACTTTCACCCTTCTGCATTTAGGGATTCATCAGTAGAAGGAAAAAGGAATCAAGACACACATAAATACTTTGGAAACCACATTTAACCCTAAGATGATCTCATAGGGACCAAGATCTGCGGGATGCACTTTAAGGAATATACTGCTAACAGTCGCATGGTGATTACAGGGGACGTTAATGTCTTGCTTCATTACAAACATCCTATCTGGATACAGCCAGGAGGTGGCCCATGTGGATATATTCCAGCATACGTGTGCTAGAGGAACAGGGAAGGTCAAGACTGGCTGGACTGGTGTATAAATTCCCAAGTCCCCAGCTTCTGCGACCTGGCCCTTCCCTACCTCATGAGCCATATGTCCCACCACCTTAACCGCTGAGTAGGTAACCATGAGAAATCACACGGACCATCATTGGCTGTGTTCAGGCTGTTCCCTGTGCTCAGAATGCCTTTCCTTCCTTCTCCTTTAGAAGACCCCTCAGCATGCTTCAAGACTCCATTGACTTCATTTCTCCTGTGAACCCCTTCCTGACATGGTCTATGAGTTCCAACCTCTAGATGGTTAGCATCCAGAAGGCAGGGACTCTGTCTCTCTCTGTATTGCTAGAACTCTATAAATGGAATAAATGCTTGTGATATGAAGACTGAAAACCACAATCAAATAGCTTATGGATTTTTTTTTTTTTTTTTTTTTGCTCTCACTTCAATGCAGTGACAACATTCTCCTCCTTTATCCAGGATTGACTCATCAACGCCTCATGTCCCTCCAAAGCAGGAGAATGACAAGGGGAACACTTTGGCTTGTTGGCTACCTTGCTGGCCACTCTGCCTTCCACGAAGCACCTATTTCTGAAGGAAGGATGATATCAGCTCGTTGGCAAAACCGCGTGTACGCGGAGAGCAAGGTTAACAGAGCTCTCCGTCCAACAGTGTCTGCCTTCTGAAAGGGTCTGCTTTCTAAATGGCAATGAACTTGAAGGATCAGGAGAAGTACTTTTTCAAGCTGCTCATTTCCAGGACATGAATAGACGAAGCAACCAGATTCGGATTCTGTCCTAATTTCCGCTCTAACAGGACCAGACATGGAACTATTTCATTTTTTATTTTTGCCCATTTTTGCAGTAAGCTTAGAATTTTGACATCAGTGAGTGAAGACGGGGTCGTGCCTTAGTTTCCTAACATCTCCACTGTTAACACTGCTAGGAGTCTCAGATTGTGGCCTTCTGTAACATGGACAAATAATTTTGTTCTGGTGTAGATTATTTAAAAGGGGGAAATTATTTTGGGGTAACATTTGTCTTTCAACCACCCTATCTCCCTCTCCCAGATGACCTAAATCAATCAATAACTGAATATCCGTCTCTCTGACTCCCTCCCTCAAAGCTTATGGAGACTGCCGGCTTTGGCTGACAGTCTTTCAAGCTCCAAGGTCGAGTGTAGGTCACTGGCTTGAACAACAGATCAGTGAGCCAACTCCTCTCTCCCAGGCTGCTGCTTCAAGAGCAAAGGGCGTGGAGTAATGCTCAGCATGCACAGAGCTGCTGGCCTCCTGGTCAAAATGAAATGTGAGTTTGCCTGGGGTTGGGGGTGGGGGGAAACCTGGACCGAGACTTCTGAATCCTGGCTCCAGGGACACAGTCTCTAACATGGCGGGACCAACACCACATTCCTAGACACCAGGCTTGAGTCCTGAGAGCATTCAGAGATCTACAAACTGGGACAGGCTCCTTTTAGGCCAACATCTATCTAAAACTATGGGATCTCGGTCCATGTATTCATGGCAGAACCCCAGGGTCACTTCTCAAGTGGAAACATGAGCCCAGAGTTGTAAGCTGACACAGTGTGGACTTCCTATACCAGAGCCAGAGAAGACCCCGGGGGCTTGTTCCTTTTCGTGTTCCTGTGGGCATCACAAAGCCTAGTACTGTAAGTGCTTTCCTCAGCTGATCCCAAACACCAAGAGAGAATGGACAATTGTTCCTCCTGAATGCCAAACACAAAGTATTCACGTTTCTCCTTAAGGAGCACTGTGAAAATTCAAACATCCACACCTTGTTACGAAGGAGAACACCCAGGTGCCAGAGACGCACTGGGGAGGGGGAGCACTTGGTCCCCTTTCTCTGCACCCATGACCTCCAGCCTCCACAAACCTTGAGACCCCACACCCCCTGATTGGAAGCGCAAGTGTATCTGCGTCTCCAGCTCAGTAAGCTTCACATTGTAGAAGTCGTTCTCATGTTCCTCCAAGAAACGGTTATAAGGGATGGCTGCACCCTTGGCCAACCCAAACACGCCTGATAAACCTGTAGTAAAGTGGAACCACAGTACCAATAATCCCATAAAACTGAACCACTGCGTGTTGTAGCTTAAAATGTATCTGTGCTTCCAACGGGGGATCCTAAAACCCAGCTCCCTGGCAATCCAAATGGTGACTTCCTACCCTAAGGTTTAGGCACGGACTCTGATTTTAGGGGCAGGAGCTACAAAATTGAAGGGGACACCAGCTGAAAACCAGAGTGTGGAAGAACAGGGTAGGGAGTAGGAGTCAACAGATGGATGGGGGCGGAGTTCAGGATGATGAGTAATTTCCAGGATAAGTGGAAAATACTAAAACCCAAAAAGTCCGAGGGAATATGATGGAAAGATACAGGAATTGAACACTGAAGTTTAGCTTCATGAAACATTTACTTCATTTTCTTAGACTTCTCATGCCACTGCATCAGGTGAACTTGTTTTCAGTCCAGGGACCAAAAATTGCTAGTTTAGACAAAGACTCCCAGGGTCCCGTCCAGTTCCAGAAAACCAGATTCTACAATTCTGAGGCAAAGCGCCATCTCAGAGTCACCAAAGAAAAATGGAGAGGATTAAGAGAGAAAAGAGGGACCATAGAAAGGAAGGAGATCCAGGGAGAGAGAACACATATCAACATGAGGCATTCTGAAGTCAGGATCACTCCATAGTAGAACTTGGAAACAAAGATATTTGAGCACAAGGCAGCTCCCCTCCAGCAGAGGCTCGGTCTGCAGCAGATGGTCCCGGCCAGTCATGGGCTGGCCTCATTAGACTAGAGCAGACCACGTGTTAGCATGCATGAAGCCCCATCAGGGACTCCGCTAAAGATGGTGTAGCCTTATTAGTGGGACAGAGGGCACAATATCCACAGAGGGAAGAGAAGAGCATATACATGCAAACACATCTCCAAATGACCTTGCTTATTTAGTTGTACCAGGAGCTCCTAAGGTCTGGGCTGCAGCATTCTTCCACTCACATTCCTACCGGCCCCCTCAGGGTCAAGGCCTCGAAAACATGACCTCTGCCAAGTCCGAGATTTTTGTCTGTTTTGTAGACTATTGTTGACCCCCGGTGCCCACGGTTGTGCCTAAGATACAGTAAGTGCTCAATAAATATTTGTTGAGGGGACAGAATCACACATATGTGACAGGGAGACTGCCAAAACAGAGTTATTCCCAAAGATTAGTTTACCCCTCATTGCTCCCACTGCCACCCCCTCGACCCTCTGCCATCCGTGATCGTGATCCCTGCTGGCTTTGGGTAGACTATTCCACAAACCTGAATGAGTTTACCTCCTTCCCAAACATTTCTCTGGGCAAGATTTTGCCTCATGAAGCAGCGCCTGGTGTCCATAGAGGATTCCTTGCAAAGCTCTCCGTGCATTCTGATCCTTGAGGCATGGCGTCATGCATGCAAATCCACTGTACCTGGGCCAAGGGCATGCCAATGCCCCACTTGCAGGCCTTTATGGTGAACTAATTGATGTGGTAATGAGTCCTGAAGCTGGGATTACCTTCCAGAGTGAGACTCACAACAGGCCCTCCCTAAATGTTTTCTGATGGTGGCCAAGTAGGCAAGTTCAGTCCTTTCTCCCCAGAAACACGATACTGCTTTCTGTACCAACAAGGATTAATTCAAATCCCTAGTGAACAGTCCAGGATATGAAAATTACGGTAATCTAATCTTGTAGAGGAAGAAGTATGAATCATCATTACACGGTCTGACAAAGAGCAAAATGATCAATCCAGGCTGGAGCAGAGGTTAGGGGCCATAGCTCCTTGGGGACTAGAAACCAAACGGCGGGACCCACCAGGCCAACATCAGACAGGCAACAGGGCAGTTTTCATCCCAGAGGCGGAAAAGCAAGGAACGACAGAGCTAGGTTCCCAGGACCACACTTCAAAGCTTTTTATTCTGAGAAGGCAGAGGAAAGGGACTCTGGGGCCCCAAATCCTTGTGTATTCTGTCTTCTGACTCTGGTGTAAACTTCTCAAGTTCTGAGGTTTCCTTATAGGTAGGAACCGAAAGTCCTGCAGAAACACGGCACCTCAAAAGTTCTCAGAAACCCCCATTGTCCCCAGGGGATAACAACAGGATGCACATAGGACAAGCAGAGCAACAGGTCACAACGCCTCACAGAACATTCTTCTGACAACAACAGAAGAAACTACAGTTTTGAAGGAAGGTCTTGGCCATTTCCTGAAACTTGCAAAAAAAAAAAGAAAAAAAAAAGAGCATGGAAGGTCCCCCTCTACCATCAAGAAACCACAGCCCCAGGGCACTGGGGAAGCTGGTCAGCGTGCCCGCAGGCCTGAAGCATCACTGGCGTTCTCGCTTTTTTCTTTTGCACAGCTGTGTTCAATTTTCTGTCCTTGGGGTTTTAAAGGAACATTTCTTCTAGGGCCAGGATTCTCAAGTTTTATGGTTATACAACTCCCTCCCAGGGCCAAAGAATGTTTGAAAAGCCTAAACCCAGCAAAGAGAATTAGTAAAAGGATCCAAATGAAAGTGAAATAAAAAGTTAGGACTCTTTCCAATTTATATTCAACCTCTTGCTTAATCGTATTATACCTTCTGTTTGTCCTTCAAGACGTCTGCTATATTTCTCATGCAAATATAGGTGTGCACGTGTCTGTAGGTAAGAAACAGAAGACCAAAGGTGTATTTATATTCTCCCCTGGTTTCTGTTTCCTATTCTATGGCAGATTTTTTTTTTTTAATTTGACAGAGATCACAAGTAGGCAGAGAAGCAGGCAGAGAGAGAGGAGGAAGCAGGCTCCCTGCTGAGCAGAGAGCCCGATGTGGGACTCGATCCCAGGACCCTGGGATCATGACCTGAGCTGAAGGCAGAGGCTTTAACCCACTGAGCCACCAAGGCGTCCCCAGATTTTATTTTTAATAAGGCCTACATCTTACACTGGGTTTAAGAAAAGATCACAAAAAGGATTCATTTAGGATTTTTATGTGCTTGTTTGTTTTTCCTTTTTGGAGATCTGCATACCTCATAGTTTTGGGTAGTCGGACAACAGTTTTTTAAGAACTTCCATGTTTTTACTTAAAAAGTCAAACTAGGGGGCGCCTCGGTGGCTCAGTGGGTTAACGCCTCTGCCTTCGGCTCAGGTCATGATCTCCGGGTCCTGGGATCGAGCCCCACATTGGGCTCTCTGCTCAGCAGGGAGCCTGCTTTCTCCTCTCTCTGTCTGCCTCTCTACCTACTTGTGTTCTCTGTCAAATAAATAAATAAATAATCTTTTTTTTAAAAAAAAGTCAAACCGGTGGCATTCTTCACTGTAATAATCTAAGCTAAGTACATTATCAACATTGAAAAATCACTGCTCTCCAACATGCCCCAAAGAGAGCACAAGGCCCTCCCCAGCCCATGAAATGCTAACTAGGTTTCTGAATGCAGCCATATAAGGTTATTTCAGAAAATCTGGAAGTCCCTTACCTGTCTTCTTCTGTTCTCTCTTCCTGTCACCTCCATTCCCACATCTCAAAGAAAGAGCACCCCAAGTCTCTGTCTACATCAGATCACAAACAACACTATGTCTGCCTCCCTGCGTCTCCCAAAGGCTAGTCATCTGCTTCATGCACTCGTCTGATCTGACAAGGCCAAATTCAGGCTTTGGGGCCTGAGGTTTGTGACACAGCCCACACCACCCACATTAGAGGCCTGGCCACCTCCCAAGACAAGCAAGACGTTTTTGAGAAACAAAGTAATGTGCACAGATCCACCCTGAGCAGGAAGAGACGGAATCAGTCCCCCTCCATAAAATGATCTGAAACGTGGTCAGCAGCACCTGCTTAATACAGTCCAATTCTCCAAAAACCATTAAAAACACAGTAAACTGACCTCGTCTGCCCCGAGTCATGGTGATCACCCGAGGCCAACTTCTCTCAAGAAGCAGTGGGGAGGAGAGGAGACCAAACCCTCTCTTTGCAGTCACTCTCTCCTGCTCTTTTAAAATCAAGATTATCAAAGCGCCTGGTAGGGGAACCTGGGTGACGCTGTCAGTTAAGCATCCAAATCTTGGTTTCAGCCCAGGTCCTGATCTCCGGGTCACGAGATTAAGCCCCGAGTAGGGCTCTGTGCTGGGCTCGGAGTCTGCGCGTAAGACTCCCTCTCCCTCTCCTTCTGCCTTTCCCTGCTGTGCACACGCGCATTCTTTCCCTCTCTAAAATGAATAAATACATCGCAAAGGAAAAAAAAAAAGCTTCTGTTAGCATGGCCCTACAGGCAAAAGTATAGGTTGAAGTTCAAATGATTCCTCTCAGATAAGCACTCTAATTCTCGCGGTGATTGGAAGTTGCCGCAAGTCAGTAAAATCTCTACACCTGGGTGGGGAGCCGCTGAAAAGACAGGCTTGTAAAGTCAGGGTTTCTCTGAAGCTGCTGATTTCCTCATGGAGGAAAATCCACTCCTAACCCAGTAGGAACAACCACCATGTTGTTTCCTTGTAATCTTGATTGAAAAACCCTGTGCTCCAGAACAAATTCAGTTGTTTCTTTGCGGGGCGCCTGGGTGGCTCAGTCCTAAGCGTCTGCCTTTGTCCTGACATGATCCCAGGGTCCTGGTAAAATCCTCCAGCATTGGGCTCCCTGCTCAGCAGGAAGCCTGCTTCTCCCTCTCTCACTCCCCCTGCTTGTGTTCCCTCTCTTGCTGTGTCTCCGTCAAATAAATAAAATCTTTAAAAAAAAAAAAAAAGATCTTTCTTTCAGAACAAGAATGTTTGAATGAAAGTAATACTGAAATGTTCTGCTTTCAAAATCTCCCAGAGCCTGTCCTCTACATATAGAATGAAACGCAACCAAACAATAAGGACCATATTAAAGTTTCTTTAAAAAAACACACACACACGGACACCTGGGTGGCTCAGTGGGTTAAGCCGCTGCCTTCCGCTCGGGTCATGATCTCAGGGTCCTGAGATCGAGTCCCACATCGGACTCTCTGCTCTCTGCTCGGCAGGGAGCCTGCTTCCCTCTCTCTCTCTCTGCCTGCCTCTCTGCCTACTTAGGATCTCTCTCTATCTCTCTCTCTCTCTCGCTGTCAAATAAATAAATAAAATCTTTAAAAAAAAAAAAAAAACACACACACAGGGGTGTCTGAGAGGCTCAGTCAGTTGAGTGACCAACTCTTGGTTTCCTCTTGGGTCACGATCTCAGGGTTATAAGATCAAACTCCACAACAGGCTCCCTGCTGGGTGCGGAGTCTGCTTGGGTTTCTCTCCCTGTCTCTCTCCCTCATGCTCACTATCTCAAAGAAATAAAATATTTTTAGAATATAAGTAAATAAATAACCACATACAAAAGTAATCCTTGGAGGGGGCCTTCAGTCAGGGCTTGAAAAGGTTTTTGTTTGTTTGTTTGATAGAGAGAAAGAGTGAGAGAGGGACCATCAGCATCAGCAGGGGGAGTGGGAGAGGGAGAAGCAGGCTCCCCACTGAGTAGGGAGCCTGATGCCGGGCTTGATTCCAGGACCCTGGGATCATGATCTGAGCCGAAGGTAGATGCTTAATGACTGAACCACCCAGGCACCCTGAAAAGTTATCTAATTCCTAATGTTTTCTAATTTCATGCCAAGCCAGTTAGAACACACTGCATTTCAAATATATAGTTTTCTGTTAGGTCATTTATATTCCACATAAGAAAAGACAGAAAGTGAACTAAGAACACTTGCACACGCACTCCACAGGCGCACGTGCACGCGCACACACGCACGCATACACATCTCATAAAAGAAAAACAAACAGCACCATTTGGTGTCATCCAAAATGAACAGCCTGGGGCGCCTGGGTGGCTCAGTGGGTTAAGCCTCTGCCTTCAGCTCAGGTTGTGATCTCAGGGTCCTGGGATCGAGCCCAACATCGGGCTCTCTGCTCAGCAGGGAGCCTGCTTTCCCCTCTCTCTCTGCCTGCCTCTCTGCCTACTTGTGATCTCTGTCAAATAAATAAATAAAATCTTTTAAAAAAAAAAAAAGAACAGCCTATAGTCATGTGCTTAAAACATGTGTTTGCTCAAAACATTAAATGGGCTTTATTGCCTAAGTAGCAGCTGGTTTTCTCAAGAGAAGGTGAAGACTGGGTTGTTGCTCTATAACATGTTATAGAGCATGTATCTTTAAAAAGTGCTTTTCCACAATCTTGACTAGTAAAGAGGCATGGAGGAAGAACACGCTAAAGTCAATGCACTTTTGAGATTTACGAAGCACAACTTCCTCAGGCACTGGTATGGGGACATTTTGAGAAAGTTCCCATGTTCTCCCCACCTCGCATAGTCTCAGTGGTCCCAGCACTGGGTTCCCCCACGTCTGAAGACACACAAAGCAGCAATGTATAGAAAGCCCAAACCTTCACTGCGTCTAAAACCATGGACTGCCTTTTCTCTCTATTCTGACGTCAAAGGATGATTTTTAAATGATTCACTCTAAACTTCAAAAAATCCCATTATTAGTAAAATCTTCCTCTCAGATTTCTCCCAATCTAAATAAAAGAAAATCAAAACCATCAGAGAACAAAGCAAAGAATGACACTCTTCTCTGGACCCCAACCTAGCTCTACTCTCCTGCCCCACCCCAAACTACAGGCGGGCAGCTTCCTGGATGCAGAATTTACACCTGAAGTTACTGGCTCCAAGGGAAGAGATGGCCTTCAAACCCTACCAGCATCTGGCGATTCAGCAGAGCAGGAAAGGATCCCAGAGCAATTTTCACAAGAGCGTAGTTCCAGCCGAACTTCTAAGCATGGTTGCCCCACCTCTCTCAAAACTCTAGCATTTCACATTCCCTCCTCAACCCACTGTTCTGGAGTCACCCCTACTGAGCTACTCTTGCCAAGGTCATCGACAGCATCTATCTTGGCAATTCCAATGGACACCTCCGTCTTCCTCTTCCTGATTATCCAGTAGCACCAGCTCTGTGGACACCACCCTCCTTTCACCTGAGCTTCATGACTTTCTACCCCTCTACTTTCCTGCCTCCCTGCTGACCCCTTCTCGGGTTTCTTTTTGGCTCTCTTCCATCTCATTCTGGGCCTCATTTGTGCATACACACACACACACACACACACAAATGAGCGTGTGCGCACACACAGAGTTTTCATCCTTTCTTACGGACGTATCTATCATCTAAATGCTACCTACATTCAGGATTGCTCCTCTGAGTTTCAGACTCAAGTTCAATTATCTACCTAAGATTTCTACCAGGATATTTACCAAGTACCTCAAACTTAGTATGTCTGTAACAGAACTCTTGATTCTCAAAGCTGGCCCTCCCCATTCGAACAAAACAAAATAAAACCTCCTTCCCAGTTTTTACTCCCTTCAGATGTTGCCAGGGCCAAAATCTGGGAATCATTCTTAATTCCTCCCTTGGCCTCACTCCCTACCTCAGCTACCACCAAGTGCTGATGGTTATACCTCTAAGATATCCCTTTTTGTATATACAACAGCTTTATTGATATATCATTCATGTACCATACAATTCACCCATTTAAAGTGTATCAGTTAATGGTTTTAGAATATTTATAGACCTGTATGACCACTCTCAAAGCAATTTTAGATATTTTTATCACCCCAAAAAGAAACCATGTTCCCATTAGTAGTCATTTTCAATTTTCCCCTAGATACTCCAGTGCTGGGCAACTATTAATCTTTCTGTCTCTCTAGAAGTTTCTAGGACTTTCATATAAATGGAATTATGCAGTATGGTCTTTGTGTCTGGCTTTTTGCACTTAGTATATTTTCAAGATTCATCCATATTACAGCATGTGTCAGTACTTCATACTCTTTTACATTTGAATAACATCTTATCACATGGATATACAATATTTTATTTGTCTGTCTGTCAGTTGACAGATATTGGGTTTTTTCCATTCTTCAGCCATTATGCATGATACTGCCATGAATATTTGTGTTTTTATACAGACATATGTTTTCATTTACCTTAAAAATGTATGCAGGATCATAAGGCAACTCTGTTTAACTGGACAAAGAATTGTCAGACTGTTTTCCAAAGCAGCTGCTTTGGAAAGATTTTGCATTCTCACCAAGAGTGTAGGAGAGTTCCAATTTCTCCACATCTTCACCAACACTCGTTACTGTCTTTCATAGTGGCCATGAATTAATGTCACATTGTGGGTTTGATTGCATTTCACTAATGGCTGGTGGCGTTGAGAATCTTCTCATGTGCTTATTAGCCATTTGCCTATCTTCTTTGGAGAAATGTCTGCTCAGATCTGTGCCTATTTTTGAATTTGGTTATCTTTTTATTACTGAAGTATAAGAGTTCTTTATATATGCGACATATAAGTCCCATATCACATGATATGATCTGCAAACACTTTTTCCCATTCTGTAGGTTGTCTTTTCATTGTCTTGATAGCATCTTTTGACTAATTTTGTTGATGTCCAAGTTATCTGTTTTTCTTTTTCACTTGTGCTTTTGGTGTTGTATCTCAAAAAAAAAAAAAAAAATTGCCTAAAACAAGGTCATGAAGATTAATACCCATGTTGTCTTCTAAGAGTATTATAGTTTTAGGTCTTACATTTAGGCCTCTGATCCACTTTGAATTAATTTTTGTATACTGTGTGAGGTAGTGGTCCAACTTTATTCCTTTTCATGTTGATATCCAGTGTCCCAGACCATTTGTTGAAGAGAATATTTCCCAAAGATTTGTCTTGGCACAACTGTCAAATATCAGTTACCATAAATGTATGGGTTTTTTCTGATCTATAAATTCTATTACAAAAATCTGTATGTCCATCCTTATGCCAGTTCCACACTGGCCTGATTATTGTGGCTTTATATTAAGTGTTGAAATCAGGAAGGATAAGTCTTCCAATTCTTCTCAGATATTTTGGCTATTCCAGATCCCTTAAATGTCTATGTGAATTTTAGGGTCTGTCTGTCAATTTCTGCAAAGAATCCATCTGAGATTTTAATAGGGATTGCATTGAATCTATAGACCAATTTAGGAAGTACTGCTATTTTAACAATAGTAAATCTTGGGGCGCCTGGGTGGCTCAGTGGATTAAGCCGCTGCCTTCGGCTCAGGTCATGATCTCAGGGTCCTGGGATCGAGCCCCGCATCGGGCTCTCTGCTCCACAGGGAGCCTGCTTCCTCCTCTCTCTCTGCCTGCCTCTCTGCCTACTTGTGATCGATCTCTCTGTCAAATAAATAAATAAAATCTTTGAAAAAAAAAAAAACAATAGTAAATCTTACAATCCATGGACACGAGATGTTTTATCATTTGCTTAAATTTTCTTTAATTTTTTTCAATAATGTTTTGTAGTTTTAAGAGTAAATTTTATACTTCTGATTACATTTATTCCTAAGTATTTTATTTTGTTTCATACTATTACAGGAGGAAATATTTTTTGAACTTGTTTATTAGTTCTGATAGTGTAGTGCATCACTTAGCCGTTTCCATATCCATGATCATGTCATTGCAAACAGAGTTAGTTTTACTTCTTCCTCTCCAATCCAGGAGCCTTTTATTCCATATCCTTTCCTAGCTGTCCTGGCTAGAACTTCAGTACAATACTGCATAGAAATTCAATGAGAGTGGCCATCTTTGCCTTGCTCCTGGTCTTAGGGGGAAAGCTTTCAATCTTTCATATTAAGTGTGATGTTAGCTGTGGGTTTCTCATAGATGCCCTTTTCAGGTTGAAGGACATCCCTTCAATTCCTACTTTGTTGTTATTGTTTGGTTTGTTATTGTGTTGTTTTCATCTTAAAGAGGTGTTAGAATTGTCAAATGCTTTCTCTCCATAAGACATACCTTTTCACACTTAGGTTTCCTGCCATATACACTCTGTACACCATCTCCAAGGCTCAGTATTCCTCATCCTTACAGGTCTCTACTTGAGGAAGTCCTGGACCATCCTATTCAAAAGTCTCTATCCGTCACTATCTCTTCTCCTGTCTATCATATAAACTTCAAAGCACTCAGCCATTATTATTATAAGTGCAAATTCTGATAACCCTTGTATAAAGTTCAGTATTTGCCAGCATGAGCTTATCATCTTAATCCTCACAACAACCTTACTAGGTAGATGTTATTATCACCATTTTATACATGTGGAAGTTGAAAGAAGAGTTTAAGTGTCTTGTTCAAACTTGTACAGTTTTTAAGTGGCCGAGTCAGGTTGAAAACCCAGGTCCCCTAGCTCCTAAGACCATTCTCTTAAATATTTGCTATCATTTGCTATCCTATCTAGCAGTAAGTGCTCTTAACTTATTTCTTACCTTATTTGCCAATCTCACTTATTGATATATTTTTGGTATCTAACACCATGCACGGCTGGTGTTCATTAACTATTTAATGAACAAATGGAACCCTGGTCTCAAGATGCCCCACAAGAGAGGACTCTGGTAAGTACTGCTGACTATACACACCCAGGAGATTCACAAGGCTCTTTTGTTTTTGAGATCCTTCAGTAAGAAAGGTCGCTTAACTTTAACTCAATGTTTTCTAAACTCATTTGAGCACAGACCCATCTTCTCACCACCTCTGCCCCCACTGCATTAATACTGTAGGGAACTGTGTTCCATGGAACATACTTTGAGAACCATTGCCCCAGAGAGGCAGTCCAGAAAGTACAGTTCCCAGAAGGGTGCTTCTGTTCGCCTTCCCGTGCCCGGCTCCACTATCATCTAAACAGTCTCTCCCATAGCCTCAGCTCAGCACAAAAAGCAAACCCCAAAATTAAGTTTTCCTTGTCTTTCCTGGCGCTCCTAAAGGGCCCATACGACACTAAGGAGAAATAAAGATTTTTCCAATTATCAAAAAGGCTCATCTCCTGTGTATGTTTGAGGTCCTGTAACTTACCACAGAGAGAGCTTTAATTTTCTCAGAGCTCTGGTTTCTGGAATGTGATTCAAACAAATTCACCCTGCATGATGTACTTTAATCTACATTCTCAGGATGTAGGCAAAGCCAATGATGTGTTAACCACAAAATTGCATTTCTTTCCTAAATACTTACTGTAATGCTGATATTTAAATCATAGCTTCAGATGTAGAATGACTGTAAAATCTTTGTATCTCAGCTCTGTAAGTCTTCAAAGTCTCCTATTCGAACTCTCTCTGAAAAGGAGGAAAGAAAGAAAAATTTCAATGTTGAAATCTCCAGAAGAAAATAGCAAACAATATAAGACACCACGCGTAGGAGCAAAGCAGGATACACTGCTGTGATTAATTTTCTGCTTCTAAAGAGCTTTGACTCTTTCTTAGTCATCTACATCAGCTACAACAAATCACAGGCAGTGGTTAGAGTACCTTTCAAAACCTGTTATAAGAAATACTCAATAAAAATCTGTTTTCCTTCATCTTAAACCCGGTGAATAAAATCATTTGTACGCAATGGTTCTCCAAAGCCCTAATTCTTCCAAAGTAACTGAAATTTAATGCATTTGGTCTAATGACAAAAATTATCTTGAGTAAATACGAGCACTTTCTAAAATACAAATTTACAACAGCTCCAAATGAGGGGATTTGGGAAAAAAGCCTTGTAACAAAGGGAAACTTGAGAAAACAGAGAAGAATGGGTTGGAATTCATCAAGGAGTTGGATATGTAGAGCCAGAAGGAACTGACAAAGGCCCAATTCCTTAGAAAAAGAGATACTGAATAAAGAAGCTGGAGACTAGTGTAACCCTTCTAGGGCATCCAGAGTGAACGACTGGGCTAGAACTTGGTCTACGCCATTAATCCGGGCAGGGAAAATCTTCTACATCTGTTTTCCTCATCTGTTTGGGAACGAGCAAAAACCCCACTCACACTGGAAGTACAGAGGAGGACTGCGGCATATGAACATTTCCCCGTGTGAGTCTCCTAGATGCATACAAGATAACTGGCTTGGTTCATTCCTTACACTCAAAACGGCTGACTGCCTGTGTGGCACCCCAGTGACTCAGCCTGGGAGAGGGATACCAAACACAAGCAAGGCTTCAGCCCTGAGATCCCAGAGTAAAGAGGAAAGCCCCTAGATGTATTAGTTTGTTAGCGGTCAGTGTTAGTGGTAAAACAGCATTGACTTCAGAAAACCTTTCGTTTCGGGCTACTGAGGCACTTCCTCCTAGCTCCTTCCAATGTCTGTTCAGCACTTCTTTGTATTACGTTTTGAAAAAGTCATCTTAGCAAAGAGTTCACTCAAGCACAGAAGGCACTGGATGGGACAGGAGACAACGACACACCAGCATTGTAAAGGACCAGACCTGGCATCAGTCCTCAGTTTCTAGAAACACAGGGGAGACATGGTGTCTGATCCTATCTTACTTATCTCATGTAGTGAGAACAGGGTTCATCTCCAGAAGCCCATGCTGAGACAACTTGTAAGGCAATCATCTTGTAGTGACGAGGGGGCACAAGGGAGCCAACCCATGTGAAGTTCCCCCAAAGCAAACAAAAACAACAACAAAAAAAAATTACTGTCACCCTTGCCCAGGAAAATTCAGACAGCTATGAACTCATTACTTAAAGCCACAAAGACGGTTGTGGTAAACACAGACAAACTATGGGGTTTAAGTAGACTATTTTTCATGCCAAAAAAAAAAATCTTTTTCCCTCCTCCCCCACAAATCTGTTTATTACTAAAAAGCTTTGGAGCCTTGTGAACTGGGCTAGACCAATTTAAGCCTGCCTTTCCCCCGCGGCCCCTCCTTAGTATACTAAACTGAGGAGGAATTTGCCTGCTTCAGAAAAAGAGACCCACTTTCTGTCCTGGCCACAGAGAATGAAAAATGAAATTATTCCAAAGGAAAAGGGCCAAGAGAACCAAAAGAAGCCAAGAAGTAAGGGCAGGAGAAGAAATCCTCATCTCTCATCTTAGAGAGCTCAACTCTCTCCCCAGACTCCCATGTCTACTCTACTCTTGGCTTATGTCCCTCAAACGCCCTGTAGAGCAAGGGTTCTCAAGCTTGAGAGTGCAAAAGGGTCCCCCTGGAATTCTACACCTACAGTTCAAGAAGAAAGAGAATCTACATGGAGATCATGAACCCTAGGACCAAGAAGGAGTTTGAAAGGCGTGGACCTGCATCACTAGTTTCAGGAATCTGGTTCACCCAAAGACCAAGGGATAGTCACTAAGTACTAAAACTTCGTAATATAGCAACTGACAGGAAGACGAAACAAGAAATCAGCTTTCATGCACTCGAGATAACTTGGGGAAAGAAGAGAGCAAAACCACAATCAGGAAAGGGTCCAAATTAAGTGGCAGGCTGACGTTTAGTAAACTAGTCAACCTGCAGAACAGCAGCAAAACTTCCAGAGGAAAACAGGGCAGTGGGGAAAGGAGAATCAGTGTGCAGCAGGCAGAGGAACCCAAGTCAAGGTCTTAGCTCGTCTTGCCAGGGCTCGCTCCATCCTTCTAAAGTATTCCTTCCCGGTCAAAAACCAACTTTCGCCTGGCTTTCGGATGAGTATCAACCCCTGTGCAAAACCTCTCACACGACTTTGTGACCAATTCTCAACCAACTGTGTCTAGGGAAGACACACCAGAGAAAACCATATTTTTATCTTATGTTTCAAAAGAGAGGTTTGACAGAACATGCCGACAGAGGTATCCACAGTGAAGGGACATTTCTGGTGAGTTTTATTCACATACTATTTTACTACAGTGTCAGGTGCCTCAAGGTCCAGAGCATTTAGTTGGGTCTTCCTCCCCTCCCTGCTCCACCAGGCATCCAACAGTGGCTCCCTATTACGGATCCTAGGGATGAGGCTTCCATGAGACCCACTTCCGCCCTGGTTACTTTCTCCCATCTTTCTTTTCCTGGATGCCTACAGCAAGGGAGGGAGGCTCTTTAAGATATTTTCAGGAGTAGGACGTCTGGAACCTGCTTCAGATTCTCTCTCCCTCTCCCTCCTACTCACTCTCTCTCTCTTTCTTTCTCCCTCTCTCAAATAAATAAAATCTTTAAAAAAAAAAAAAAGATATTTTCAGGAACCATGGGCATTTCCTCCTTACCCCATACAAATCTCAAGATACCTTTCAGGATTCAGTTTCAATGTCTCCATTTCCGTGAGACCCTTCTCTGACTATCTTACTCCTTCCTCAGTAAGCTTTCTGTCTCTTCACTTCCTGTCAATTATCTAATTATAGATGACCACTACAGTTAATTCTAAACCACCTAGGATTTGATTAGCCAGAGCAGCAATAATATAACAAAATAATAATCATCATCATTGTTATTATTGGAACATTATAAATAATAAAATTTCTCCAAATCAACAAAACCATGTATTTATTAGAAGGCACCCACTGACTGGAACTACACAATGACCTGTAGACTTCACCACGGGTCTATAGCTGTGTGGGCACAGTCCCATTCCATCACCTCCCAGATATGTACTTACTATATTGGTGTCTGAGGTGTCATTCTGCTAGCATTAATTCCAGGACCACACAAGTTCATGGAAAAAACCATTAGTAAGTGACTAGACTGATCATGCGCAGGAGCCAAGGTTAGAGGCAATTGAGCAATGACAACAGGAGGAAGGTGACACAAGAGAGAGGGCAGCAGGGACACTGCGGGGGGAGGGGGATTCCCTTCAAAGATCACTGGGCCCACTGACATGACATTAGAAAGAAGAAAGGACAGGTATTGAGGACACACTCAGACCATCTAGGTTTCCATTTAATATAGGGGAAGGCATACAAAAATCTTGCTTAAAGAACGAAAAATAGACCATTTTAATAGTACTAACCATTGGCCCATTTTATTTGTCAAGTAATTTATAGGAGAGTTTGTCATCCTGAACTATTATGCTTGTACTATTTTTGCACATTAGGATAATAGCCAGAGAATGGTGAAAGTTTTCCTAAGTACTGGATTCTTCAAGAACTAAACGCTGGTAGCCTTTGCTGAGTAATGGTATACTAAATGCATCCCAAAGTATAATTCAACTGTAGATATCTTTTGTACTCCTCTTGATCAAGAGAGATGTCTTTCATATGCTCATGCATTTTTTTCCCTCTAAAATGAGACTGTGGGTTTTTATCTTATATGTTTTTAGTATTTCATAGGCATGAAATACTCATCCCATTATGAAGGCTCATCCCATTAGTATTTCATAGGCATGAAGCCAGTGCTCAAACAATAGATTCTGAAAGAGTGACAGGGGGACCAGTGCGCACAGGGCAGCTCATTCCCCTGCAAGCGCTCTGGCAGTCAGCACTCCACCAGCTGCAGAAGGATGCGCACCATGGAAATAGCAACTGACGTGAGGACACATGAAAGAGAGGGAGCTAAAATAAGCATCTCAATCCTCCCCGATGAGATCCAGAAACTCCACCACCCTACTGTCCTTGGGGCTCTCTTCCTAGGGGGACAGGATTCCCACTTGATGCGCTTTCTGCTGCTACTTCAGTAGGTTTCCTATTACGCCATACATCCCATTATAGCAACAGGTCTTAAAAGGGAGCATCCGGTCCTCTTATGTTTTCAAACACGCTCCTACAAAACCTTGGGAGGTGTTACGCTTCAAAATCCAAAGGATGTGGGTATTACCTAAAATCACCCGTATAAAAATTAAGTTAAGGGGCACAATTCTCAATTTTACCTTCTGTCATGTATTTTTTTCAAACTCACTGGTGCCTTCTACTACTTGCCTTGTAGCAACCACAAAATGCATAAACAAGTAGCAAACAAACATTGAGAAAAGTTCAGCTTGCTATTTGATGGACACATGTACTTGTGAATATGATCTTATGTTGTTTATAGCTCCCAAATATAGTCCTGTGGACCACATGTTTGTGTCCCCTGAAGTGAATACATTGAAGTTCTAGTCCCTAAGGTGATGGTATTTGCTGTTGGGGCCTTTGGGAGGTGATTAGGTCATGAAGGTGGAGCCTTCATAATGGGATGAGTGCTTTTATAAGAACAGAGAGAGCTTGCTTCTTCTCTCTGCTCTCCACCATATGAGAACACAGCAAGAAGGCAGCTGCCTGCAAACCAGGAAGACGGCCCACACAAGGCACTGAACCTGCCACCACCTTGATCTTGCTAGCCTCCAGAACTGTGAGAGATAAGTGTCTATCATTTAAGACAACCAATCTACAGTACTCTTGTTGCAACAGCGCAAACTAAGATACAGAGTAAGAGCCAGCTTCAAATCTAGTAATTAAATATATATGCGTGTGCACGTGTGTATACATATTCACTATATAATTGTGTATATAATGACAAAACACATAATGTGCTAAATTGCAAAACAGGAAAAAAGGATGCAACATGTCAACATTTCAAAGTTAGCTTCAAAAAGCACCATGACTTTCTCCAAGGTGTCCAAGTCCTTCAACGTGAACAGTCTGAAAACCATCACCTGGGTATATTTCCATGGGCTGTTCCAGGAGGCACTCTAGAGGTACTAAGACTCTTCACAGAACAAAGCACTCACTGTTTCTCCTGTCAGGGGTACATGGGGCTTCCCAGCGGATTGTAGTGGGCTCAGAGCAACCACAATATCATGACCCTCCTTTGGCTTCCTAGACACTTACAGTTGATCTGTATGATTCAGCACTTGGTGAAGACAAATTTTTCCTATTGCTCTCCACTGACTTCATACGTGCATGTCTTCACAAAAAAAGATTATTATGCTAGGCTTTGCTCTTTTTTCCCAAATAAAAAGCCTACTGATATGCAAGCTGCATCTGATAAGAAAAATATGCACTATGGGCTGGAGTTCACTGTCTGGGTACTTGGCTTATAACCGCTCTTTATAGGGAGGAAGTGATGGTTCCCAACTTACTCTGGGTCACAGTCTCATCCTGAGTGTATGTCACCGTGGTGAGTCTCAGAGCTTCATGTATAAGAAGCCCCTTTTTCTTGTATCCGCCCCCTGCCATCAGTTGCACGGCTAATAATACAATGTCAAAAGGCTACTATGAATATGTCTCACAGATTTATATCTTATAAGTCACAGCCACTTAGGAGCACTTAAAGTAATGGTGTTTCTGTTGGTGGGAATGCAAATGGGTGCAGCTCCTGTGGGAAGCAGTACAGAGGTTCCTCAAAAAATTAAAATTAGAACTACCATATGATCCAGTAACTCCACTACTGGGTATTTGTCCAAAGAATACAAAAACACTAATTTGAAAAGACATATACTCCCCGATGTTTATTGCAGCATTACTGACAATAGCCAAAATATGGAAGCAGCCCAAGTGTCCAATGATAGATAAATGGATGAAAACAATGAGACAATGTGGCACACACATTGTGCGCGTGCACGCGCACACACACACACACACACACACACACACACACAGGAATATTACTCAGCCATAAAAAAGAATGAAAACTTGCCATTTGCAACAACATGGATAGCTCTAGAGTTTAATGCTGAGTAAAATAAGTCAGAGAAAATAAGTCAGAGAAAGACATACCATATAATTTTACCTGTCTGTGGATTTTAGGAAACAAAACAAAGAAACGACCAAAAAAAAAAAAAAAAGAAAGAAAGAAGGAGAGAGAGAGAGAGGAGCAACCAAAAACAAAAAACAGACTCTTAACTATGGAAAACAAAGTGACGGTTTCCAGAGGAGAGGTGGGTGGGAGGATGGGTGAAACAGGTGATGGGATTACAATGATAAACCTTGACTGACAAGCACTGATTAACATACAGAATTGTTCAATCACTACACCATATACCTGAAACCAATATAACAATGCATGTTAACCGTACTGGATTTAAAGTATAAATAAATACATAGATACATACATACGTCAATTAAGAGTGCATGTGTGAGGCATGACATAGCCTGCAGACAATGCTTACAATGACATAAATTCCTTCACCCCCACATGGTAAGTCTGAAGTTCATGAGCAAAGCAGGGCTCTGTCAGAGCCGGGCGCACACCTGGGCAGACCTAACCCATCCTGAGTGGGCACGGATGGACCTGCTTGCTGGCTGTGTGCATGCTCACTGGCCCCCAGGACCACATGCTCTGGCCCTGCAGTGTGGCCCCCAAACACAGAGGTAACATAGGGGACTCCCACAAACCCCAGGTCCCAAATGGGAAAGCCACGTCAGGTCTGCTCCTTGGAAGAGATGTCCACTATTAGGAAACATCAGGGGAGATGTTGCTCAGCAGTGCTAAAAGAAACATTTTGTTTTTAATTATGTATTTACTTTAGAGAGAGAGAGCATGAGCAGGAGAGGCAGAGAGACAGGGAGAGAGAATCTCAAGCAGACTGCACTGAGCAGGCAGAGCCCAACACGGGGCTCAATCTCACGACCCTGAGATCAGGACCTCAGCAGAAACCAAGAGTCAGTTGCTTAATGACTGCACCACCCAGGCACCGCTGAGAGAAACCATTTTTGAATGGAGATAGCAACCACAAGAAATAGGAAGAGAGAGGGACTATCTTGTGCTGGAACTTCTGACTGACCAAACTATGGTGGAACTGACCTTCCAATGGTGGAAGCAGGGATGTCCTGTCTGATGGAGGAGGACAGCATACATGGGAAATCACAACTTCCTCCTGAGCCTCCAAAAGTAAAATAGACAAGCCAGACTTGCTTTAAAATGTGACCTGAGTCAACATACACAAGTATAAATCCCACACGTGAGGATAATCAGTGACTGGGTAGTACTCCACACGACGTCAGAAAACTTTGGTCCTCAATGTTAACAGAATTTTAAGTGTTCTTTGAACAGTATCCTATACCTAACACATGTGGAAGTGTGATAAATATGTCAAAAACACCTGTTTTCAGAGTACTGGGGGGGGAAGTTTAGTTAATAACAATGACAACAGCCACTAATACTCACAGAGCGCTCAGTACTTACTAGGCACTGTTCTGAGCACTATCTCTGTATTAACCACTTCATCACCACTACTAGCTTCTATTAGTGCCCTCATTCTACAGATCAAGAAACTAAGGAGTAAGAAAGGTCGTCCAAGGTCACACAGCTGGTTTGTAGGATTTTTGGCTCCAGAGTTCACTCTTTTTTTATTTTAACCAAAGAAGTCATTTTTTTTTTTTTTAAGATTTTATTTATTTATTTGACAGACAGAGATCTCAAGTAGGCAGAGAGGCAGGCAGAGAGAGAGGAGGAAGCAGGCTCGCTGCTGAGCGGAGAGCCCGATCCAAGACCCTGGGATCATGACCTGAGCCAAAGGCAGAGGCTTTAACCCACTGAGCCACCCAGGCGCCCCCAAAGAAGTCACTTTTTGAGTCCTCACTCTTATTCACCAGGCTTTGCTGCATCCCTGATCAAAAAATAATTTAAAAGCTTTAAGAGAGATTAAAAACCTTTCACAAGGGGCGCCTGGGTGGCTCAGTGGGTTAAGCTGCTGCCTTCGGCTCAGGTCATGATCTCAGGGTCCTGGGATCGAGACCCGCATCAGGCTCTCTGCTCAGCGGCAAGCCTGCTTCCCTCTCTCTCTCTCTGCCTGTCTCTCTGTCTACTTGTGATCTCTCTCTGTCAAATAAATAAATTTAAAAAAAAAAACCTTTCACAAGATTCTGCCTACTTTATAGTCAGCATCTCCATGATAAATCTAACAAGGGTTAGTAGAAATTACTAGAAATATAACATAAATTATTCTAAAAACTTGAATAACACAGATTAGTTTCCGACTTCTCTACCTATGGCAAAACGGGTCTTCACCACTAGAGTGTCCAGACGCACATCTGTATCCCACACCTGACAGGTGGTGCCTTATTGCCAAAATAGACATGAAAGGACTCTCTCCCCAGATCTTGGGATAGGGTTCCACCTGCCCTGCCCCATCTATCCTGCAGACACCCGCGACCCTGTCACACTTGCACTAGGTCCCACGAAAGGCACTCCTTACCTTTGAGATCAGTTTAATTTGGTTTACGACAACCAAATCAGACAGATGCGAACTTAGCATTTACCGGATATAAGGTCCCGTGACATGTGCAGTGAAGAAAAAAAAAAAAAAAGAAAGAAACTCAGGCAACAATGAAGAACTGAAAGACTGTTAAATAAAAGTAATTTAAAGGTCCAAGTAGAAGAGATTGGAATATAAAATTGAAAGGGTATAAAGGGAAGGGATAAAACCTGAGGTCCCTCTTCAAGAAAGAAAACCACTCAGGCATCAGCACCTGAGGCTGAAAAAGCAGCTCATGAAACCCGCCTATCCTTAGTGGTGGGACTAGAAAACAGTACAGCCACTCTGCAGATCAGTTTGGTTGTTTTCCTTAGAAAGTTTAAACATACACTTACCATCTGACCCAGTAATCCCAGTCCGAGGTACTGATCCAAGAGAAAATGAAAACTTATGATCCCATAAAAACCCGTATGTGAATGTTAGGGGAGTTTTATTCATAATTAACCCAAACTGGACACGACCCATGTGCCTTTAATTGGTGTGTAGAGAAGCAAACTCTCTACACAAGGGAATACTAGTCAGCAACGAAGGAACAAATCACTGATCGACATGACTGTATTTCAGGAGCCTTAAGCTAAGTGAGAGGAGCCAGACTCACAAAGCTATAGACTGAATGATTCCATTTCTACGACATTTGGAAAAGCCAGAACTGTAAGGACAGAAAACAGACCAGGGGTTGCCAGGGGTGAGAACTGAGTGGAGAGACTGATTACAGGGAGGGGCACGATGGAAATTTAGGGTGATGGAAATTTCTATCGTGGTGGTTACACAACTTTGCACTTTATCAAGACACATCGTTGTATGCTTTTTAAAAGAGTGAATATTAGTATATTATATATTATATATAAAATATATATTATATATATTACATATTATGTATAATTATATTATACATCAATAAATCTGACTTTAAAAAAAAAACAGCGCTCAGCAATTATGCCAACAACATTACCTCATGGAATGGGGCTATTCTTATCTTCTACAAAGTTCTACAAATCACTTATTGAATGTCCTCTATTAACTCCCTTCCCAATTTCTTCTCATTTATAAGAAGATTATTGGTTGCTCATCTGTAGGAGAAAAAGCTCCTTTCGGCATATAAAATATCTTAAAGTAACCTCTGAGTCTTTAGATAAATTATGGGAACTCTCCTGTATTAAAAATAGACTTGGGTAAGTGCCTCTTCATCCTCATGCTAAATATGTGTCTGCTGATCACTGAGGAAAATAGGCAGGTAAGACTCCAATGGCTCTGTCCATCTACACAGATGGTCACTATAAAAGCATAAAATCACCAGGAAGTTCAAGTACTACATCCCTTACACACTGAACTATACTGAAGGTAAACCAGGGTTTCTGCTAAAATCTTTAGGCAAGAAGCAAATCTAAAATACACCTTGACTTTCACTGCAGACCTTTAGTAAGGTAGGAAAATCACAAACATCATGGTCCTATGAACTATGTCACTGTGCTACATATGCAGACTAAAAACAGTATGCACGATTCTGGTTCTTTCCTTCATTCTATACCCAGCACATACACGTTGACCGCCCATGTGTGCTAGACACGACAGATACAATGACAAACCAACACCCCCATCATTATGAAGCTCATGTTCACTCAGGAGTAATAGACAAATTATAAGGACATGAATGGACAAACAGACCACCCGATCAGTTGATAATAGACTGTAGGTTTATAAACACTTAGGGGGAGCAGGGTAAGAGAATGGGCGACTTCTACTTTAGTTGAAGAGGTGTCCCTAGGGAGACCTGGAAGAAGTTGGCGAAGCAAGCTGGTGAGCCTGGGAAAGGAGAATGGCCAGGCAGGGGAGAGGAGAAAACGGCGCAAACCCTCAAGTTTTGAGATGGAGTGTGTCTGGGTGTCCAAGGGACGAGTGAGGTAGGTGGCTGGTGTGGCTGGAGGGGAGTGTGGGAGAGGGGGAGCAGCGGCAGGAAATGCTGGTCGGAGACAGTTGGCGTGGATCAGACAGGCTCTGTGCCAAAGAAGGACTTTGGGTTTTGTTCAGAGTTACCATAGGCCACCGTTGGGTGTGGGAAAGGAATGACATGCTCTTGATTTAGTTTTAAAGATTAACTGTAGTTACACTAAGGAAAATGGGCTCTAGGGGCAGGCAGATGGGGAAGTGGACCAGAAGAAGGAGATGGGAGAAACTGACAGGAGGCCACCCCAGCCATCCAGGCAGAGAGTCAACCCTGCACGAGGCGGGGACAGTGGAAGAGGTGAGAAGAAACCACATGGGCAACCAGGGGCATGACCTGCCACTGACCGAGAAGCAAGGTGCCGAGACGGTATACTCAGTAGCAGCCAAGCGAGTCCATAGAAAATGTATATGACACTCTTACCAGGGAGTGAGAGAGGTGAATTCAGGCAAAGGAAAGGTGACTGACCCAAGCATCATTAGTCCCTAAGACGTTAAAAGCTTTACCGGGTTAAAAATGGACTCAGGACCAGTTTAGATATTAATTTTATCTTGCAATAGCATCCCCACTGACGACGTTATTTACTATACGCAGCGAAGAAATGGATCTGTAAGAGACTATATATTCCATTAGTGAACTTTCCAGGAAACAAAGATTTCCAGCGAAGCTAATAAAAACTTCAAAGCTTTACCAAACATATCCACGATGCTTTGAAGAGCCCCTGTATCTAATCCTCACTAAAAGAAAAGAATGTCGGCCAGATTGAAGAATATGGTTATTCTTTACCACACTCACAGTATAAAAGAGCTCCGTCCGATGGGAAGGAGAAGTCAGATTAGAAGACTCTAATTAGTTTACATGTTAAGGCCTTTTATATAAACACCGTTTGTTTGACATAACTCACATCAAAGCATTTATCTGCTTCAACGATTCTGTTCTTCAGCTGCCCCAAGATTTTTTTTCTTTCTTTTTTTTTTTTTACGATTATTTATTTATTTGAGAGAGAGAGAGAGAACATGAGTAGGGGAGAGAGGTGGACTGACCCCACCACCACCACCACCACTGAGCAGGGAGTCAGATGCAGCGCTCAATCCCAGGACCCTGGGATCATGACCTGAGCCCAAGGCAGACACTTAATGGCCTGAGCCACCCAGACACCCCTGCCCTAGGAGTTCTATGTTGAGGAAGCTCTTTCTGAGCTTGCCAAAGCTGGATCTAACCAAGGAAGAGGCCAGGAACAGAAATGTACAACAGGATCAAGGTTGGTGTCTACAAGTCGGAGTGAGGTGCGGTGGCAGGAAGACCCGTGAGGCTCAGCTCCCATGTTACGGGACCCTGCGCACGTCTCAGATCACATCTGTTTCATCCAACACGAGGTTCCTGCCTGGGATCCAAAACACAAGGAAAAGTTAAATTGTTTTGATTGGCCTAACTGTAGCCTGTTAATATACACAAGGTCTTCCAGGAAGATATCACTCCCATATTTTCCATCTTTTACTCCTTCTTACTCCTAATTCAACAGCACAGAGCCTGATGGGAAACCAGCTCAAAACACACTTAGGGACGCCAAGCACAGGAACCTCTGGAGACACCAGGCATAGACTTCACTTTCAATCTGTTGCTATTGGTGAGAAAATGTTTCAGTCCATTGGAACCATCCAAGTTTGAAACCATCTTATAAACATAGTCTGCTTTTGGTTTTTTAAAGGTTCTACTCAAAAAAATGAGCTCCCGAAAGTCACCATAACCTCTTCAGCTTCATCAGTAGCCAAGAGAAAAATGTCCTTTCTGGAGGGCCCAGGACACACCGGAGCCAGACAGGGGACTTCATAGCTCCCCAGTGTCTCCTCTTGGTAACATTCTGGAAGTCCTTTCATGGTTTTCCAGATGTCTTCCTAGATCATTATATCTCTTCAGATATATCCTTGGAAAGATCTGTTCTAAAACAATCCACTGTTTTGCTCTACAAGAATTTTTTTTTCTCAAATCTCTGAATTTAGTGACTTTTCCCACAGTATCAGCTCTTAAAGACAGATTTTTTTCCTGGCTTGTTGCTTTAAGATGTCAAGATGTATTCCGCTTTTCTAATCTTGACTTAGGACTTCCTTCACATAGCCCCTCACTGTTACAATAACCAGATGTTTCTGCCTCTTTCCAGAAGACAGCAGCAGTGAGACTTTAGCCTAACCCTAACCCTAACCCCAGGTCATCCATTCAGATATGCACCTTATTTCTTCCCGATGGTTCCAGACATATCTTCTCTATCTCTGTTTTTTAAAAATCTCAGAGTTAAAACACACACATACCCACACAATGTCAAATCCTCTGCCAAGAATGAATTAGTGTGGTTTTCTCTTGGATTCATCTATAATGACCTAAAGATGTATCATATCTGGACTCTAAGAGGTCTGCGAAGTATTAACCACAATGATGTGAAATGTTAGAAAACTGGGTCAGTCTATACCTCCATTATTAATCCAGTCTGCTATCACTTCTTGGTGAGATTCTATTAACACATTCTGAAACTGTCACTGACCCACTTGAGAAACTAATGGAACTTAGAAGCTCCCTCTCTAGAAATATTCCAAAACAAAATGGTGGCTATAATTGCCTTTCTAGAACATGAGTCCGCAAATTGCAGCTCATGGACTAGCTCGGGGCCACTGCCTATTTTTCTAGGCAAAGTTTTCTTGGAACACAGCCCTGCTCATTCATTTCCCTATTATCGATAGCTGTTTCCATGCTACAGTGCAAAATTGAGTATTTTTGACAGGAACCCATAGAGCCTGAAATGTTTACTTCTGGTTGTGTACAGAAAGTTTGTCCACCTCAGCTTTTAAAACCAATGACTTTTAAGACAATGCATGTAAATCCTACCCTGTGTGGTGCTGCAAAATTACTTATCTAGATTATCATTTTCCTCGGTTAAAATGACAGAGTTACATGCAAAAGTGCCTGTTACAGTGCCTGAGATTCAGTAGGCAATTAATATATGTCCCCTTCTACTGACCAACCACCTCCCAGTCCTTCAGTTCCTGGTTCAAATGTCTCCTCCTCGCTGTGGTATACTCCCTGCAGAGTTGAAAGCTCCCTCCTCATAGCACCGTAAGTTATTTTAACACCAAATATCCCGTGTTCTCATTACTCACTTGCCTTTCTTCCCATTCTAGAATGTGAATTCCTTTGGAGTAAATGTCGTATCTTATTTACCTTTGTTTCTCCAGGGCCTGGCACACAGCAAAACCCTAGCAAAGATTTTTGTCTAACAGTGGGTAAAGAAATAGCAAATCAACACTAGAAATAGTCTTAATTCTAAAAGATGCCATGCAAAGTTCATTAATGATATCATTAGTACATAATACCCATACTCTGGGGCACCTGGGTGGCTTAGTTGTTAAGTGTCTGCCTTCAGCTCTTGTCATGGTTCCAGGATCCTGGGATCGAGTCCCACATTGGGCTCCCTGGTCCTCAGGAAGCCTGCTTCTCCCTCTCTCATTCCCCCTACTTGTGTTCTCTCTCTTGCTATGTGTCTCTCTCTGTCAAATAAATAAATAAAATCTTTTTAAAAAATAACAATAATAACACCAAATTCTCCAAACTGAGTTTCATAAAAAATGAGCACATTTTGGGGGAGGCATCAACTTAAGGTCACAACATGCTACATATTATAGCAGTTTTACCGAATATGTAACAATTAACACTCCAACCATGTGTAGGTACAAAGAAGTCCCAGAAGCCATGAAAGAAATAATGAATCTTGCTTAAATCCAACAACTTAAAAATATATATTGCTACTCAAGCATCTCATTTGTTTTTTAAGATTTTATTTGAGAAAGAGAGTGCACAAGTGCGGGGGGGGGGTGCGGCACAGGGAGAAGGAGAAGCAGGTTCTCCACTGAGCAGGGAGCCTGACTTGGAGCTCGATTCCAGGACCTGGAGATCATGACCTGAGCTGAAGGCAGACACTTAACCCACTGAGCCACCCAGGCACCCCTCCAGCCTCTCATCTTTTTTTTTTTTTTTTAAGATTTCATTTATTTATTTGACAGACAGAGACCACAAGTAGGCAGAGGCAGAGAGAGAGGGGAAGCATGATCCCTACTGAGCAGAGAGCCTGATGCGGGGCTTAATCCCAGGACCCTGAGATCATGACCTGAGCCAAAGGCAGAAGCTTAACCCATTGAGCCACCCAGGCGCCCCTCCAGCCTCTCATCTTTAAATAGCAATGTAAAGTATGATTTTCTTTGTCTATAACAAGAGCCTGAATTTAGATTTCTAATATTAGTAACATACTTAAGCATAAAATAATATCTTTGAAAAGATAGTCATTTTGGTTTTTCATGGATTTAGTTAAAAAACATCCATTCATTTGAAGATTCATGAGTCAGGCCCTGAAGTAGGCAGTGAAGATATAACAGGAAAAAACTAAAGTTTTTTCCTATTATATCTCACTCACTCTAATAAAACAAATGAGCTTAAAGAGATCTTAGAATTTTGACAAGATTCTTCTTTGAGTTACTTATATTCCATTAGTTTTCCATTATATTATATTCCATAAATAACTAAAAGGGTCTCAGGTTTCCAAAATACAGACGGGTTTCCATATTGGATGGTTTCCTGGTGCTGCTACAACAGATTACTACTTATCTGGTGACCTGAGACAACACAAATTTATTACCTTATAGTTCTAGAGGTTAGAAACCTAAAGTGGGTCTCAGTCGGCTAAAATCAAGGCGTTGGCAGGCCCGTATTCCTCTGGGGGCTCTAGGGACAGAATCCATTTCTTTGCTCACCTGCATTCTTTGGTTTGTGGCCCCTTTCTCCATCTTTAAAGCGGCAAAGACGCTGCAGAATTTATCACATGACATTAGTCTGACACTGATTCTCCTGCCTTCCTCCTTCACTTCAGAGGACCCTGTGATTACATCAGACCCACCCCGATCACCACAGTAATCTTCCCATCTCAACATCGGTTGACCAGCAACCTAATTCCTATTTGCGATGTCACCTAACACCGTCATGGCTTCCAGGGATTAGGACATGATACTTTAGGGAGCCGTGAGATTCTTCCCACCACACGCTGCTCGGTAGCAATCAAGTCAATGAAGCCAGCTCACCTGTAGGACCCCGTGTGAAACCTGGAGCATCATCACTCCTCGACACCGCTCCTCCCACCTGCTGGAATGTGGTTCCTCCCAGCACCTCCCAGAAGCCTCTGCTCTTCCACGTAAGCCACCCTACAAAGCTGTCATTTTCACTCATCAAAGTAGGTTTCAGCCACCCCCTCAATTGTTTTAATAATAAAGCTAATGAGCTTTCTCCGGTCTGCGCCCCCCCCCCCCGCCCAAATGGAGGGAAAGCCACACCCTGTCTTCTATCCCTCTATTCTAGTAAGGGATAAAACCCCCCTTTGCCCACGAGTTACACTAAGATTTGTTAATTACAGTAAAGACGTGTTCCTCTATGTCCTGTTGCTGTGTTACTTCTCTGTTACCTCAACATACATGAATTCGTTCACTGTTTTTAAAGTTCAAAGAACAGTGGGGGCGCCTGGGTGGCTCAGTCGGTTAAGCATCTGCCTTCGGCTCAGGTCATGATCCCAGGGTCCCCGGATCGAGCCCCGCATTGGGCTCCCTGCTCAACAGGAAACCAGCTTCTCCCTCTCCTCTGCCTGCTACTCCCCACTGCTTGTGCTCACTCTCTTCCTCTGTGTCAAATAAATATTTTAAATAATAAAGTTTAAGGTTCAAAGGACAGAGGGGTGTGTGTGTGTGGATGTATGTGTGTGGATGTATGCATCCATGTGCATATCAGAAACCCCTTGAGAGCAAAGACTGCCTCACCTGCTAAACACAAATGCTTAGTAGACACTCGTCAGCTGAGCAAAGACTGAGCAGTCTTTGACCATGACAGTAAAACAACAGACATGTTCCTGGCATCCTGTAGAGATTTCCTGTAGAGATCTCCTGTCATAGAAGGTAAGTGGAAAGAACTGGCGGTGTGGTTGGCTCAAGCGGGGCAAGGGAGGTCATTCTGGGCCCTGAGATGTCACCTTAGGGGCCACAGCAGCTGGCTCTTCGGATACCAAGCTGCCTTCTGGCTTGGGGGAGTCAGAGCCAGCTCTTCTGTTTTTGACAACAGCATCTGGCCACACGGGGGGCTCTGTTCCAACTGGCATCCACCTAGGATGGAGTGCCCATTTGGCTGCATGGAGCAGATTTTCCAACTCTGTTTTCCTATCGGCACATGGTTGTGACCCTTGGGTATTAGAAGCGTCTACTGAGAATCAGATGGAGCCACTTGCACAGGAGTTCATCCCAGGTCATCGGAACCCGTTTGTCCACTAGGCTAGAGATCGCTTACCTTAAGAATACTTCAGAACAAAGGGTTATAGAATACTTGATCAACGGGGTGTTTAACAATTGCTATTTAACTGTGATGATTTTGACAATGTCAGAGCTAACCAATGTGAACTTGAGAGACTGAACTGTACTGACCCTTTATGTGTCTCAGACACCCATCGTCCTGTTCCACAAATTCTCCCTCTCCCTTTCACCCCTCAGCTCAGCTGCCACCCTGAGGACACAGATGTCAAAAAATGTGTTCACTTTCCAGCCCCTTGGCCCTCTTCTAGACACAAGAAGTGAAAACTACCATAAGATGTCCATTTCTCTTGCTCCTTTTCTCTGCCACGCACCGCAAAATCCCCAAACCAAAGAAAAGAAAATTCTATCAGGGGAACCAGGCTTGCCCAGCCCCATACACTGAGCGACACCTGGGACACAGTTTCATTAGGAATTTGTGGTCAACTGCCCAGATTCCACGAAGACAGAGGGAAAAGAACAAAGAACAGCACTTCCCGTTCCAACAACATTCCTATTGTTACCTGTGCTCTCGGGTGAAATCCGCCAGAAGCTCAGTCATGCCGGCTGCCCGCACCCACCCTCATTTCTTAATGCTCTACCTTCAATCTGGAGAACCCCCAAGTGCACAAGCAAGAAGACACCCCAGAGATCATCCCGCCTGGACCCCTCAGTCTATGGGAGAAGAGCTTGTGCTTCTGAGAAACAGGTTAACGCCCCAGAAAGGCTTTATTTAGTCTTCCTTATGGGACAGACAGCCAGAGCCTGCCCCGTATGGAAGGCCACGGGTCTGGGATCTTGCTGGAGACCTGCATTTGTGCATGACAGTCGCACGAGGAAGGGAAGCTAGAGGAGTTCCGGGCAGCACGATGTAGTGCACTAACCCGGAGTACAGACAACGAGCTTTTGTCTGAACAGAAATAATTAAAAGTAGTAGAAGCCTCAAGATCTTGGTGAATGTTGAAACCCCAGCGCCCTCTTTGCCCTCCTTTGTTTCTCCTGCGGTTCTCCTTCCGCATCTTGGGACGAAGGGCCCGTGAGTTGACTGAGGCTGAATGCGGGCCATCTCCTGCCTGTGGTTTCCTTGCAGCGGCCCACGCGTGAAATCAGAAACCCTGGGTTTACAGCTGTTTGTAGGCAATGGGGGGGATTCTCTTGGTGGGCTGACTTTTACGGGATTCTCAAACATAGTGGTGAATACATATCCTCGTTGAGCATAGGACCGGCTATCAAGGCCGCTGAAGCCATGCTTTAAGATAAAGAGTGGCGTGGGGCGCCTGGGTGGTTCAGTGGATTAAGCCGCTGCCTTCGGCTCAGGTCGTGATCTCAGGGTCCTGGGATCGAGCCCCGCATCGGGCTCTCTGCTCCGCAGGGAGCCTGCTTCCTCCTCTCTCTCTGCCTGCCTCTCTGCCTACTTGTGATCTCTCTCTCTCTGTCAAATAAATAAATAAAATCTTTTAAAAAAAAAAAAAAGATAAAGAGTGGCGACCACAATCTGTGCTCTAAAGAAGATGGGACTTTTTCACTAAATATTTTGTTAGAAAAACAATAACCTCAAATAAGGAGCGTTGAGTATAGTGGGAAGGTCTAAGGACGCATGAGGAGAAAGCCAGACATTCTCTAGACAATGGTGTGTTGGGTGCAACGCTCCAGGCCAGGGGTCCAGACCCATTAGTATAGAAGTCTGCTACCTGAGGAGAGATCAGCTTCTAAAATACACAGTCTGACACATGCTGGAACGTGGGTTTTGTCCAGTGGGGCCCAGAAGCCCTCTCCCACTCTAGCAAGTGCACCTGACCCCGCTGGCTTCTTGGAGAAGGCACCTGAATGACCCCTTCAGTGACTAGTCAGGGTTATCCCATTGGGAAGGAAGGGGAAATGCATCCCAGGTAGCAGGAACAGCATGTACGAAGCCACGAGGTTGAAACTGAGCCCGGGATTTCCAGAAGGCTGAGAGCAATTAGGCATCACTAGAACATGGTACAACGAGGCGGGAGATGGAAGCCTGCATCCCGAGGCCCTCTATCCCAGGCTGGGACTCTAAACGTTAGCCCTGAGGTTACAGCCAAAGATTTCAGCTCTATCAAATACCCCAGGCCTTTCAGAAGGGTGACGCATTTCCAGATCAAGAACAGCAAGGCAAGGGAGAGAGGTTAGAGGCCCCTGACTGGGCTGGCATGCCAAGACAGCACCTGCTGATTCCCTCACCGGAGCTGTCGCAGGGCAGGAGGCGAGGGCTGAGAGGGGTGCAGAGGACCACGGGGCCGGGAGCAGGTGGCGGTAAAACCAGAAAGGGGATGGCATGGGAGGAACGGAACTGGTGGAATCCGCCAGCATGGCTGCAAGAGAACAGGCCGTAGCGGGGGACTTCGGGCACGTGCGGGAAAGCAGGGAAGACAGTTGGCAGCAAGTATGTGACAGAATGACAACTTCCTAAGCACTTAGTGATGGGGAGGTAGACTCTAGCTGCCTCAGCACAAAGCCTGACAGGCAAAAGAAGGACAATTTCTAGAGTCAGAATGGTGTCCATGCATGCTTACGTGAGAGAGAGAAAGAGAGAGACAGATAGAAAAGAAGATAGGGAGCATAAATCCACAGTTTCATTAAGTGAATATCTCACAATTGTCTCAAAATCATTCATCAGCTGACCAAAAGGTTAACTACAATTGCGCTTCAAAGTTAAAATCCGTGTATCTAAAATTTCCTTTCTGGATCATTTCCCTCAGCATCACGGTTCTGGAAAAGTCTGCCTACCTCCTTTTTCCCTAGGATCACCTGGGAGGGGAAAGTCAAAAAACCAAAACTTACCCTCAGGGCACCTACTCAAAGATATTATTAGATCACTAGAATTGGATTTGATTCTCCCTTCAGCCAGACTCCGTGGCTGCTATAAATCAAATTGGACGCTTTGCAATAAAGCTTCTCCTCTCTGTGCTCCTTTGAGTTCATCCATTTATTTGAACAGAGGCAGGCTCCCTAGGCCAGACGTTCTGCCTCCACATGACTTACCACACACTTCCTCTCAGACTTGACCAGAGGGGAAGACTCTGGTGACAACCAGCACACGCCCTTCCTGCTATCCCCCCACACCCGCCCCCACCCCACAGCCCATCAGAGAGGTTTCCTGGGAGGGGCGGGTGAACCCAGCAAGTAAAAAACTCTTGCCACGGACATGAACGCTGGTCTTGGCTTTTGCATTTCTTCCGTGTTTATTTGGAAAGAATCTCTGATGCTTTAAGTAGATAGCTTAACCTGTGGTCCTCACTAGTGACCATACAACACACCCTGTCTCACTTTCTGAGAGAGAGGACCAAGAGTGGGGTATGACAGCCCACAAACCACTAGTCAGGGAACACAACCGCTACGTCAGTGCACCAGAGACTATCCTATCACCAAGGAACTTTTGCTTCGGTCAGGGAGATGCATTTATCATATTACTAAGTCAGCATTTATGGAACACCTACTGTGTACCAGGCACTGTTCTAGGCTCTTGGCAGTAAGTAGCCAATGAAACAAAAATAAATCCTTTGCCTCATGGAGCCAACATTCCAGTGCTAAGCGAGGACACAACTTTTCAACACATAATTAATAAAAGGAACTAAACCTGTGGCATAAGGTAGGGACAATGTGATGCTGCCTTTAGAAAGAGGGAGGAGGAAATGTTTCTTGCTGGAGTAAGGGAGGTCCCAAGAGGAAACAGGAGCCTAAAAACTTCGTTAAAATTCAATATGCCTTTACAGACTCGAGTATGTATTATTATCTCCAGGTATGGTCATGGGCCATTCAAATATTTTTCAAAGAAGGTCACTACATTGTGTTTTATTTCATGTTTGATGACTATTTCCACTTCTGTCCCAAGGATTGGTGAGGAAGCTTGGCTATGGGAGGTAGACGCTAGGGTTTCAAGAGTGCCAGAGAACGTGAGGTCCAAAAGTCCTGTTGAGATCCTCCTAACACTCGGGTTTATAATCAACTCATGGTTATCTTATCCCTCCCAACCTAGTAAAACACATACCGCCCACTTCAGACAGCTTTTTATCACACTGTCCCCCTGGGTTGCTCTGAGTTATCAGGTGAAATCCCTGATTCATCTGCACTAAGACCTCCCCTGGGAGCCAAAGGCAGAGTGTTGTTTGCCTCGCCAGGCCCTCTCCGTCCAAGGCACACCGCTCTGAAAGCACCCTGAGCACCTCACCACCGTGGAAAGCACAAAACCACAAAACCCTCCACTCTCCAGAGTGCCCCTCAAGAACAGGAGGGCTAAGAGTGAGCCATTTAGGAAACAGGTTTGAGAATGAGAGTTTAAAGAAAGTTACCCTCCAACGCATGACAAATGCACCCCAAATTCCAGGTGCAATAATCAAGCTGAATATCTTTGCTTAATTTTTTAAATGTGTGAAAAGAAAATAAGAAATAAACACTACACTTCCTTTCCGACATCAACTGCAAGATAGTAGCATCAGTCCCTTTTTGGTTTGAATGAACCTAGAAAACCACCTTCCCGGTTCAGCCAGGCTCCCCTTCCAAAATGTCCTTGTCAGACAGGTGTGCATTTTCTCCTGAAATATCTCCATTAGCGAAGATCGTCCTCAAGGCTAGCAACCTGTTCATTAGATAGTCAGGGGTTTCAACAATTCTCCAGACATTTTCTCTCTACCTTTTCTTACAGAGAGCAATGGGTGGGACAGAGCAATAAGCAGGCTCATACCCAGTGCAGAGCCCGATGTGGGGCTTGATCTCACAACCCTGAGATCATGACCTGAGTCGAAAACAGAGTCAGATTATTAATTGAAAGAGCCTCCCAGGCATCCCAGATGTTTCTTTATATCACTGGACTCAAAAAGTACATCAGTATGAATTTAAACACGCCTCCTTTTTAACTGTAAATCCAATAATTTTGAGAAGATAGGATAAATAAAATGAGAATTGGCAAGCAGGAATTGTGATTGTCCCTAAGAACAAAATATGGTGAATGGACTTTGGAAAGATAATCTGTAGGAAGACAGTAAATGAGAAAAGAGACTGAGAGAGAATGAGTCTCATCGGGGTGAGACCATCATTTGTCACGGGGCTTCCAAGGAGCTGGGACCAGGAAAGGCGCTAAGGCAGCTGATTATTATGTTTTATCAAATTCATGTGTGATTAAAAGCAGTCCCTGTACTTTAGCAAGCATTTGTAACACATCTTGAAAATTCCAACGTTCTCTCTCTACATGTGGGGTTGTTGCACAGAATGGCCAAGGAACACACAGGCGGTCCAAGAAAAGGAGTAAACGCTTAGCTGGTTCACACATTCATCCACAAGTATGCCCATCTGGAAAAGCAGATCCAAGAAGATTATGCTGAGTTTGTTTTTTTTTTTTAATCACTTATCTAACTCAGTACAGTACCAATTATTTTGTGGTGTGTGAGAGAAAATACCCACAATTCTCAGTTTTTTGTTTGCTGCTTTTGCTGCTGACCTGCACACCAGTACTGCAAACACATTCTGAAATCATCAATAATGACCTTTTGTTGTGGTTCTCGAAACTCAAAAAGAATTCACCATTCCTTCTGGTCTCCAGTGAATTTACACTAAGGCTGGGGAGTGGGTAGTTTTAAAAATTATAGGATGCAATTTCCAAAACTGAGAAACATATATACATGAGAAATCAAATAAGCCAGTTTGCATTCATATTAACCTCTGAAAATACTGGACCACACCCTACTTTACCAATATCCCTCATTCCCATGTGACCTTCACAGAAGAACTTGAAATTGACACACAGTTTCTATAATCCTCTAGGGTTTTTTTTAACCTTGGTAATTTCAATCATGACCAAAATTGTCTTGATTGAACCTACTTTAAGCTGACTTAACTTGAAATATTTGCAAAGAGCTACCGCCAGCAACCAAGGTAACCCCAATTACAGCACACAGTTTCCTTTCTTGCCCAATAACCAGCTCAGTACTGTTGCAAAGTTACGTCACACAAGCATTGCACACAGTTCACCCACATTTGCAGAGGAAGCAACAACATCCCCAGACCAAAGCAGATCTTTCCAGTGCCAATTATGCCTCCTTTATCTTGATAAGAAGGCAGCAAATCAAATTATAACAGACAAACAAGCTATTACCCCCCCAAGTATGCACTGAAAATTTCTAAGATCTTGTAAAATGAAAAGTGCTGTGATTTTTTAATACTGTGGGCTTAGCTAGTGCCATCTGTGGGTGCTTTCCTGCTGTGAGCACATCTGCCCCTGGAGACTGTGTCCCCTCCGGTGACAACTGGACAGCCCTGTTCTCTGGACCAGACTGAGAGCAGCTTCAAGAAGCCAGAAATCACCAGCCTTCCCAGGTGATCCAACACTAGGTGTAGGGTGGGATGGCTGCCCCTGCCGCAGCCTGGAATCTGAAGATGCTATTCAGAACCCGGGTTTCTGTCTCTTCCACCTGCTTCCTTTAATTCATGCCAGACTCCCCAGGATCTCCATTTGCCCTGCTTGGCAGCTGCAGAAGACAATGCTTTCCCGGTGTTCCTCATTTCACACCAGACCCTGCTTCACTTAAGCCAGATGCTTTGCCTTAGTTTGTTTCTTCCTGTTTACAGCAGCAGCAAAGGGCACTTAGGTATGGAAATGCACACAGAAGTGTGCTACACGTGAGAGAAGCCCTTTTTACTAGGCTACAGAGCTGTCCATGGTGACATATTCCCAAACACTCCCCCTCCCCCACCAAACTCTAGCCTCTGGAGATGCTCAGTTGAGTTGGTCAGGATATACCAAAGTATATTAACACATTTTTATATATTTTATATTTAAAAATTTTATATATTAGGATATACCTAAGTATATTAACACATTTTTACTCCATGGACTATCAGGCAGCCATCAGAACAGGAAAACGTGAAAAAGAGAAATATTAAGATTACAATATATACATGAACACTGAGAAGACAGAAAACTACTGAAAGGAACAGAATTTCACATTGTTGCTGATGCCAGAGTTGCTGATCACAAATTTACCCGAAGTATCCCTACATATGGATGTGGGCATGGAAATTCTGAAAGCAGAACATACATGCGTATATAGTGCAAATAAACTGAAAGAAGATGATCACTATTACATTCTAGGAGTCTATGGAACAGTGGCAGAGCTCTTGCCAACCTGAAAACGCCTGACACTTTAGGGGTGCCTGGGTGGCTCAGTCGGTTAAGCAACTGACTCTTGATTTTGGCTCAGGTCATGTTCTCAGGGTTCTGGGATGGAGCCCCACACTGGGGACTCCAAGGTCAGCAGGGAGTCTGCTGGAGACCCTCTCTCTCCTTCTCCCTCTGCCCCTCCCCCAACTCAGGTGCACACACTCTCTAAAATAAATAAATAAATCTGGAAAAAAAAAAAACCACCTGACACTTTAGAATCACATAATGTTGTCACTAGAAGGAAGCTTCACCCAATCTTCTGATTTTACAGATTAGTAAATTCATAACAAAAGTAATTGAGTGACTTGTGCATTCATCAGCAGGATGGGGATGAGCCCAGGGACCCATGATTCACTCATGAATCTGTCCTCTTTTCTACCCAGCACACTGTAAGGGGCTCATGCAAATAAATCAGGGATCCTCCTTCTCTGAGTAGTCACCATCCAAATCCCTACGCAGTTATGAGCTCTTTTAGGGAAGCATGCTTTCCAAACACTAAAATACTTTCTAATAACCATTTCATGACTTGAGTCCCCACTCAGAATTCCATCCTTGTCCACAGCCAGCGTCTACACCTGATCCTGCCTGTGAGTAAGCATCTTGTACCTGCCACCGAAGGACATGTGTCTGCTGCAAAGTTTGCAAATCTTGCCCTGCAAATCCAGAATTTCATGAGGTTAATCCAAATGGCATCAGAGAACTTCTGCAGTAACACGTAAAACAATGGCAAATGGCAACTGAGCATTCAATGAGGAAACAATCATTTCAGAGAAAAATTTTTAAGTTGCTAGTAAGATAGGAATTTTAATACAGAGGGAGTTTAATATTAAAGAATTTAAAAGGCCCAAAGGAAAATGACTAAGACCTCAAGTATTTTTGTAAAACTAGCCATCTTGAAGATGTGATGTAAGTGTCAAATGTGATTTAAAAGTACCACAATATACAGTCATACAATTCTGTCCAAGAATTTATTCCTCTCAAAACACTCAACATTTGAGTTTTGCATTGTTCATTCTAAGAGATAGCCGTGATCAAAATGATAATCTAAGTTTTGTTAAATATAAACTGAAATAAATCTATTTTCATATTTTTCAGGGTTTTTGTTTTTGTAAAATAAAATCCCAAAGCTTCTTTTCATTAAATTATGAAATATTGGTCCCCACTTAACTGGATTCACTTTAAAAGGTCTTTTTCTGGTTCTAATTATCCTTAGATAACAAGAACCTGCTGTAGAATCTTCAGAAAGAATTTCTTAAATATAAATCGGTAATGTGAAGGATATTTATATCATTTCAAGCCAAGCGTTACATTTTAGAAGCAAGAAGTTCAGATCCAGAATATGAAATACTAGGGGTCACTGTGTTTTTACTTTGCCCCCTCTCATCAAAAATAAAGCATTTCATATCTTATTTTATACAAAATAAAAACAAAAGTTACAAAATCAACAATGAGTGATGACTACATCCATCATAATTCTCCTAAAATGTGTGAAAATACAACGATGTATTTACCATCCTAAATTAATAATTAAGTTTCTAATTTTACATCTTATTTTACTTGAACAAAACCATGGAAAAATCTTCGTAAGTTTCTTAATAGCAGCTGATTTGCATATTGTGATTAGTTCTATCACCTGCAATTATCTGTAGGGCTGCATAATTTGTGGTCCGAACTTCACCCAGAACAATCAAGTTTGCTGAGTTTTCCTATGTTCAAAATATTTATTACATGAAAATAATTAATATTCAGGGCTGTCTAACATTCACTTAGATAATGAAAGCTATTCTAGTCTCATAAAAACACAAGGCTTTATTTTAGAAGCATCAATTATTCAGTGGAACATTTTCTTCTAGAAGAATAAGAAAAGTAAGAGAATATTTCTCCCATTAAATAAAATTGCAACATTCTTTAACAGAAAAGTATTTTTTTCTTTTACTTTTTAAATCCGTAACAATAGTACAATCTAAATAATCGATGAGGAACAACTTAAAATATGTGCGATGATAAGTTCAAAATTCACTTACTAGGGACTTTCCAGTTCTGTGACCAAAACTATAAACAATTTATGATTCAGTTTGTTTACTAATCTTGTCTCAAAGGTCAAGACCAAGATTATCAACTCCTCAAATGTGCTTATCTCTCAAATGAGCACCAATGAACGGCTCAGATTAAGATTGCAACTAAAGTTCCTTCCGGGAAGAACAACAAAGTCCCAGCTCCCACTGCCACCAGAGGCTGAAGAGGGAAGATGTGCAAAGCTTGCCACGCTCTACTGGGGACACGGGAATTACATCACGACTGTGATCTAAGAATGTGAAGCATAAGCTCAAAATCACCTCTAATATTTGAGACTCCCATGTCACACATCAGATGAACCTTTGGCTGGGGTCCCCTGCCAGGAATGTAGGGAGCGAGCAGTGGGAAGTGTGCTGGCCAACGTACAACTGGAAATTCAAGGGCCAGAGGAGTCCTTGCTCTAGTTCCCTCAGGCAAGTCACTATCAACGTTTGGGAAGAACTTCAGTTGTTCTATGGGTCTAAAGGGAGGTAGGGGGAGGGCAGCTTATGCAGGGGTTGGGGGGGGAGGGTGGCTTGTGCAGGGGGTGCTGGATCAAATCACAGGAAACAAGAAACCAGGAATTTGGCTCCTTAATTTTGCCAGCTCACTTGGAGCCAGATGTTCATCAACATGAAGGCTGCCTTTAAAAGGAAGTATATTATTAGACTTACTATCAACCCTAAGAGATGATGTGATTAAGAGGAGAAGAAACCAGACTCGCTCTCCTCTGCTCTGCTGGGCAGTGTTCCAAGACACAAGGGAGACAGAGCCTTCCTGGCCATGGAAGCAGGTGGGCTCAGGAATCTGCCAGACATCCTCAGCCGCTTCCCAACCAGGACAAGTCACTCACCTCTCCAAACCGCTTTATTCTTTTGTAAAAGGGGTATAGGAACAAACTCATACAATTCTTTAGCATTAAGCGTCAAGCACGCAGCACAGCGCTTGCCAGAAACAAAACGTCCAGATGGTTAGTTTCCATATTTTCCTGCTATGTACAGAGTATAATAACGTTCTACTTTCCCTTAAATTTCAGGGAAGCTGCATTAGATGTTTCCCCTAAGTACAGCTGATCTTTTCCACCTAGAACTGTGATGAGGAATTCTTTGTTCTTCTGTGAAAATATAGAAAACATAATACTTCAGAATGTAGCATTCCAAAGTCCTTTTTCCTAACAGTTATCCAGAATAGATATGACCCATCAGGTTTGGGTTTAATGATTACTAACACTGACATAGTCCCAGGCACCCGAAGTGTTTTCTGTATGTTAATGCATTTAAAATTCGTAATAACCTTCTAAGGTAGAACTGTCCTTATCTGCATTTTACACATCAGGAAACTGAAACACAGAGCCGTCTAGCAACTTGTCCAGGCATCAGAGCCAAGCCGGGATTCAGATGAGGCAGGGAGGCTTCAGAGCCCAAACAGGACCTCTGTTTTGTGTATTTATTTGGGAGATGGGGAGAGGAAATGCAGAGAGGGCAGAAGAAGGGGGAGGAAAAAAAACCTTCTAGGAGGCTGTCGGCCCACACACACATACACTTGGAAGAAAATTTCAGTTGTGAACACATCAACAAGTCCATTCTCACTGGCTGGTTCTTCAAATAAAAATCTTCAATTTCTTATTAAAAGGGCAGTCTTCTTCTAGACCCACTTGGAGAAGTAGAGGAAAAGAGGAGCCTGGGCACCAAACAAGAATGGCGTCATGCAGGAGCGAAGAAAGAGGAGACAGGGCAGAGCTGTCTTTGGAGGGAAGGGTGGTCTAGACCTTACTGCAGTCTAGACCCTGTGAATTCCAGCCTTAGCGCCCTCTGTAGGAACCATCCCAAAAGTATTCTTCTTCAATACATCTTCACACATGAGGAAAGCCAGAAGAGCAGGGGTGGCTATGGAAGCACATACGGAGATACAAGTGCTTGGGCTGCACAAGTTCATTACCAACATTCATCAAATCTTCATTCATCATTCCATATTATGCCCATTTCAGAGACAAGTCTAAGACACAGAGTGTTTTGCCCCAAGCCACAGAATTATATCATTGAATTTATTATATAATTGAAATTCCAGTTTCTAGATGCTATAATAGGTTAAGGAGTCCAGCGAGGTCCCTGAAAGACATCCATCTCCCCTGTTGCGTAGAGAGACCCTTGAGAGTTGTGATGGGTGACCACTGCCCCCAGGCAAGAAGACGCATACCTGCGTACACAAGGATGGGAATAACAAATATTAATGTATTTACTGTTGTGCTTACGTTGCAGCTGTTTTGGAAGTGGCTCCCAAAACATAATTTTTTAATTTTTTTTTAAAGATTTTATTTATTCATGAGAGAAAGAGCACATGTGCAAGAGAGCACAAGCAGGGGGAGGAGCAGGGGGAGGGACAGGGGGAAGCAGTCTCCCCAGAGAGCAGGGAGCCAGATGACTGATGCAGGGCTGGATTTCAGGACCCTGAGATCACAACCTGAGCTGAAGGTAGACGCTTAACCTGGGAGACACCCAGGCGCCCCCCACAAAACACAATTTAATGCTTTCTTCCTATAATCCAAAGAAAAAAGGAAAACTGAAGAAGAATTTGGAATTGTGGAAAACCCGGATGTGAGAAATTGACCTGCTAACCAATTTGTAACTTGAGAAGGTGAATAACCTTGACGCCTCCCATGAGAAAACCCTGCGGCCTCGATCACATTACTCCAAAAAGGGGGTTTTTGAAGGAAAATAAATTTTGAAGGAAAATAAATCCCATATTTTGTATTAAAAAAAAAGTCGAGGTGGCTAGATATAAACAGTGGGAAGCTCATTCATCCAAACAAATTATAAAAATTCCTTAAAGTTTTCTGTAAACTCTGTTTCAGAATCAAGAAATGGCTTAAGGGGTGACAAGGTGGTAAAACTCCATGTGATGTGGCCGCACCTGTTCAAGCAAAGAAGAGACAGGCCGGCTGGGAAAGCGCTCTCATTAAATGACACCGTAAAACTCTGTATTTTAATGTGCTGGAAAGACAAATTTGAACAACTGGTCGACAGGCTGGATTTAACTCGGCCCTTTCTCTTTGTCTGATAGCTGAATAAAAGAATGGATTTTAATAATTGAACCAATGCTGTTCAGTCATTATATTTTTCATGATAGCTCAAGACATGCTGAGGCCAAACTGACAGAGATTTTTTTCAGCAAGATTTGCTAAATTTTTTAGAGGGTGGTACTGGGGGGGGTCAGGGGGGACACTGGATGTGAAGTGAGATGGGCCACATCTCCAGGCAGGACGGTGGGAGGGGGTTCAGGTCCAGGCCCCAGCTCACCTGAGGGTCCCCGCAGGCCACGTCATCAGGGCACTACAGGCTGGTGAAAATGGTAAGTTCTGGGAAAAACAAACCAAACCTGGTTTGGATTCTAAACCCTCCCTTTAGACAAACTTGTGAGGAACTGGAAAATGATTTTCAAGGCTTAATCAACACCACTGGGTTCTGGCTTACCAAGGGAAGATGAAGGAAGGAAAGGAGGTTTCCAAACTCATGGTGGAATTTGCTATTTTCCTTCAAAAAGAAGAAAGATGATGCAACAAAGAGTAAAAATATAGATGAAGTAAATGAATTCACCTAAAATAAAGAGGAGGGGGCGCCTCGGTGGCTCAGTTTGTGATGCGTCTGCCTTTGGCTCGGGTCATGATCCTAGCGTCCTGGGATGGAGCCCCAGGTCTGGCTCCTTGCTCAGCAGGGGGCCTGCTTCTCCCTCTCCCACTCTCCCTACTTGTGTTCTCTCGCTGTCTCTCTCTCTGTCAAATAAATAAATAAAATCTTTAAAAATAAAATAAAATAGGGGTTCTAAAGGCAGGCTTCTTCAGCAGATATTTGGCCAAGACAGATTTGTTCAGTGCCTAAGACAAAACTGTTGAGATAAAAGAGGGAGCTTGAGAGTGAGATGAAGACAGTGCTCGTGAGAATGCTGAGATTCTAGCTTTGTTCATGTGTGATGGAAATTCAAGATAAAACCAAGATCATCACCAGCCAGTTGTTCACTGAGAAAGTCCTTTGATGAGTATTTCCCCGAAAACACTCTAAGCTACCACGCAATCCCAGGGTCACCCTCTCACCAAGAAGACACACTTATAAAATCTTTCCACCATCAAGAGCCTGAAAATGTCACAGAAGAATTCTGGGCTTCCCCCTCTCTCTTGGTGAATCCCCTCCCACAGCTTAGGAAGTAGTGAAGAAAGTCATTTCCTCTCCATTATTTGTGTGGGGTGCTGACTGCTCAACCCTGCCCCCACAACCCCAGCATAAGTTCATTCTTCTTGGCCGCTAGGTACTTGAATAAAACCAAGTTTCAGAAGTTTTATTTTTCAGAATAAAACCATAACCTCAAGGCGCATTGGACTACCACCAAGAGGAGGAAGGAGACAAGCAGGGGACACTGTTGGTACCACTACTTCCTATTGTGCTTCCTATAGGCTGGCCTCAGCCTGAACACAAGGCCCCTCCCCCAACCACAGAAGGCCCATCAGCATGGCCCACTCTCCCCTCACCGGAAGGAGAGGCCCAGCATGGTGCCCACTCCCCCCCACCCCAGCCCCCCACCCCCTCCACAGCACTGAGCATGTGACCCAGGCCAAAGGAATGCCTAAGACCTGATTTAGCAACAATAGGAAAAAGAGGGTCTCCTTCTTTCTGGCTGGGTCCAGGCTATAAGGGCTGCTGTAGCCATCTTTCAGACCCAAAAGAAAATGAGGCCAATATACGGAGCACAGTCAAGTCCCCACAGAAGCCAGCTTTCCCCTTGGATTCCCCACTATGTAACTATGTACTATGACTTACTATGTAAGTCAACAAATCCCATGTTTGGCTCAAGGTACTTTGAGTTGGGGGGTGGGGAGATGAGCAAGCCCCAATTTTCCTCAAGAAAACTGTTGCTTTGTTTTTTTAAACAGGAGTAAGAAAAACTTTACATCTAATAATATACTCAGATACCATTTCCAGTAAAAAAAGATTCCTCTTTGGACAGGAATTGGTCACAAATATATTCAGAAAACGGCCACTTATGTTTTGCAGAAAACTATTCTAACTTGATACTTAAAATCTTATAAGTAAATGGTTTAATTATAAGGTTCCAAGGTATCCTTTAAAATACTGTAATGCTCCAATGCCTCTGAAGGATCACACTGAATACTTATTAAAGAATTACATTCTGTCAGACAGGACATGGTAGCATTAAAAAAACAATAATAATAACCACCAAAGGCGTTTCACAGCAATCTGTTCCCAGAAAGGACAGAGGAGGTCCAACTCTGAAAAAATGTTCCATCAGAATAAGAAAAGCTACTTAAAGGAAAAACTCCACACCCAACAGCACAACCAAAGGTCTAAATGAAGCATTTATGTGTTCCTGCGGGGATGGAAGCCAAAACCCTCTCTGGAGACTAGCTACCGGGATGCTGACTTCCCTGCTGGCTTCTGCACTGAGCTAAACTCTGCCCAGGTACACCAAACAGCGGCCCCCCCAAACCCCGCCCCGCCACTGCAGGCAGGGGACTTCTGCACCCGCTCCCCAGGCCATTCCTGCAGCCATAGCCAGAACCCGCAAGTTAGCTCAGGCCACACAGCTGAGGTTCATCAGCTGTGGAGGGAACGATCAATGAGGTTATGCCATTTCATAAATATGGCAACCCGGACAGGGATCAGTTCAAAACGTACTGTGGAGACAGAGAAAATACATCCTTAAACCAACAAAGCTCACAGACCTTTGATCTCTCCTGACTTTCAAACCTACTGCCTGAGGCTAATCTGCTCCCCAGTCATCTCACCTCCTCATGGAGCTGCCTCTGGGTTGCTCCACTTCCTGGTACAAACCCCCCACCTTCTGCCTCACCACTTGATGTCTTCCTTTTTGCAAATCTGCCTCCTAGGGTGGGCCTCAAATTCTAGTAGAACAGGAATGGAACCTTACTGGCCTCGACTCTTGGCCTGGATTCTAATGGAAATGGACAGGTCGCCGAACAAATAAATATTCGTTCAATGGATAAATCATATTTCCTGTCACTTTGCTGTAAAAACAAACAAAAGGAAGAAAATGATTTAAAAACAAAACAGAACAAAAAACCTTGCCTCCTAGGATCTCAAGAAAGACATTCTAAAAACGTGAGGGAGCCTAATGTAGGCTGAGGGGCAATATGAAATAATCTAGGCAGTCGTTCTTGATACAAGAGAAAGAGCGAGCTTAGTTTTTGATAGAAGAAAAACAGTTCTAACTTTAACCCATCCTGATTCTCCCCCCATCTTCGTGGTTTTTCGTCGGCATTTTTAAAACTGCTCTGGGTTCAGTTATTGGAGGTTCCCTCCTAACACTGGATTTGAAGGTAACTCGGGTCAGTTCGGGGTCAAATGCCAGAGAGGGAGCCTGTCTGCTCTTCCTCTCCACAGGCTGGCTGCGCTGAGAGGGAGATGTCGCCCTCCGGCCATCTCTGCCACCTGTTGTCAGAAACCCGCCTCTTGAAAATCACATCTTCAAGCCCAAACGCATTCCTTTTCTCCACTCATGTGCTGTTCATTCATGACAAATGAAGCGGGGAACGGGCAGGAGGACAGAACACAGGCCCCTCTGTCAGCCAGTCCTCCACTCGCACTCCAGCAGCCCCTGGGGCTCTGGGCTCAGAACAAAGACCCCAGCTCGGGGCCTGTAGGGACAGACACATGGGCCCAGGCAGCCAGGCAGGCGACTTCTGCTAAGTTGGTGGCCTACAACTGGTGAGGAAGCACAGTGGGAAAACCCTGCAACACGGGCTTTCTCACCCCACCCGGATTCCCCAGTACCCCAAGAAATCCAGAAAAGGCAGAGCACCCCTCCCCCACCTGAGGGAACCGTCAGGCGTATTCAAGTACTGTGTATTTACTGTTGTTTCCTGAATGTTTGTGTCACCCCACATCCATGTGTCGCAGCCTAATCCCCAGTGTGACCGTATTCAGAGGTGGGGCTTGTAGAGGAAATTCATTCATAAGGGTAGAACCCTCATGAATGGGCTTCGTTCCCTTAAAAATAGAGACCCGAGACCCGAGAGAGCTCCTTCCCCACTTGCGCCAGATGAGGGCACAGCAGCAAGACAGCAAGACAACAGCTTAGGCCCCGGAGGACGTGGGCTGGCACCTGGATCTGGGACTTCCAGCCTCCAGAACTGCAGGAAATCGAGGTTTGTTATTTAAACCTGCATAGTTGCTAGGATCGCTTTAGAGCCACCGGAACAGACTAAGATGTTTGTCACCCTTGAAAGCGCACTGGCGTATCCTTCCCAGTTTAGCACCCCCAAAATCCCAACCACTCTTCCAAGGCCAAATTTGAGATTCCCCACGAGGTTTCTAAGGAGCCGACACTCGTCCCTCCATGCACAGGGTATGTTCACGTTGCAACAGAGCCCGCGCTGGATGTGTAAGTGAACAGATTGTCCTACGGTACTTTGAAATGCTCACCCCATGTCTCTCTCAATAGCAGAGATTCCATTTTCTCACATCCTCTTTTTTCTTGTTTTAATCTCCCAAAGCATCTGACATAGGTCCTCATGTAGCAGGTTCTCCATTATCCATCCTCCAAATTCCTTCTCAAGTTTAATTGCTCAGGTTGTTGCTCATTTCCCTCCATTGTCCCCTTCATCGCGACCAAGACAGTCATATACTGGCAAAATTGAAAAGTGAACTGCTGATTACTTTTACTTGAGGGACTGTGGGAAGGATGATCCTCAAACACAATCTCTTCAAATGAGAAAGCCAGGAGAAGAGGTGCAAGAACTTAACATTACTCTGGGGATTTCATCCTGCGGTCACAAAACACACTCCACTTTGGAAGGACAGTAACGAAGTCATCACCTCTGTCCCCAAGGACTCGCAATAAACAGAGGAGAGAGAATGCATGAACAGAAAGGCAGAACTGAAGTCCCAGGCGAGCTGTGGACGTAAATCCACGTGGGCTCCCACACATGGGGCTGGTGGTGCTCCTCGGCCAATGTCAAATTCAGCTTTAAGTAGGCATCTCCCCCAGCACCTCCCCCTTTCCGCGCAGCACACTTCTGAGCATTTGTGATCCTGGGTTTCTTGGTTCCCTGCTCATGTCTGTCTTTCTAGAACGGACGCTCCATGAAACAGGCCTATTCTCTGTTCCCCTTTATAGCTAAGTGTCCTGTACAAAACGTTTGTGTGAACCAATCAATGCCAGGAAGGCCAGTCCCACCACCGTTGTCGGAGGTGGATGAAGGCAGAAAAGCTGTCCTACATCAAAGGAAGTTCGTGGGAGCAAACAGCCATCCAGAGGGACAGAAGAAGAGTCAGGCCCACCCCAGTGGTTCATCCTGCTCCCTCCTTTCACTTGCATAAAATACGGATAGCTGCCACTTGATGGGGTCATTGTCAATGTCCTAGTACGGTGCCTGGTACTCAGTGCCCGAGCAACTACCGCCACCTCCTCCCCTCTCCTCTTGAGCCAGGTGAGCTAGAGAACACACACACACGAAGCATAAAATCCTCCTCAGCACAATCCAATGGGCCCAGGTCACCAAGGAGGGTGGGAACAGAAGGGAGCGAAGGAGGCAGGAAAGGAGGGAGGGGGATTCCATGAACAGAATGTAAGCTCCAGCTTACACTGAATCAGGGCAGAACTGGGAGCTGTGGTGCATTCCACACTTAACCTCCCACCGGCCACTCAAGTAATTATTCCATTTCACTGCTCCGTTCATTAATTCATCATCATTTCCTCCATCAGGGAGGAAAATCCAGAGGGATTTAAGACCTAGCCTCCCAAAATGAAAGACATGCATAGGCACCTCTCTGGAGTCCTGGGGTGGGAGTAGGGTGTAATATATTTTTTTAAAAATATTACCACTCACTTATGCACAGATTTGCCATGGATCGGTTTAAACCATGTAAATGCGGGGCTGATTTTTAATGTATTATTATCTTTTGAAATGCAAAGGGAGTAGACATGACAACTCCACAATTTTATTTTTAAATACGTGTAATACAAATCACAAAACGCTGGAAGTTCTTTATCCCCGGATATTGGTAATTGAAGGAAAATTCGGGGTGGGGGGGACATTTTCTCCTTCAATTTGCAACTCTCCCAAAAAGATTTTGCAGTACAGTCAAAGATAACGTAATCTGCATAAATATTCATGGTCAAAAGGAAAAAGGGATGCATGGCAGGCTACAAATGCCCCCCCAAAGATATTCACGTCTCCATTCCTGGTACCTGTGAACATCATCTAATATGGCAAGGACTTTGCCAATGTGATAAACTTGAGGATCTTGAGATGGGGAAATGATCCTGCATTATCTGGATGAACCCAACATTGTTCCCAGTGTCCTTAAAGGAGGGAGGCCAAGGGAGACTGACTCCAGAGGAAAAGGCGGGGTGAGGGTGAGAACAGACACTGAAGTGACATGTTTTGAAAATGAAACACAAGCCAAGGAATGCAGGCAGACACTAGAAGCTGAAAAAGATAAGGAAACAGATTCCTCCGAGGAGCCTCCGGGAGGAATGGGCCCGGCTGGCATCTTGATTCCAGCCCCCCTGAGATTCATTTTGGACTTCTGATTTCCAGGACTGTAAGAGATGAAAACTATTTGAGTCTGTGGCAGTTTGTTACAGTGGCAACAATAAACTGTAGTATGACGGTTTGATTAAATTGCTTGGTCATAAAACTAGTTGAAAATGAGTAATTATAGGGGTGCCTGGGTGGCTCAGTGGGTTAAGCTTCTGACTTCGGCTCAGGTCATGATCTCAGAGTCCTGGGATCGAGCCCCATATCGGGATCTCTGCTTAGCAAGCAGCCTGCTTCTCTTTCTCTCTCTCTGCCTGCCTCTCTGCCTACTTGTGATCTCTCTCTCTGTCAAATAAATAAATAAAATCTTTTTAAAAAATGAGTAATTATAGATTCTTATACCCAAACATGTAAACTTCTAAGTCTGACCTAATGTGTGCTGTGTGCCTTTTCTCTTTGCAAAAGCTAGAGCTCTGGTTCCATTTCAGCTCAAGACCCGTCATTATTATATTCAAGATAGAATGGAAGTCTGTATTTTACTTTTATTCTATTATAAAAGCATGTTTTCTTGATTCTTATATGGTGTTTAGTTCATAGATATAATTCTTATTACATATTAGGATTCAAAATATCTTTTTTGGGGCGCCTGGGTGCTCAGTCAATTAAACAACTGACTCTTGATTTCAGCTCAGGTCATGATCTCAGGTCCTGAGCTCGACCCCTCATTGGGCTCCCAGCTCAACCAGGAGTCGACTTGAGTGTCTCTCCCTCTTCCCAGCCCACATGTGTGCTGTGTCTCTCAAATAAATAAATCTTAAAAAAATATATCTTTCGAAATTCACTCCACTCTAATTTTAAAATAGGAATAAAAAACACAGCAATTCATCACACCAAACTTTAAAGAACACAATTTGTCTATGATCTACTCTGTGCCTCGGGCTGTATTTGTTGGCTGATTAATACACGCTGAAGTCTGAAGGAGAACTCAAAATTAATTAACTTTATTAACTGTATACCCATTGCTTTCTCTCCTATTCTACAAACTTTTTCATTAATACAAACCAATGTTTGGGGGCGCCTGGGTGGTTCAGTGGGTTAAAGCCTCTGCCTTCGGCTCAGGTCATGATCCCAGGGTCCTGGGATCGAGCCCCACATCAGGCTCTCTGCTCTGTGGGGAGACTGCTTCCTCCTCTCTCTCTGCCTGCCTCTCTGCCTACTTGTGATCTCTGTCTATCAAATAAATAAATAAAATCTTTAAAAAAAATAACAAACCAATGTTTGATCAATAAAGAGATGCTTTACTTGAGAGAATGGGTAACATGTTAGCTTCCCCAGCTTACCCAGGACTTTAAACTAGGATTTATCCTGGAAATATCTGAAGCAATTATAAAAAGAGTAATAAAAAAGCTAAAGAGAATAGCCCCATGTTTGCTTAATCAGAATAGTATGTGACAGCTTGAAATTCTAAGAAAGAATAGAGAGAATAAATTCAAGTAACTTTGTAGCAGAGAGCTTGAGTAGCTCTAGGGATTATAAAAAACTACAAGAAATGGTTACTCTTACTTCCTAGTCTGCTGGTGGCGGCACCACTAGTGTTGAAATTCAGATGCTCTTTTGTGTGTCTGTAGGTAGCATAAAGCAAATGCCTGAACATTCACTTCCTCTTGGCAACCCAGGTTTTCAACATGGGAAAGGGAGATGTAAATGCAGTGTTGGGGAGACGCGAGGAATGGGATGATATCGGTATGAATTAGTAACTTTTTTCTTAAATTCATGACCTAGACCTGTCTACAGAAAAGGCCTCAAAACGAGGACACCACATCAGCAAAGAGCACACATGGTACCCAAATCCTGATTTCTAAGCACCATTCCCACAAAAAGGAACTAGGCTCCAGAAGAAATGCCGGGTTCCAAATTTGTGGCAAGGAAAGCCCATGAATCTGGAAATTATAAAGTCCCTTTAAAAAAAAAAAAAAAAAGAGAGAAATTAAGATTTTCACCCAAGTGACCAAAGTTGGAGGTACCCAAGGAGGAATGACCTAATTATACCTGCCTCCTGATGCGATTAACTACGTGCACAACATCACTTCTGGACAAAGGTATTCAACCTGAATCTAATCATTAGGAGACAAGGAGACAAACCCAGAATGTGGGACATAGGTCATGACTACTCATCCAGAGTTTGGAAAGAAAGGACAGATTCCTGAAAAACAGAAAGCAGCAAAAGTTCTATTCTTGAGCAGCAGAGACTGAAGAAGCATTAACTAAAAGAAATGCATGAACACTAACTGGACAGGGAGAGCATAAAAAATATTTTTGGACAACTGGAAAAATTTGTAAAGGAACTGTATGTTAGATAATATTGTTGAATAAATGTCAGTTTTCTGCAGGGTGATACTGGCATTGTGGTTAAGCGGAGACTGTCTTTATTCTTAGGAAATGCCTGACATATTTAGGGATAAATTTCATGGTATCTGCAACTTATGTTGAAATGGCTCTACATGGGGAAAACTGCATGTAATAATGGACAGTCAGTCTAGTGAATGAAAAGGATGTGTACAATTCACTGAACTGTTCTTCCCATGTTTCTGTCAGCTTAGCCATTGTCAAAATTTAAAAAGTTGGAAAAAAAATCCAAGGAAAGGGAATTTTAAATGTCTTCAAAACCCCATGTTATTATTTTGTCCTAAATTGATATCTGCTAATTACTGTGTCTGCTTGAAGATATCTATGGTGATAGTAGCAGCAACAGTAGCTATATTAAAGATTCAAAGAAAGTGGGGCTCCTGGGTGGAACAGTCTGATCAGCTCAGGTCATGATCTCAGGGTCTCGAGTCTAGTCCCATGGCCAGGCTCCACACTCAGTGGGGAGTCTGCTTGATTCTCTCACTTCCTCTCCCTCTGCCCCTCCCCCAACTCATATTCGCATGCTCTCTCTCTCTCTCTCTCTAAAGTAAATAAATAAGGTCTTTAAAAAAAAAAAAAAGAATAAAAGAGGGGGCGCCTGGGTGGCTCAGTGGGTTAAGCCTCTGCCTTTGGCTCAGGTCATGATCTCAGGGTCCTGGGATCGAGTCCCACATCGGGCTCTCTGCTCGTCAGGGAGCCTGCTTCCCCGTTTCTCTCTCTCTGCCTGCCTCTCTGCCTACTTGTGATCTCTATCTGTCAAATAAATAAAATCCTTAAAAAAAAAAGAATAAAAGAAAGAGTATTTTACAGCTCATAAGTGATTTTAAAGCAATAATTAAATGGGTTATGGCCAGTTTAAAATAACATGGCATATTTATAAATAATAATAGCCAAAGCCACTGTGCTAAATACTTTTCATGTCTTATTTCACTTAATGCTTGAGATAGATACTATCATAATTCCCACCTTACAGATGCAGAAGGTCAGGCTTAAAACAGTCACATAACTACTATATTATCAGGGCTGTGATTTGAACTCAGGTAGTCTGACCCAACTTTTTCAAATGTATAAACTTACATTCATGAAAAGAGGCAACCAGTCATCAAGAAACAAAAGATTTGGAGTGCCTGGGTGGCTCAGTGGGCTAAAGCCTCTGCCTTCAGCTCAGGTCATGATCCCACGGTCCTGGGATCGAGCCCCGCATCAGGCTCTCTGCTCAGCAGGAGTCTGCTTCCCTTCCTCTCTCTCTGCCTGCCTCTGTGCCTACTTGTGATCTCTGTCAAATAAATAACTAAAATCTTAAAAAAAAAAAAGAAAGAAACAAAAGATTTGCACACATTTTGAGAGGATGAATATAACCAGAAGAACATGCAACCAGAAAAGAACAGAATGCAGAATGCCTAAAAAATACATAATCTGAAAACAAACAAACAAAAAGAGCTACTGGTATTTAAAAATATCAGTGCTAAGTAAAAACCTCAATACGAGAGTTAGAAGTTAAAATTATGGAAATCTCTCAGAACACAGAGCAAAAGGACAAAGAGATGAAAAATGAAAGACATGATAAAAAGATGGAGGATTAATTCAAGAAGCTTAACATCTGACTAAGAGAAGTTCTAAAGACCACAGAAAAGTGAGGAAAGAAAGGAAAAGAAGCTGGGGCACCTGGGTGGCTCAGTGGGTTAAGCCTCTGCCTTTGGCTCAAGTCATGATCTCAGGGTCCTGGGATCAAGCCCCGCATCAGGCTCTCTGCTCAGAGGGGAACCTGCTCCCCTGGCCCCCAACTGCCTCTCTGCCTACTTGTGATCTCTTTCTCTCTCTCTGTCAAATAAAGAAATAAAGTCTTTAAAAAAAAAAAAAAAAGGAAAGAAAGGAAAAGAAGAAATGATCAAAGAAATAATATAAGAACACTTCCCAGAGTGGAAGACAGACAGGTGTTTGGATTTTAAGATCATGCCAGTTGTCCCTGCATTGCCACTCAGCCACCCATCCATGCCAGTTGTCCCTGCATTGCCACTCAGCCACCCATCCACCCCATTTCCCTACCTGATGATACTGGAGCTGGACATAGAAAAGGTTTCTCCTTGGTCAGCTGACATCGGGCAGGAGGAAGGACTTCTCTCAGGTACGATCCTCCCGTGCCAATGACCAGAACACACAGAATGCCCCAGAACATGCGTACCAGTGAGTCTCAGTCTGAACACCTTGCAGGTGGATTCCAGAGTCTGGCAGGCACCCCACAGGTGGCTTCTCACGAGGTGTAATGGCAGCATGCCTGTGAGTGTTCCCCAGTGAGAACTTGCAGGCAGGCACCCAACCAGCAAGGCTGGTAGGCACCCTGGGGCACGGGCCAGGGGGGACTTCCTGGACCTCATCCACCTGCTCTGGTACCAATGGACCACAAGGCACTCCCTCTCCAAGGGATGACTCTCAGCTTTGTTTGAGGAGAGGCAAGGGGCAGTAACTTGCCAATCTGATCCTGCATGAGTCCTAGAGGGAGCAGCTGCTCCCTGTGTCTGCCACTCCTGTATTCTTTTCCCCTAGTAGCTAATCCCCTGCTAACCCCTTAGTAGTAAATCCCTCACTACTAATTAATACTTCTTTACACTTCCCCTGCCCAAATTCCTGTTTGATTTTTGTCTCCCAAATAGGACCTGATACACCACTGACAACCAAATACAATAAATGAGAAAAAGCTCATACCCAGACACTTGACTATGAAATCGCAGAGTATTAAGGAATGAAGAAAAAGAGAGGAACTGTAGGAGCTTCCAAAAGGAAAAAAGAATCATTAAAAAGGGTTTAAAAAATCAGACCAGCATGGGGCTTTTCACATCAGCAAAATTTTTGACATTTAGAGAAAAAAAAATATTTCAAACCTCTAAGTCCATACCAATCATAGTAAAAAGCATTTTCAACCTACAAGACTCAGAAAATTTACTTCAATCTGAGGAAGTCATGTGAGATTATATTCCACCAAAATGAGAATAAAAAACAAGAAAGGGGAAATATAGCATACAAGAATGAAAGAACAAACCCCAGCATTCCAGGAAAATAAGGAGGAGCAGATCTAGGAAGCAATGAGAATATCAACAAGTGGAAAAGACATCTTTGAGACAAATGTATTTATTCCGAGCAACAAACAAATGAGTTAAAACCTAATGATTATTAGGGATACGGTAAAGGAAACATGGGTCTTCCCTCAAAAGGGAGGGGGGAAAAGTCAGATCAATAAAAACTCCGGGACAACTGCCAACAACAAAATGTGATATGATCCAAATGAGACATGATTCTGAGCACTTGGTGAAACTTATCAGAGGAAACCATTTGAAATCAACATTAGAAATTTCCTCCTTTGAGTGATGTATAGTTGTGATATTGGAATAACAGTGTGGGAAGTACAATTAGAGTAGCCTACTTGGCTCTGACACAAACAGTATTTACATGCTCATCGGCTTATAACCTTGAGACTCAACCTAGGGAATATGAAAAGCAAATTGTGCCAGTTAGAGAAGGCAGATGTTATCAACGTTAACACTTAAAAGTAAAGACATAGCTGAGAAAGTTGAAAGACAGCAAGTGGGAAAAATTGAGGCAGACAAAAGGGTAGTAGTACTTAGTATCCACATGTCACAAAATTTGAAATAAAAAGTGGTAAGCAGGTGGAACAAAATATAGATATTTATGAATGTTACAATTGCAATAGTAAAGAACAGAGTTCATACCGTCATAAATCTAAGAAGTTACACATGCCCCCTTGTGTGTATGCTTCATCTATACATAGCAGACAGGGTCAACCCAAAGCAGATACATCAAAACAGCTAAGCAAATATGTTATTAATGAGTTACAGAAGTAATACCCACTAACAGAATTAACAGGAACCATTAAAAATGTGTTGCGTCTGGAAAACAAGACTCTTTTTTTCATTATCAGCACTTATCTACCATCTGATTTGTTTCAGCCATGTTCATCAATCACTGTGATGTTTAGAAAATAATCATCTAGTGCCAGAGTTGGCAGGTGGCAACTGATGGCAAATATTTGAGATACTGTGAGCCATACGGGTCTCTGGCAGCTCTCTAACTCTGCCACTGTAATGTGAACCATCTGTAAATGAATAGGTGGGACTGTTTCAATAAAACTTTATTTACACAAACAGGTGGCAAGCCAGCCTCCACCTTCAGGCTATACTTTGCGAACCCTGATTTATTCCACTGTTTCCCAACCTACATACTACACGGAACTCCAATATATTTAAGAGTATTCCTCCAAAAAAAGGGAGAGAGATTCCATGATCAAAGACTTTAGAAAATGCTAGGTTAGATAAGCCTAAACAGTCTTCTTTACTCCAGGATAACAGCCCCAAATGTGCTGATGAGCTTTAAATACCCAACATGGAAGTAATCTAGAGTACACAACATTCCTCCAACTTGTCTGAATACACTGGAGGAACATCAAAGGCCACTGATATTCAGGGGAATGGTCTAGGAAATAGTGTCATAATCAAATTCCTATCCTGATGAACAAATAAGACTGGGCAAGTGGCCTGTGACTTGCCCAAGGCTACGTGACCAGATGGTGTCAGAATAGGACAGGGGCCAGCCAGGTCAGGGTGCTTGCTGCCTCGCCACAAGGCTGGCCATAGGGTGCCTACAGAAGAAATCAGCGCAAAGCTAGTAACATCTCTATCCTGTGTGACTTCAGGGGACACACTTCAAAACAATGTAACCACATCAATGCAACAATGCTTACACCTCAAAAAACTGAAGACTTTGGGGCTAGATTTTATTACTTTCTTTAGAACCATCATGATGTGACCTGAAGTGTACAATGAGTCTCATTCACTATGAATCGTTTCCTCATCTCTAACATGGGGGGAGGGGAGTAGAAATGATAGAAAATAAAAATAAAAGAAAATAAAAATAAACTTTTCTCTCAACTTTTTTGTGATTCCAGCATGTTATTTGGTGGTACTGAGCATACTTTACATGTTAGGGCATGTAAGTAACACGTTCCTGTTGATTAAGCCCTATCTCAACGTACAGCACCGTACAAAGCACACAGCATCCATGTGGGAGGTAAGAGCAAGCTGAGGAGGGTCGGGGGAATCCTAACTTCTGTGATGACAGTACTGAAACAGACAACAGAGCAACCTACTCCCAAACAGAGATGCTCAGGATATAAACTGAAAAAACAAAAAGAGGAGAAATGCAGCATTTAGCCAGTTGGTGCTAGCAAGGTGGGCTCCAGCAGAATCGGGTCTACCTGCTCTGAGAACATCATCCTGGTTCACATGGTGGTTTCTGACTCTTAGAATGTCGTACGTCATCTTCTTCTAATTCATGAATCAACCATTCCATTTCCTTCATGTTTTTCAGGTGTCCTTTCATAGCCTGTGATCACTCATGGGGATGGAGCTGTGAAAACATTCTTAGCCCACTTAGCTAAGCGCAAGCCTCCCCTACCACTCTCACTCATGGTGGGAAAATGCAACTGCTCCTTCCAGAACCATGGGAAAGCGACCTCTGCTGACAGAATTCGCGCCCAACCACGTCCAGGTCAGATTGCTCCAGGGGTCATCAGTCAGTAACCCACGGGAAGAGGAAGAGCAATTCAGCTGACCTACAAATCTCACCCTGGCCCTGGCCCAACATTACAACTCACAGTCCCTGAGGTCACAATTCCCGCTCTGAGACTTGTCCTAATGACCTCACACGGTGGGAGGCTGTCCAACCCTTGGGGCACAGTCATCAAATCCTTTGGAGACCACTAGTTATCCAAGACTTCCTTTGCTATACTCCTAAAGTTCCCTGTGCTGTGGGGCCAGACAAGGAGGAAGCAGCTGCAGCGCAAGAAAGCTGAGAGCCCATCTAGGTGTTGATACAAGGTCCCCAGATTTAAATGCAAACCAGCTCCTGGCCTGCCCTGTCCTGTATAATCTGTTTAAAATGTGGCAAGAACCACTAAGGAACTGAACATTTTAATTAATTTTGTTTTAAAATACTGAAGTAGTATAAAACGTTTCTGCATTAAGCACAAATGTATCACCGTAATAAGATTTCATTTCACTTTTAATGCTCTATTGCCTAAGATGGTATTGGTCTATTGCCCTGTGTGAGTCTACCCATAAGCATATCGCTGATCTACCTGTTGTTAAGATGACTGATGATTCCATTTAAATGATTTTTTTTCTTATACTTCTATACACTGTAATGTGTCTATGTGACTATTTTATACAGACAGCACAAGTTACAGTGATAATTATGTAACTCCTAATTAGTAAGTAAATCAAAATGTGTTTTAATGAAATGTATAATTTACTGTTCTAGCTTATAAGGTAAATATCAAATTTTCAAATTTAAAACAAGAACAATTTAAATCAAATTTTCTATTGGTAAAAAAATCAAGTGGAGATACAAAAACTAGGACTATAATTAGAACAGTAAGGGAAAAAAGGGACTGGAAGAAATAAAAAATGTCATGATCAATACCAATACCAACTGCAATTTGTTGTAGCAGAGAAAAATGAAAAAGGCTGTTAATTGTATCAATCAAAGATGATAAAGCAGACAATTTAGTAGATAATTAAGCAGATTGTTAAAGGACAATTTCAGCAAAGACACAGTGAATGTGATACAAAATTTCCTTTCAATAGTCAAAAGGGATCAGTGAAATTAGTCTCCTGAAATCAGAATTAAATGACCAACAAAAAAATTTTAAATGATTTTTAACAAAATCTGAGCTTATAACTTTGGCCAGCTATAAAACATCTCAGATTCTTAAACAATAACAACAAATACACACACACACACACACACATACACACACACACACGGAGAGATGGTAAAAAATTTTATTTAGTTATGGAAATTCTGTTGGAAAATTATGAGGAAAAAATTAAAAAAGGATTCTGCACAAAAAGTTAAAGATTTTAAATTAAGCAACCAAATAACTGCCCAGAGAAAACAAGATCTTTCTAATAATATCAAAGATAAATAAATTCAAAATTTTAAAAATCACGAGAAGTTTTCTGTAGCTTTAGATGAGTCATGCAATCTAAGAGACATTGCCAAATTAGTACTTTGGGTGCATTTTTGTCTCAAAAAGACTTCCAACTTATAAAAAATGTTGTCAATTCATAGCTGAAAAAAACTGAACTCATGGCATAGATACTTTTGAATCTTTTCCATCTGTCAAAGAAGAATTTTCACTAGATATGAAAACATAAAGCTTCTATCATAAAAGTGCTCCAGCTATGTTCGGTCAAAAATCCAAACTTACTAACCTTTTAAAATAGCAGACTGGCATTTTTCTCTTAGTGCTTCATTCTACTATTTGATATTAACTTGTAGCTAGTTTCCTAAAGCACAGCCTATGAAAACTGTCATGGATATCATTGGTAAAGTTGTTTAGTATATACACAAAAATGCAATGAATTACCATCAGTTTATAGAACTGCTGAAAGAAATGGAAAATAATTAATGCAATAATCATGTGTTCTCTGCAAGCAGATCTTTGGTTGGGTCATGGAAAAGTTCTATTAAGATTTACCCTGTAGTTAATGCTAGTTCAAGATTTTCTTTTAACAAAAAGAATCTTGCCAAACACTCAATAAAGACAGAGAAAAAAAAAAAAAAGGCAGTGTGATTTTTGTTTTCTCAAGAGATATCACGCTGCATATGAACAAGCTAAATTGGAAGCTCCAATAAAAGGAAAAGCTTATTTATGACCTTGTCAAAGTAAGAAAATGTAAATCAAAATTGATACTTTTCATAAATCAAAAATAATGTTTTATACATTTTTCTAACTTGTATCAATATGCAGAAGATATAATTGAAAGCAAAGCATTATATAAATTGTCTTCAAAATCCATAAGAAAAACTTGAAGAACAGTTTATGGAGATTTTTAAATTTAGAGTTCATTTTTGGGACACCTGGGTGGCTCAGTGGGTTAAGCCGATGCCTTCGGCTCAGGTCATGATCCCAGGATCCTGGGATCAAGTCCCGCGTGGCCTCCTTGCTAAGCAGGGAGCCTGCTTCTCTCTCCACCTCTGCCTGCTTCTCTGCCTGCCTGTGTGCTCTCTCTCTCTCTCCTTCTCTCTGACAAATAAATACATAAATAAAATATTTTTTAAAAAATTTGGAGTTCATTTTTAATTTTTATAATATCTCTTTGAATTTAATGTTAACAATTCTGAGTTGGCATAAAAGTTAATGAATTTATATAGCTTAAACAGACACAGGTTGGGGCACTTGGGTGGCTCAGTGGATTAAGGCCTCTGCCTTCAGCTCAGGTCATGGTCTCGGGGTCCTGGGATTGAGCCCCACATCAAGCTCTCTGCTCGGCAGGGAGTCTGGATCCTCCTCTCTCTCTGCCTGCCTCTCCACCTACTTGTAATCTCTGTCTGTCAAATAAATAAAAATAAAATCTTTAAAAAAATAGACACAGGTTTAAAACTGATAACTTTTGTTTCAGAAAAATGACAATTTTTCTAAAAAACATCAATTAGTCAATTAAAATGGCAAATATTAAAGGAAAATGGTTTTGACACCTGATTCAGTTACTGGAAAACTTAAGTATGTTTGGAACTTTGTTACACAAATCTACTTTTTCAACTATGAATTTTATGAAATCTAAATACAGACCGAGTGGGCGCCTGAGTGGCTCAGTGGGTTAAGCCGCTGCCTTCGGCTCAGGTCATGATCTCGGGGTCCTGGGATCGAGTCCCACATCGGGCTCTCTGCTCTCTGCTCGGCAGGGAGCCTGCTTCCCTCTCTCTCTCTCTGCCTGCTTCTCTGCTACTTGTGATGTTTGTCAAATAAATAAATAAAATCTTTAAAAAAAAAAAATACAGACCGAGTATTTCAGATGAAAACGTGGCATCTGAATTTAGATCTCCTATAACTCTAACATACCCACAAAATTTTAAGACTTGGTGCAATAAAAAAAGTCTCAAAATATTTTTATACTGATTACATGTTGAAATGATAGCATTTGGGATTGAAAGGGTTAAGAAAATATATTATTGAAATTAACTTCCCCTGGTTTCTTTTAATTTTTTCAATGTGACTACTAGAAAATGTAAAATTGGCTATGTGGCTCACATTATATTTCTGTTGAATAGTTAGGGCCTGACTGCTCAAGTAGTCTTTTCCCAGAAGCATCAATATCATTGGAAAATTTCTTAGAAATGCAGACTCTCAGGCCCCAACCAAAACCTACTGAATAGAATCGGAATTTTATTAAAAATTCCAGGTTTGGCCACGATGAAGTAATAGAAAACAGATTTGTGCTTTTGCCTAAGACAATAAAAGAAAGGAAGAAGAAAAAATATGTGAAAAAATGGTTTTTAGGAGACAGGACATCAGAAAGTAAATGAGGCAAACCTATGATTGTCTCATCTTGTTGTCTTAAGAGATTTCCTGGCAATGACATAGGAGGAAAAACAGAGGCAGGGCCAGTGACTTTCTGAATTGAGGATACAGAGCTCAGAGTGTTGGAAGACAAAGAGTTTGGAGGGCAGAAGAGAACTGCACACAGAGAGAACTTCAGAATCCTCAGTCACCCCTGAGTACTTAGCTGAGTACTGATCAGTGCATGTGTGAATAAACTACCCATGGCTAGGGGAAAAAATATCAGAAAGGATTAGAGGTAACACTGACTGGTGTTCACACAGAGCCAAAAACAGGAACTGTTTCTACCAAACAGACTAGAAAACCTCATAATTCAGAGGCATTCAGACCTCCGGAAGATCTTGCCTCTGTAGTGAGGAGTAATTAGCCCTAGACTGAGCGTTAATCCAGTTCCACCTAACAAGACTTAAAAAGCAAGACTCAAAAATCAACTGTCTCCATCTAATTTAGCTATGTCCCAAAACAAAACTTAAGAATATTTGTATTAATACAAAAATATCCAGCACCCAAGAATATAACATCACAATATCTACAATTCAGTCAAAAATTTCCAGGCATGCAGGAAAATTCAATCCCTAATGAGGAGTAATGACAATCAATTGAAACTGACCCAGAATTAAGACAGATATTAGAATGAGCAGACAAGGACGGGTACTCACAATTTTAGCAGAGACATGAATATATAAAAACACAAATTCAGTTAATAGAGATGAATCTACAATGTGTGAGATGAACAGTCATTAGATGGAATTAATGACAGACAGACATCACATACAAAAAAAATTAGTGAACATGAAGGCACAGCAGTAGAAACATTCAAAATAAAAAAATTTTAAAAATGAATTAAAAAAAAACAGAACATGAATGAGCTGTGGAGACAGCAAAAAAAAACCAATATATATGTAATTGGAGACTTCATTGGGCGGAGAAGGGGCTAAAAATTACTAAAAATTTTCTAAACTTAATAAAAATATAAAGTCAAAAAAGGGGGTTGGGGAGCTTGACTAACCCCAAGCACAAGAAACATGAAGAAAAATACACCAAGGCACAGCATAATCAAATTGCTCAAAACCAGCAATTTAAAGAGAAATCTTAAAAGCAACTGGAGAAAAAGAACACACCATAGAGGAATGAAAATAACGATAATAGCAGATTTTATGTCAAAAACAGTGCAAATGCCAAGACAGTGAAGCAACATCTTTAAAGAATTAAAAAAAAAAAACCTGCCAATCTAGAATTCTCTACCCAGCAAAATAGCTTTCAAAAATAAAGGCAAATAAGGACTTTATCAGACATATAAAAGCAAAAAGAGCTCATGAGCAGCAGTCCTGCATAAAAAGAAATATTAAAGGAAGCCATTTTGAGCAGAAAAAAAAAGACATCTCATAGAAATATGGATAAGAAAGGCATGAAGAGCACTGGAAATAGCAATTACTTAACATTGAAGTTTTTCATTATTTAAATATCTCTAAAGTAGGAGTAACTTCTTAAAACAAAAATAATAATTAATGTGGAGTTAATTACAATATGTAGAAGTAAATAACATGACAACGGTAATATATAGCTGAGATGGAAGCATACTATTGTAAGGTTCTTACATGTGAAGGGGTTTAACCTCATTAAGTGTAGACTATGGTGAGTTAAAGCTGTAGACTGTAAACCGTAAAGCCACCATTAAAATAACAGAACAGAGAGATATAGTATGGTAACCCATCAAAGGAGAGGAAATGGAAACATGAAAAACACTCAAATAATCCAAAAGAAGGAGCAAACAGGCAAAGAGAATAGAGAATGGGATAAACAGAAAACAGATACTGTTGTATTGGAAACATAAAAGCAAGAGCCAATTACACACTGCCTATAAGAAGTGAAACATAGGGTGCCTGGGTGGCTCAGTGGGTTAAGCCGCTGCCTTTGGCTCAGGTTGTGATCTTGGGGTCTTGGGATCGAGTCCCGCATCGGGCTCTCTGCTCAGCGGGGAGCCTGCTTCCCTCTCTCTCTCTCTCTCTCTGCCTGTCTCTCTATCTACTTGTGATCTCTCTCTGTCAAATAAATAAGTAAAATCTTTAAAAAAAAAAAAAGAAGTGAAACATAAAGACACAAACAGATTAAAAGGATAGAAGATGACATACAATGATGTCACCCATCCAAAGAAAGCTGAAGGGGTTTTGTTAATACTAGACAGGAGATTTTAGAGTAAAGAATATCACCTGGTATAAAAAAAAAATCATTTCATAACGATAAAGCGACTAGTTCATCAGGAAGATATAACAGCCCTAAACATCTATTAACTTTAACAGCTATGCTTCCAAATACAGGAAGCAAAACCTGATCAAACAGCACGGAGAAGGACAAATTCACAAGCACATTCACATACTTCAATACTGCTCTGTCAATATTTAATAAGAGAAACAGAAAAATCAATTAATACATAAGAGATCAGAACGAGATCCTCCAGTGATCAGAATGCATCCCAAAGTCTGAGAAGCACTGTTCTACACTACTCTCAAAGGACAGTCAGTCCATATTCAGGTCAACTTCTGTTAATTTTTCTTTGTTCTCCCTTCTGATATCATAACTGGTGCTCTTTTGTCTGATTTCTAGGCTAAACAGGAGTTAGAGAAGGTATTTCTAGGAAAGCTAATCTTGAAAAACAAACCACAGAATTGAGATGGTAGAAGTGAAAAACTCCTAATGTTTTCATCTTAAAGAGCTGGAAAAAATATCAGCCCTACCACTTGGATTTAAACTCCTTGAGATTTAAGGTACTCCTCTCTAGGACTACACTAAGAGCTACTGTGAGGGATTGTGTAGACAATGCTTGGCATGTGGCCCAACACAGAACACCTGCTCAGTAACACATGCTTTTCCTACCTTTTCCACCACGCTGACTGATCCGTATGAACACTCCTGATGCAAACCTAAGCTTTCCCGCACATCTGCTGGAGTCATCCGGAAAGGATAGGAAGGGAATATCTTCACCAGCAAAGCATGCCAGTATCTCTATCCTGATCATTGAAAATTCTGAGACACCATTCAACTAGCCAATACTTTTCCTTCTAACCTTAGCGAAGAGCTTTATGGTGGTAATTTACGTTCTTCCAACAGCTGTTGCCTTACATCTCAGAATGGATTAACAGAGAAAGGTTGAGTTGGACACCTTTATTACAAAGTTTCAAATTATGGCAACTATATCAGAAGTGAATATGACTAATCTAATTTTTTTAAGTCCCATTGCAAAATCTCTATCACTTGTTACTGACTGAAATCGGGAATGGTAAAAACAGGGACAGAAGTCAGAAGACCTGGCTTTCAAGCCGACCCTGCTGTCTGCTTCCTTTATCATCTTGAATAGAACATTTTTCTTTGTGAGCCTTAATTTTCTCATCTATACAAGAAAGATAAGAAGACAAGCTCTGTTCATCCTATAGAGTATAAAAAAATTTTAAGGAGATGCATGTGAAACCATAAAATGTACATAGGTGCAAAGAATTATTTCCAATGCTCACTGTCATCAGTTCCTTCTACTAATACAGAAGCTTAAGAGGTAATTGGAAGGGGGATAGCTGCTTAACATCAAGCTACTAGTTTTTTCTCCTTTTCAGACTTAAGCATTCAATATGGTGTGACCAACCATGAGTTTTTAAAATTCAATAATCTCCCAAATTACTACTTGGAAGTTTTCTCTGCACGTAATAAAGGAATGTAGCAACAAGAAAGTTTGAGTAACTTATCCAAGACTATATCATAAGCGCCGGGAGTTGAGAAATTTTGGCTTACACTGGCCCAAACTCCCCCCACCCCAAAAAAGAAAACTTACTAGAAAGTTAAGAAAAGAGTGGCAACATTATTATACTTAATAACACTAGAAAGAAACAAACAGTGACTGTGGCCTTTGGACAATGCTGCATTAAAACAACCACCACAATCAGTGTTTTCACAGTGAGCTGGCCACAAATCTGGAACAATCAATGTCTTCATCAAAAAGCAGGCAAATGCTTGAACTGATCCTTCAAGCCCAACATGGACTAAGAGCACTAAAAACTCCAGCCCTAAACTGATAGTTAACTCTTAAATTAATTCTTAATCCTTAAAATTTTACTACATTAGCATCAAACTACTCTTCCAGAATCCTCTGTTATACGCGTGACCTTCACTGTGATTAACTACCATGTAGTTATTGGCTCAGTGCACTGGAAAGTAAGTGTGACCTTAGAGCTGGAAGATCGATATTTAAATCTCAATCCCGTCACCCACTAGATAAATGATTTTGCCCAGTCATTGTACATCCATGAGCCTTGAAACTCTTCCATAAAATTCAAGTAACGCTACCTACCACACGTGGTGGTAGTATTAATGGTGGACATTAAGTACGTAAATATGCCTAGTACAGTGTCCTGCCCAAAATAGTGCTCAGAAATATTTATAGACTGTAGTAAGTATCTCTTACACTTAAATGATGATTATTCACAATGAGTCATTTTCGTAGTACTTTAACTGAAACTTCCAAGTATTCACTGTTAAGAAGACTTTACTCTTAGCAAGAGCTGTGTGTTCTACCAGACTATGAATGATACTTCAGGAAATAATAATCATAATCATAACAATCCTAGAAAAAAAATCTTGAGAAGGAAAAATTCTGTCATACTATGCAATCTTTTCATCTTTTAAACTGTCTCCACTTTCCTGTCTATACTGAAACTAAAACATTAAATCCACAGGCAAGTAGCCTCCAATTTCCCACACTTGATGAGGATAATGAACCACAATGGAGGCAACTCTCCCACAGCTCATCAACTCTCCCCCATTGTCCCAGGAATTGATAACAATGGGGAAACCATTTGGAAAATACAAGATGAAGCAGAAAAGCCATTCTTAGGTACTATCAGGAATTCCTGCGAACTTGGCAACCAGAGAGGATAAAAAGCTTGGAGGAGAAAAAGGTGTGAGTGATGATTACGTAAACACAGCACTGAATTTTGAAAGCCAACTTCTAGCTGAAATGGGAATTAGTCGAGAAGAACATGTGTACTGGAGACCACAGTTATGCAGGTAGGAAACAGGAGTGGGTTTATCAATGTTACTAGTTCTACAAGGAGGTAAGATGCTATTATTTGAACCTAGAACCAGTATCTGTGCTCAGAGTGAAAGTGGGTTTTCCATAGTATGTTTGCAGTTTCCTCTAAGGGGTGTGGGTGTGTGTGTGTGTGTGTGTGTGTATAAGAAGCCTAGATGCTAGAGACAGAACTAATTTTTCCATGGAAAAAAAAAAATACAACACTTTCACTGCCTGCTGTAACGAGCTTGTGTTTACGTCCAACACTCTGAGAACTAAGTACAGCAAAAAATGCCACATGATGAAAACTTTTAGTTTTTTTAAATAAAGTAATGAGGAAGTTAAAAAAAAAAACAAACCACACACACACATGTTGGGTTTACATAAATAACCAACCAAAACATTTTTCTACCGTATAATTTTCTTGTCAAGCATATATTTTTCTTTTTCCTGGAAACTCAATGTCAGAAGTCTATGATAATGATGATCATTTTTCAACAGATAATTGGATAATTCTGGGGTCAGAATGAAAAATATATATAAATCCTATTTAAAAGTCTTATATCAAATTCATTTTTAGGAACGGGATGGAAATAGTCTTAGCATTGCTTGAAGTAAATTGTCTCTGTACTTGAGCTCATGGTCTATCAGTGTTTCTAAGAATGTAGATTCTTAACCTTTTTCTTAGAGCTTTTGGACTTAAAATCCAATGGACTAAAAATTGCAGTCTTAAGAAAGAAAGAAAGAAAGGAAGGAAGGAAGGAAGGAAGGAAGGAAGGAAGGAAGGAAGGAAAAGCATGTTTACTTTCAAATATTCAAGCATGGAATTTCCTCATTCTGGCACACAGTTCAAGGACAGAGTTCTGTCTTTCTACTTGCTCCACTATCAAGAGCTACATCTGAAACAGGACATACAGACATAGCCCTGAAGCAGAGTGTGCTTGTCAACATTTCTTCTGGAGCCCCAGAGTGACTCACTCTAAAGAAAGCTGCCCATTGTCCTCAGAGACTCTTTCTAGAAGAAGGCAGATCCAACTTCCTCTTTGAACTTTTCCTCTTCTTCAATAGTGGTAGGCTTCCTCCACCTGCCCAGCTGGTATTTTTATGATTAAACCTGAGTTTTATCAGAAACACAGACTTGTCATCCTTAAAAGGCGGAAAAGGGGAGATAAAGCCAGGTAGCCCACATCCCACTGGATGGGAAGATGAGACTCCTGAGAGCCTGTACCGTGTGCAGATATGCTTCTGCTTCGTGAGGAAATTACGCTTTCCTTTAACGGGCCTGAAAGCGAACCACTTCCCTCACCCAGACACAGCTGAGAACAGCAGGGCAGAAACCAGAGGCTGTTGGCTGCGATGCCCAGCACCAAGAAGCGGAGGAGAGCCATGGGGCACAGTCCCTCCTGGGTGACAATAAGCCTGACAACGAGTTTCTGCAGAGCTTGGCAAAGGGAAAAGAAAGCCTCTTTAGAAATACAGTTGGCAAAACACTGAATATAAAGGATACTCTGAGCAACTGCATAATTGCAGACTTAGAGTAACTGTCTAAACTCAATCCCCATAGTATGTCCTTTGTATGACTCTCCCATCAGCAGCTGCCCCACCACCACCACTGCGTCTTCTGTGTCTCCACTACCCCTGGACCGTGCACCCATCACAGCAACTCTGACGCTTTCCTATGCGTTTGTGCTGACAATGCGTCTCCAGATTGTAAGCGCTGTGAGGGTGAGGGTTCCCTCTGTGTTCTCTGTACTGAGCGTGTGCATATACCCACGTACATTTCCACGCACGTGCCCCCTGCGCATGTGCACGTGCACACACACACACCACTACGAGGTTAACAAATGTTTGCTAAACAAACAAGTGAATGAATGAACAGACTGTTGGGCTACTTGCATTGTTTATTTCTATATAATTCCAGGGTTTTTTTGGGTTTTTTTGTTTTGTTTTTTTAAGATTTTATTCATTTACCTGACAGACAGAGATCACAAGCAGGCAGAGAGGCAGGCAGAGAGAGAGAGAGGAGGTAGCAGGCTTCCCGCTGAGCAGAGAGCCCGACGCGGGGCTCAATCCCAGGACCCCAAGATCACGACCCGAGCCGAAGGCAGAGACTTTAACCCAGTGAGCCACCCAGGTGCCCCTTTAATTCCAGTTTTAAAACCCTTTTCTTCAGATGTTGTTAGAGATGGTTAATTTGTCTAGGTTAACTGAACCCACTGAGCACATCTGGATTCCAACTAAAGAAGCCTCCCTCCGTCTGGGTGAGCTACAGTCTGCACCAGCACGAGCTCCTCTCTCAGTGCTATGGACAGATTCCCATATCTAACTCCCGCCGATTGGACCCCCATAACTGTGCTCCTTTTTAATTGGGGAGTTCTAGAACCAAACTCCATTTTGGCACAGGTAAGCATCTTTTCACTTGTTTTCGGAATTTTAAAAAAGGAGAGCAAGAAGAAATGGAAATGAAGCCATTTGTATACACACACACACACACACACACACACACACACACACAAATTCAGAGAAAGAGCAATTGCCCTGCAGTGAGCAAGTACCAGGTGGGAGGACTCCAGAACTCATGGCAAACACCATCAAGCAGGAGCAGCAGCGGGCAGGGATGTTATTATCCCTGAAGCTCTGGCTCAAGGCAGGGCAAAAACATCCTTTCCGGCTGCCTCCCAACAGCCAACCCTCTCCTTTCCTCACTCTGAAGATACCCCTCCTCGTTCACAGCTTTAGAGAGAAAACTAAAGACTCCCAAACCCAGGTTCCCCTCACACTTCCTCTCCAGTATCTTTTCATGGACGCAGAATCACTGCTTGGAAATACCCCTCAGGAGCCTCTAGAACAAGAGGCCCAGCACATTCTTAATACACCCATGACTTATACACAAGTTACCCTGGCCACAAAGCTCCAAATACCTTCCAAGATCCTTCAGAAATATAATTGGGGGGGGGGAGTAAACATTAATTCTGCTCTGTGTAGGAACAATTTCCATCTGCGAGGGAAAGGTTATCCAAAAACAAGCCCATGTTTCAGTTACTTTCAAGGTCCTGCCATGTGAAAGAAAAGCCAAAATAAATTTCAAACCATTTTCCCCAAAGTTCTGGCCTTTGAAATGCCCTGACCTGACCAGTTTCAAAACTGGTGTTTCCAAGTTTCAGTTCCAACAAACCATTTTCCTTAAAGGCAAAGTTTTCTCTAAATAAAAGCTGTGACTGAGGGCACCTGGGTGGCTCAGTGGTTTAAGCCGCTGCCTTCGGCTCAGGTCATGATCTCAGGGTCCTGGGATTGAGTCCCGCATTGGGCTCTCTGCTCAGCAGGGAGCCTGCTTCCCCCCTTCTCTCTCTGCCTACTTGTGATCTCTCTGTGTCAAATAAATAAATAAAATCTTTAAAAAAAAAAAAAAAAGCTGTGACTGAGTCTATTTAATGTAAATATTACACCTGACACGGTTGGCTCTCGACAAGGCAGAAGAGCGAGCCTGCAAATGGCCAAGAACAAATGAGGAAGAAGAGATCTCCTGCTCAAGAAGCACGATCGAAAAAGGGGAGGAAGAACTGTACCTCTGAACACTGCTTAGAGAGTCAGTCCTTAAAGGTCTCCTCACAAGGAGAAAGCAATTCCGTAGCTATGCAGTCATGAAGGTTCAATGTTCACTAGACTTACTGTGGTCATCACTGAATCCATCCAAATACCGAATCGTTATGCCGTACGCCTGAAAGTAAGGTAGTGTTGTACGCCAATTATATCTAAATAAAAAACTGAGGTGGGCAAGAGGCCAGGAGAAGAGAGCAAGAAAGAGCAAGGCCGCCCCCAGAGAGACAAAGACATGCATCGCAAGCCCAGGGCAGTGAAGACACAGAGACGCAGTCTGATGAGCAGGAGGAAAAGCTGACAGAAGTCATCAGAAGGGTTAGCCTACCCGGTGTCAAAGAGCAGGCTGACTGGTGGGGGAAGCAATTAAACACCAATGACAGATGGAGATAAGGGCATCCAAGGCGAAGTGTCCCTAAGACACTTGAAACCGAGGCCTGTGGGGAGATGGCTGGGCAGCCACAAGGAGCAGGAGCAGGAGAGGTAGCGTGTCGAAGAGGAAACACAGGGTCCCAGGATGAGAAGAGAGCTGCCGAAGTCCGGGGGTTGGATGATCAGCTATTGGGATGTGATGGGGGACAGGCCCGGGGCACAAGAAACACTAGAGAAGTCCTGTGACCAAAGGAGATGCCCTCCGCAGCCCAGCGCTTTCTCCTCCTCCAGGGAGAGAGTCATTTCCAACCTCTAGGGAGCCCCAGGGCAAAGGGGCAACATGGTCCCCGTGACCAAGGCTGCTGGCTCATCTCCCAACAGTTCCCCTGGTGGAAAAGACCAGACACGTTAACTCTGAGCATCCGTCTGTGTCTGGAATCCACCGGGACCAGTGTAGCACTCCATCCCATTAAACAGTAATAACCACTTGGGCAGAGTCATCTTCTGACAGGAGTGGGGCTGGCTGAAGACAGATAACGGGTCCAAACCGAGCTCTTGGAATTGCCCATGCAAATGGCAGGAAAACCCACTGAAAGCTGAAACACTGCACAGTTCAAGTACGGCTGTGAAAAGAGACCAAGTAAGAGACATGCAGATGTGTAAATGGAGCACAGAGGGGATTAAGGGCTTAGGACCGTGGGTCTAACTCAGCAACTACAGGTCGCCCGGGGATCTGAAGCAGCAGTGGTTTCCAGGGCAAAAGCCCCGAAGAGTTAGAGGGGCTTCAGACTGGGTTTTATACACATCCAAGTGAACATGGCTTATTTTATAACCTTTTATAGAACAAAGGGATTGCAGCTGACCGATCCTAATAAAGGGCTGTGATTTATGCTGCTGCTCCTAGAGAGCATTCATCCACTTCCGTGCACAGTGATTAGGAGGGCAGAAGGCTTCTGAGGCCAGGACAGGAGTTCAGGGGACAGACACAGGCCTTGTGTCTCTGGCACTTGACTCCCAACAGGATTACACGAAAAGGTGCTGCCTCCCACCACAGCCCACACTCGGCATGGGTCTAGTCTGCTGTTTCTGAACTGTGAATCCAGCCAGGGTTGGGCTCAAGCCCTTCCTCATCTTTTAAGTGTTCTCCAGGCATGTCACACTGTAAACACTCAACAGAAGATTTGCTGAATTAAACCAAAGAGCCAGGTCTTGGATAAGTAACAGCTTCTGCATGCGAAACTCAAGTTTTGTCATGGATAAGATAAGGGATGTGGGCAAAACACCATCCAGCTCCGGCCAATGCAAAACAACCCAACCTTCTGAACACAAAAAAAGCACTGTCTGAATACACACTGTCTTTTTTATATACTTCATGCAAAAGAAATATGTACGTAGTTAAACCTGATTTACATGTCTAATTCAAAAAACATTTTTAATATTAGGCCTATCCCTTTGTTAATCAACAAAACACAAAAGCTGTTTGGGTTTTCAGTAAGAAAAAACTATATATACTGGTGATCCCTGAAGAAATTTATTCAGAAAAAAATGTTAATTCTGACATTTTCTTTTAAACATTCTCCCATGAAAGGCTGTATCTAGAATAACATTGACTTTGCAGAAACAGATAAGACTATTGACAATGGCTATAGTTTAACAAAGGCGTCTGGATTTTTACCTTCCTTAGTTACTGCACAAAAGCAGTAAATGTAAGTACAGTTGCCCCAGCAGCTGGCAAGTTCTCTCCCATACGCGAAGAAGTTGTGAAACAGCTGGGGAATGCAAGATGCTTTTGAACAAGCTGCTATGTGATCCAAAATAACGCCAGCCTGTTCATCTTCCCCAGCCTGTTCATCTTCCCGTACAATGGAAGCGACAGCCCAGGGCAGGTCTGGCGCATGCCCTGCAGCTGCTTCTTTCTTTGCAGCAGGGGCCCAACAAGTGGCTACAAATGGAGTGAGAAGCACAAAAGCAGAAACCTTGCTCCTAACCCTTTGCGTGCTGTCACTGGGTTAGGCGTGCAGCTCTTTTTCTAGTGTAGGAGAAAGCTGCATTTTATACCCAAATGTAAAACCTCTCTGATGTTTTAAATGGAACCCCTCCCTGTACTCCAGACCCATGTGCCACTTCTTGCTGACAACTTTCCCAGTAGGGTGGTGTTTGATGACATTACAGGGTTTCTGGTGCTTTTGCCCATGACTGATTGTTTGAAAGAGAAATGCACAAGAAAAATCCACAGCTACAAACTAGCAATGTTAAAGAGGTCTTTCCAAAACACGCTGGCATGAAAAAGGATTGCTCCACTTGTATTTGCTAAGTTTAAAGCTTTCCGGCTTTATAACATAGGGACTAGCTCTACTGGTTGTCTACTAGTCATTGAGCCTGAGCAGGGCCTGACTTCTTTGTATCCTTTTTCAAGTTACAGTCTAGCCATTTTCAGATCAAATGGTATCTCAAACTCTCCTCCCTTTTCCACCAATCTGGTGGCTCACCTTTAAACAGAATCCAGAAAAATACCCTGTTTTCCAGAGAAATGTTCGCCCTTGCCAAGGCTGGGCCAGCGCAAGTTCCACAGAAGCGGTGTTTTTCTTCAGGGTTACAAACGGCGAGAGGACGAGCAAAGAGAACCCTTGCTTGCTTTGCACCAGTGTGTCTGCTTTTGAGTGTGTTTTTTTTTTTCTTTAAGTCCTGTCATCCTGGCCATTAGGGTTACCGGCTTCAAATTTAAAGGAAAGATAAATGGCTAGAGGACTGGCCACAAAATTACACAGCGGTAAAATTAGGAAGAAAGCCCTACAGTTCCGGAGCCCCCGGTAAATTCCTTGGGCAACTAGACAGAATTTTCCATCACGACCAGCCCTGCCCCCCAACCGCTGATTCCAAGAGAGGAATCACTCACTGCATTGCACAGCAGTGTTAACTAAGAAGAATAGCAAGTTCAAGGCAAAGAACAACCAACTATTTTACCTCTTTGGAGGAGACAAGGAAAGAAAGAAAGAATCTGTTCTTAAACACCATGGTTAATACTCAGTGTTTGTTGGATAGCTACCACAGGCTAGACTCTGTGCTACTAAGTACTTTTTATGGATTATCAAATTTATCCCTTACAGCTTCAAACCAGGAGGTGCTATTATTATCCCTGTGCTGGAAGAGGAAAACAAAGTTCAGAGAGGCTGAGCAACTTGCCCAATATTACAGAGCTATAAATGGTGGAGGTGGCATTGCAAGCCTGCCATTGTGACTTCAGATGCTTGCCCTTACCCATCGTGCCTCTCTGTCTCCACAGCTGGCACTGCCCTGGGCTGTTCTGAGTCACAGGCTGTCAGTCCAGAGTTTAAAACAACATCTTTCTTTTTTTTTTTTTAAGATTTTATTTATTTGACAGATAGAGATCACAAGTAGGCAGAGAGGCAGGCAGAGAGAGAGGGGGAAGCAGGCTCCCCGCTGAGCAGAACCCGATGCGGGGCTTGATCCCAGGACCCTGAGATCATGACCTGAGCCGAAGGCAGAGGCTTAACCCACTGAGCCACCCAGGCGCCCCTAAATCAACATCTTTCTTAAAGGCAATCCATCTTAAGTACGTTCAAGACAATACCAATAGCCCCTATTACAAACTTTGAGCTCAGTGATGCATACATGTGCACAGATAAAAATCACGTTGTTAGATGCCGAAAAGGCATCTGAGTTTCAACTCATTAAGCAGTTAATCAAGGTTGGCCATATTTCCAAGGCACACTTGATGTTACACACATAGCCAGAACCGCGGCCAAGTCACACCACTTAAATAGAGTAGGAACTGCAGCTACTTTCAACAGCGAAGGCAAACAGAGATTCATCCCATGTAGAGTTCCTACCCCAGGCCCACCTGCCTCAGGAGACACAACAGAGAAGACCGCTATTTCTGACTCTTTGGAGTTGCCAGAAAATTCTAAGCATCTTTGGAAGAAGCCTTGGTTGCCGCCATACACCTTCAACTTGAAGAGTTGGTTTCGTTTTGGTACTTGGCCCTAACAAAAGCCAGCAAGCTGTAGAAAGTCTGCCTAACCCCAATGCCTAACCACCAAATCCCAACCTGGGATTAGAGCACATACAGTGACTCTTGAATCAGGTATCAACCTTTGTCAAAGACACAAGGATGAGCAAACGGCACTCTTTAGAGCAAGCCAGACTCTCTAAGCTTCAGTTTACTCTTCTGTAAAATAAAAATGACCGCCTGGAAAGGTCATTGAAGATCCTTCCAAAGTGTGTGTGAAGAGTCTCTCATCCACCAGGCACTTTATAAAAACCAGCTCCTGCCCTTTCCTTGTGGCAGAAGGGAGTGGAGGCAGATAAGAAAGCATATGGATTCTATCCACTGATTACTGGGGGATACGGTTTCACATCGGAGCAGAGTGCCCTCGGTTTTTCTTAGCAGCACCTCTGGTCTCACATCCAAAGCCCTGAACGTCTGGTGCGCGGTGGAGATGTTGCCCAGGCCACTTCAGTGACCGGACTTGTGCGCAGGCCTAAGTTCCCACAACCTCCGGGAAAACAGGGAGCTCTCTTAATTCCCACAGCCATCCTTCTCCCCTATCGCACGAGGAACTTCCCAGTGCAATAAGCTGTCAGACTTCACCAGAGCTGTAATGCCTTCGCCAGAAGCGCTTAACCCGGCACCTGACCCAGACTGCGGCCTGGACTGGAGCCTCCCGGCAGCTAACTCACAGTAATGCCATTACCGCCTTCTGGAGCACCGCTCAGGGTGTCTGCGGGTGCCGGCGGTCCCCCGGGGCCTAAATCACTCCCTTCCGGGAGCCCGCACGCCACGGGAGGCTGCAGGGAGGGGCGTGGACTGGCGGGCTGGCCCGGCGCGCCGCGCGGGGACTTCAAACCCGCGCGGGCCCTACGGAGGCGCGACCCTGGCACCGGAGGAGGGGCGCGGGAGCCGCGGCAGCTCTCGCCACTCGCCCGTGCAGTCGGGAGAGGAAACAGGCAGTGTCGCAGTTCTGAACACTGGCGTGCACCTCCGCGGGTCACCCCTTCCCCGCCCCTCCTCCCAGCGTAACGGGCCGCGGAGCTAACTTCCCGAAACTCCGCAGAGGGAAATCCTGACCCGGCCCGCACCTCGGGGAGGGCGCGCGCCAGGGCGCGCCGGGGACGGAAGTGGGTGGGAGCAGTGGCCGCGCCGCGCCTTTGTTACCGCTCCGGGACCCCGCGGGCCTCCGGGAGCACCCCATCGCAGCTGCCCGGCAATCGGCCGCCGGCTCCCAGGTTCCCGTCGCCGCCCCGGGCAGGACCGCCCAGAGCGGGAATAAAACTGGCCCCACCTCCGGCTCCCGAGAAGGGCGCGCAGCGGCGCGTCCCAGTGTCTGCCGGCCTTAGTCTACGCTGTCGTTCCCTGCCCTGGGGCCACCGCGCGGAGGGACGTTCCTCACCTTCCCGAGCTTTCCCCTAGACCTCTGGGTGGCAGAATCGCCGCTTCCCGACGGACAGCGGCTTGGCAGCCCCCGCTTCTCAAAAGCGCGACGGCCACTCCCTGCTTCCTTTCACAGAGCGAGGATCGGGTCCCCCCTTCTCGGGATGATTCACTACGCTCCTTACCTGGAGGCTCTCGAACAAGTCCCCTCCCCTCCGCCGGCCCGCGCAGCGATCGAGAGCTGGCGCCCTCTGCCGGGCCACCAGCGGGAGCACCCGCGGGACCGAAGGAACGAGGGGACCGAGGAGCAGGACAGAGGGTCGGAACCTGGAGCACACTCGAGCGCAGGAGCCCCGCACCTACCGCCGATGGACATCCCGTCCCGAGCACTGGCCTGTGCGCCGGGGCCGTCCTGGCCGCCGTGCCAGTGCTGAGGCCAGACCCCGGGGGAAGAGGAGCTGTCCTCGAGCCCCCCCCCCCCAACCGGCCACTGGGCGCACCCGGAGTCCCCCACTTGCCGGCCAGCCGGTTCAGCCCCGCCCCCGGGGATGTCCTAAGAAACCACTATGAATAGCATCTGCACATCTAGTTTTAAAGCACCGGAAAGGCAGTTTTACCGATTGAAAACAAAGTTTGGGTCTTGTATCTCAGTAGCCATCTCCTGCTCGAATTAAAGAGGCGGAGGGGAGGGCGGTGGCCCGTCACACCCCCAGGGTCCTAGTTCTAGGAAGTGGTTTGGGGTGAGCTCCAGGCGTATCCGCAGCCCCGGGCCACCAGGGTTCTTGGGTGCCAGTGGAGCCCTGGGTCTGGCTTGGGGCTGGAGGCCGGCGCCGCCGTGTCATTCCCCCGGCCGGGAGGAGTGGCTGTCCGAATGACTCGCGCTTTCGCCAGAGTAAACACACTCGCAGCAGGTTAGCCTCTCTCCCTCCCTTTCCTCCCCTCCGCCCTGAGTGAAACTTTGCAGGGGGACTAAGAGGAGGGGGAGAGGAAAACTACACGCGGGGCCGCGCGTCCCACCACGGGGCGCCAGCACACTCACACCCAGCTTCCCAAGCCCACTCACCCGTTCAGCTCGCCGGCCGCGGTGGCTCACCTGCCGGGCGGGCCCCCCGACCCAGCACAAAGTTCGCCGCAGCGACGAAGGTGGCGGTCGCTCCGCGGCAACGCCGGGCGGGGAGGCGCACACCGGCGCGGGACCTCGGGGACCGCGGCACCGTCCCCACACTAGCAGGCTCTCCGCGAGGGGCCCGGCGAGTCGACTCGCCGCTGCAACCGGAGCAGAGCAAGTTGCAAGGCAGGTCAGGGCCGACCGGGAGCCTCCGTTCCCGAGCGTGGGCGCGCAAGTCCCGGCGCGGCGGGCGGGCGCCGGGTATTACTTGTAGGGCCCCCGGGTGTCGGCCTCCGGGCGCTCTGAGTGGCTCGGACGGCGCGCCAGGCCGGCGGGGCGACACGACCCACCCCCTCGGCGCGTACCCGCCCCGGCCCGGCCCCGAGGACGCGCCCACGCGCACGCGCCTGGCGGCTCCGGGGCTCCCGGGACTCTCGCTGGGCTACAGCCGGGCTGCTGGGAGGCCCGGAGGCCCGTAGGGGCGCCGCTTACCCTTAGAGACCCGGAGCGGTCGCTCTGAGTTTGAACCGTTCGCGGGATAAAACCCACCAACGCGTGCGAACGTTGCTGTCCCCAGAACTCTGGGCCAGTTGTCAAGGAGACCGCCCTTGGTGACCCAGTCACAACTGTGCAGAAGTCTTGTCACAACCCCCCGCCCCCGCAAAAGGCTCATCGGGACGGGGGACCATGCCCTATCTCAGTGGTTCTCACACTTTACACTTCAGCCAATCACAGTCCCCAGAGATTTGTTAAAACATGCCTCCCCCACCTCACCCCTCCTCCTCCCTTCTCTGATTCTTTTAGTCTAACAGGCACGGGAGAACGTGCGTTTCTAACAGGTTCCCAGGTGATGCTGAGGCAGTTGTGAATATCAGGTCAGTTGAAGTTTGTCAAGTACTTGGTAATCGGCAAGGCAGTAGATAGACACATTTATACTTGTTAAATCTACGTGTGCAATTTATCGGTTTCAGTAGCTAGCGTTCACATTTCATTTCGTTCCAACCCTGGCTTCTTTCCCTCCCAATGCTAGATTCTTATTTCTCCTCTTGGGTATGCACCGAGCTTTTGTGTGTACCAGCCCCCATCACAAAAGCAGAAGGCGAGTATATTACTTTGCTGGGACCGCCATAACAACGGGCCAACCACAGTCTGGGTGCCCTAAACAACAGAAATTTATTTTCTTACAGTTCTGGAGGCCAGAAGCCCAAAATCAAGATGTCAGCACGGTTATTGCTTCTGGAGCCTCTCTGCTTAGCTTGTAGATGGCGGTCATCTCTTACAAAGACATCAATTGTGCTGGATTTTCGGACCCACCTAGATGACCCCATTTTAATTTACTTTCTTGTTTAAAGACCCCATCTCTAAACATAGCCACATTCTGAGGTGCTGGGAGTTAGGACTTCAACAGATGAATTTTGAGGGAATACAACTCAGCTGGTAACAGGGAGCTTCACTGACCCGAAAAGCCTAAAACAGAAACTGAGCTTCTGCCTTCCATCCCTATGTCCTCCATGTAGGCTGGCCTGTGGACTCCTATTCCTGTAACTGAGTGCTGCACTACACAACAGGAAGGACTTAAAACCTGGTAAAGAAACCACTCTCTCAACAGAGCATAGGATCCTCCCGAAGATAACACCCAAAGTGCAAAATGAATATTGGGAAACTATCAGGGATGTGGGACCCCCACCCAGCAAACATTTCAGAATAAGCCCTTTACTTTTTGCTCATGACTCAGTCCATGTCACCCTTACCTTTGTCCTGCTTTGTTGGGGCTGTGACCTCCACCTAGCACCCGTGTCATCTCCAGAAGTCTCCAGAAGGAAGAACTGTATTCAATAAATATATTAAAGACTCTTCATTCTTCCTGCTATCTGTGAGCGCTCTGGCAGCACTTACAGCTGGAGAAGACAGGAAGGAAGGAAGGAAGGACAGACAAGGGCTGTCTGCATTGATCCCACACTAACCAGAGTCATGGGAAAGACTGATTTCCAGCAAATCAGTAATTATCCTGAATTTGGAGCCTCATCCCCAGTCTTCTGATGCTGCCCTACTTCATATCTTTGCCTTGTGGCCTTGTCTAACACCAGGCCAGACTTCCCCAAGGCCCAGAGCCAAATGGCTATTGGAACACCATAGAGCTCCAAACTCAGTATGTCCATCATTGAACTCTTCCCCTAACCATGTCCTCCTTCTGCACACACTCCCCACTGGAGTGAATGGCCCAAAGGTAACTCTAGTCATGCCAGCCAGAAACCTAGGAGCCATCCAAGATGGGACCTGCTTGAATCCACCTGCTACTGTGTCCTTAATGTTCTTAAGAGACCAACCCTATTCATTCCTACCACCATTGCCTCAGCCAAGCCCTTTTGTATGGGTTCTCTCCTGGTGATTGACTCTCTTCTCCACTTGGCTTCTTAGCCATCATCCTCTCTACTCCGTCTTCAAGCATCTTTCAAAAACAGAAACCTGGTTATCCTCTGCCCTTCTTAAAACTTCTCAATGGATTCCCTTTATGTTTCAGGAGAAAACTCAAGCTTCTTTGCTCACCTCCCTCCAGAGGTTCATCTTCAATCATTTGCCCATGGATGCCCTTCCCTGCAGCCAGGGACCACTCACAGTGCCCTGTGGATGCACGAGGTCCCATGCTTTCGGAACACAAATACTTAGGACATTCTTGGTCTAGAGAGAAGGTGTCATTCACCCCTCTCTGAATTAAGGGACCCCTTGCTTCTCTCACAGCACCCTATGTGGGGCTCAGGCATAGCTCTTAGAACATTGGGGCGAGATTACTGGGTCACTTCTCTGTGTCCTCCATTAAACCATGAGCTCCTGGAGGACAAAGACCTCATCCATTTTTTGTAGGTTTGAAGTCTAGATTGGACTTGATGCTTGGGGAAAAAGAAAAAGTTTGCTTTAAGCAATGAATTAATTCTTGGGAATTCAGAGGATCTGGTCAAATTTATCATTTGTTAAGTTTGTTAAGCTAGAGCAATCTTTACTTTTCTGATAATATTTGGTGAGCACCCTTAAGTCATCCCCTGTTTGAATTATAAATTTATCCTTTAGAATCTCGAATTAACTTCTGTGCTTCCTTTTTTTTAAATTTACTTTTATTTTTTCAGTGTTCCAAGATTCATTGTTTATGCACCACATCTATGCTTCCTTAATACCCAGGATTCTCTAGGGTTTTTCAAACTGCTGGTCAGGAGATCAGTTTTGTGGATAAAGATGAGTACCTTTGTTTTATGAAATCAAATTAGAATTAAAACAGTCCAGTATATCCTATATAGTAAATATTATTTTCATGAAACTTTTATTTTGGTTAACTGTATTTGCAAGGTGTGTGCGTGTGTGTGTGTGTATGTGTACAGGGTTGTTGTATCATCAAATTTATTCCAAAAAAACTGGTACAACACTCTCTTAGGAGGTGTTGGATCTGTGTTCATCAGAGGACACGTTTATGGAGACATTAGAGAAGGTGGAGTTAAGCAGAGAACATTTTCTGGAAAGATCTCCTGAGACACTCTTTTAATCAAGGAATTGGCAGAGTGGAGAGTGAAACACAGTCCTGCCTCTGCACACAGTAGGCGCCTCTTAAATGCTTTTGTTGACTGGTGCATGTGTGGAGATGGACGAAACTGTGCGAGATATGTGTGGGAAGTTCTTTTGGCTGGAGTCTTATAGGAAGTAAGAAAAAATGAGATCAGTGTCACAGAGAAGAGGGGAGAGGCCTGGTTTGTCGCCAGACATTGCTGGTGTTCCCTGAGGTTTCCAAACATGAGTAAGAGGTACTATGACATGGGATTTCCTAACCCGGTTTCCATCCTGAATGTTCCCAAATCAGAAGTATGTTATTAACTGAGCCTTTGGCGAAATAAAAGTACCACTTTCTCTGTGCTTGAGTTGGAAATATAAGAAGCCTAGAACAATATGCAGGGGCTCAAAGCAATGTGTTCAATTCAAGAGTCAGATTTTCTCATCTTGATAGCCCACTAGCCTGGAAAGCCTATTGAGAGAGGACAGAAATGAGATAGGATTATGTAACAAAGGAAAATAACAAATGGCCCTTGTAAAACTATAAACTTGAGAGTTATGCCAAGTATTTCCATCCATCTTGAATGCCTTTAACCAAGGAACCTAGATCCAGCCCACAAATATTTAGAAGGCAATGTTCTCACTCCTTGGTCTAAAGTTTAGAATCTATAAAAGAAGGTTGCGGGGCGCCTGGGAGGCTCAGTGGGTTAAAGCCTCTGCCTTCGGCTCTCTGCTCCGTAGGGAGCCTGCTTCCTCCTCTCTCTCTCTCTGCCTGCCTCTCTGCCTAGTTGTGATTTCTCTCTGTCAAATAAATAAAATATTAAAAAAAAAAACTTAAAAAAAAGAAGGTTGCCATGTAAATAAAGAATACATATTCCTACTCTTTTTTTTTTTCATTGCTTACATCATTCTAGCCTGAGCAGTACAGAAGAATAAAAATTTGGGTCAGGGGAAGATAGACAAGATTTTTAAAAGGAGAGACAAAGAGGGTAAACCAGAGAAAGTCAAAATTATAATAAAGAAGAAATTCTAGAGGACAACTCTCTACTCTCTCACTTCTAAGTAGAAATACACTTGGCCTTGAACATTATAGAATTATATTTTGAATTCAGAAGATGGGCAAAATCTGAAAGGAATTAGACTATGGCAAGCATGAGTTTTAACAAAACTTTAGATGGGTTCCAAATTCTACTTCTTTGGCCTTTGGGAAAAAAACAAAAACAAAAACAAAACAACAAAATAAACACAGCAGGATGGATTGGGGAAAAGAAAATGTGGCTTTGAAAAATTCCTGGAGGGGTACCTGGGTGGCTCAGTGGGTTAAGCCTCTACCTTCGGCTAAGGTCGTGATCCCAGATCCTGGGATCAAGCCCTGCATCAGGCTCTTTGCTCTCTGCCTGCCTCTCTGCCTACTTGTGATCTCTGTCTATCAAATAAATAAATAAAATCTTAAAAAAAGAAAAAGAAAAGTTCCTGGAACTGAAATATTCTTTGATATTATTTATAACACTGGTCATTTCTCAACTGTCCAACTGGACGCCAGTCGAATTTTCTCCCTGAAATACAGAGAAGATTCTTTAACTATATTGATTCTTTATCTATATTGAATTGGCCCTTCCTTATCCTTTGTAATTGTACCATTAACAAAGCCCTATTTAAGACCTTGAAAATCAGCAGTAGTTTGGGTTGTTACTAGCAGAGGAATATGTGACCTTCCTTCCAATAAAAATTGAAAATAGAGGTGGAGCAGAACTAAGCAGAAGTTTCTCATCTCCTTCAAAGTAGCTGCTCTAGGGGGGCATGGGCTTAGTTCCTTTATGCTGTTGCCTCTTTGGACACTGGCAGCTCTTTTTTAAAGATTCAAATTGGTAGTGAACCTTCAACCTTTGCCTGCTTGATTTTGTCTCTACTCTGCCTCGTGGTCACTTCCTCATCCTGGCCTCCTGTTGGCTACAGACTGTTTCCCAGTCTAGCACTGCAGTTTCCTTGCTTCTCCAGCCTCTGAAGGTTGCAGAGCCAGCCCCATGGGGCTCAAAGCTGTGTTATTTTGAGCTAGTTATTTAACCTCTCTGTTCCTCAGCTTCCTCACCTACAAACAGGGATAATAAGAGAACCCCTCCCTTTGAGGCCTATTGTAAAGAAATTTGGATGATACTTCAAACATGGTAAGTGGTGAATCAACTATTTTTAGTTTTTGGAAGTGAAAATCTCAGCCATTATCAGTCCACTGACAGATGAATGGATAAAGAAGATGTGAGATATATACGGAATATTACTCAACCATCAGAAATAATGAATACTTACCATTTACATCAACATGGGTGGAACTAGAGGGTATTATGCTGAGTGAAATAAGTCAATCAGAAAGAAAATTATCATATGGTTTCACTCATACATGAAATATAAGAAACAGCACAGGGGATCATAGGGTAGGGGAGGAAAAATTGAATGGGAAGTCATCAGAGAGGGAGAAACTATAGGGAAACAAAGTGAGGGTTGCTGGAGGGAAGGAGGGCAGAGGGATAGGGTAACTGGGTGATGGGACTTAAGGAGGGCACGTGATGTGATAAGCACTGGGTGTTATATGCAACCGATGAATTACTGAACTCTACATCTGAAACTATTGATGTATTATAAGCTGGATAATTGAATTTAAATAATAATAATAATAATAAAGAAGTGAGATCATGACAGTTGCTTAGAAGTTAGCCAGTGAAGAAGGACAGAAAGAAAACCTTGGGAAGCTATTCTCCTAGCATTTGAATGGTCTTGTTACACGAACTGTTTGCTTCAGAGAGTCAACATTCATTTTTATGCCACCATAAAACCACCTGAGTGACCTTGGAAATACCATCTCTACCCGCTGAAGCCTTGGTCAGGTGATGGTTTCTACTTTCCCAAGACAGATGAGAGCCCTGGGATGGTCCACTCTCTGTAAGCCTCACGGACAGCCCAACCCAACAACAGCCCATGCTGTTTCAGAAATTTTCCTGAACTTCTTTGAAACCCGATCTCACCCAAAGTCTATATGCCACACTTCAAGCCTGTTCCCGCCAGTTCTATTTCTGGATGAGACCACGCCGTGGACAACAGTCTTTCCCGCAGCTGGAGTCCTCGTGATTCTATTGTGTCCCTGAACTGCTGCAGAGAGAACGCATTTCTTATCATTCCACCTTGTTTATTAAAAACAGCCCTTTTATCTTCCTTATAAAACCTTGCCTAGCTCTAAACCAGAATTTTATTTAATATGGCAGGATGAAAAACAAGTAATTCTCCCCCTCAGGATGAGCTAGAACAACACAGGAAATAAAGGACTAGGCATGCAGTCAGAGGCTCACGGAGCCTTTTCCTGCTGGGAATATTGATCTAAGACATGCCTTCTGACTCTAACTTGATATGCCTTCGAGAAGATGACCTGAGAAAAGACATAAAGAAACTAAAGTCCAGTAAATTAAAGCCAACAGGCTTGCATAGCCATAAAAACACCCGACTTGGGCCACCTGGGTGGCTTAGTGGGTTAAAGCCTCTGCCTTCGGCTCAGGTCATGATCCCAGGGTCCTGGGATCGAGCCCCACATCAGGCTCTCTGTTTAGTGGGGAGCCTCTTCTTCCTCTCTCTCTGCCTGCCTACTTGTGATCTCTGTCTGTCAAATAAATAAATAAAATCTTTAAAAAACAAACAAAAAAACCACACCTGACTTGATCCTATGGCGGTCGAAAGAGCTGTCTTACGACATCTGACACCATCTGTATATCAGAGCTCAGGGGACACAATCGGGAGGTTTTTCAGCAATCTGCAGGACCATCAAACGACCTGGTCTTAGAAATTATAGCTAAATCCAAAGGCACATCCTTCAAAAGGCTCAAAGAGAACTAGCAGCTCATCTGCGCTGAAAATCAAAATCTGGAGTTAACCCAGGACTTAAGACAAGTGCTTTCTTCCAGACAGTGTAATAGATCTTTCCTAAGAGATGAATGCTACCACTGCAGAGCAGGACAGCAAAATGCCTATGTTGCCGGGGCTCACCACTAGGATTGTGGGGGGTGGCAGACGGGCTTGGTGGCAGACTTCAGACATTATGTATACCTTCTGATTGTTGCCACTGCTAGTTTCTTGTCACCCACGGTGCTAGCTGTCCCGACTCTGTTCCTTCCTCACTCCACACTGCCCTTCTTTCCCAAAGTTAACAGGAGGATAACAGTACTGTTAGGTTGCTTTCAGCTAAAAGTAACAGAAAACGCTTTCTCTCTTAGCTTCCAGAGTGGGGCTTCATTATGGGAAGTCCAGAAGGCTTCAGGATTTACTCTGTCCAGTGGCTCTAGATCTGCTGCCCTGTGGGTTCTTTTTGTGAGTTTCATCTTCAGGTTGGTGGCAAGAAGATGCTGCATCTGGTCCCAGGCGTCAGAGCTGAGCGAAGATGCTGCATCTGGTCCCAGGCGTCAGAGCTGAGCTGGACAATATCCAAAGAAGAAAGAGAAGTCTCTTCTAGAAGCTTTTTGAGAAGACTGAGAAGTAAGTTTCCCCTAAAGCACCAGGGACTTTAAAACCTCTCTTTGCATGTCAACGGCCTGAGTTATTTGTGTTCACTACTAAGGCAGTCACCAGCAAGAAGGGTGACAATGCCCCTGGACCAGTTAGGCCTAGCCCTCGTGTTGAGGGCTCCATGGGACTCCATGACTCTATGAGGAAGGAGAGAGGCCTAAACAAAATTGGAGTTCTATTACCCAAAAAAAAAAAGTTGAAAGAATGCTGAATAGGCAGTTACGCTGTCCTCTGCCATAGGATATATTGTTATTATCATTTTGAATGACAGTAATAAAAGCTGTGGTAATTGTTATGCTGTCCCCAAATTTTCAGCCTCTCTGCCTTCCGAGCACATGGTAGTATAGGAAAACCTGACCCCCTTGTGAGGTCCTGTCACTGGATCTAGTCAGTGACCTGAGAACAAAAGTGGTATGTTTGGCTTCTGTACTAGTTTCTACCGATAGATCTTGTCCTCTGCCCCAGTGACCAGCAACATTTCAAATGATGGCTGCCCTGCTAGCCTGTGTTCTGGAGTCAGGACAGGGCAGAGCAGAGCCTCCAGGCCACTTGCAATGGGCAAGGGGCATGACAAAGAAAAAAAACACACTTGGATAATTGAACTAATTAGTTCCTACCACAAAAGTCTTGTGTACTTTGACCAATATAATAGCTAACATCCATGCAGGGTTTACTGTGTTCTGGGCATGTGATAAGGCATTATCACTAGTTCCTATGGCGATGGGACATCAGGAGGGGTGGAGCTCCATCCATTTACCCACAACCCCAAAATGACTATTCCTAAGCATTTGTACCAACTGGCCCTTATTTAGGTTGTACCTAAGTATGGATTGCCCCCTGCCCCCCATACAATGGGTGATTGTTCTAGGGATTTGGGGGAAGAAAAAACATGAGGTTGTGTGTGTGTGTGTGTGTGTGGTGTGTGTGTTTGTGTGTGTGTGTGTGTGTATGTCTAGGGGTCATCAGAAAGAGATCAGGAAACTTCAGGTGTACACACAAGGTGGGACTTCAATAAGAGGCCAGAGGGGAAAATATGCTATTGGAATAAAATTAACTTTTGTTTCTGCACATCTTACGATCAATGCACTGACAACATTTTATTCCAACAATCTTTGAGGATGTTTTTATACCAAACAGCTTGGAAGATAGAGATAATGTCTTCCCTAGAGCAAAGAGCACCACCCTGAAAAGTAGAGATAGTATCTTTCCCTGAAGCAAAGGCAGGTATACTTAAAATCCAATTTAATAAAGATAACATCTCCCTAGGCAGCAAAGTGAGTGTGCTTAAGGGCCCATTATAAAAGAGTTAATTTCCTTAAGCACAGGGTTCCTCTCCTGGAATGCAACCCTCTTTGTGTGTAGCTGTCATCAATTTGTGGGAACTAATGCTTGTGGTGCAAAAATTCTGATACGCAGGGCACCTGGGTGGCTGAGTGGGTTAAGTCTCTGCCTTGGGCTCAGGTCATGATCTCAGGGTCCTGGGATCGAGCCCCACATTGGGCTCTCTGCTTGGCAGGAAGCCTGCTTCCCTCTCTCTTTCTGCCTGCCTATTTGCCTACTTGTGATCTCTCTCTCTGTCAGATAAAATCTTAAAAAAAAAAAAAATTCTGATATGCTAGTTACTGCTATAGCTATGGGTAACAGAGTGCCCTTTGTCTCTGACCCAGGAGTGTTATGTCCCCTGGAAGCACACTCAAAACTGTGGTAGGCTAACTTGCTAGTTTGCAAGTGGGGGTAAATCTCATATGTGGTTGTTTATGGACAGGCAACATTCCAAAGTAAGTATATAGAGAGACATTAGAGAAAAACCTTGTTTATGAAGACATTGCCCAGAGAAATTCATCATTTTCCAAGTAATTTCTTTATATTCCTTTCTTAAACCTGGCAGACTCAGATGATTCAAACTCCCAAGGTCAGGTATGGCCTTTGAGCTGGGTTGCAGATGTGCTTAGTTGCTCTCACCTGCTGTCACCTGTTGGAAGAATTTTCTCTGGAATCTTCACATCTACCTGAGAACCTAAGTA